>NC_069660.1:50986802-51289833 GCF_027244095.1 Hemicordylus capensis
TTGTGAGCAAAATGTTGAATTTAATCGTCTCTCATTCTTTAATTGTCTCCTATTCTTTAACCCCCACCCAAGCCCTGCTATGCTGCCTCAGCGTGGCGGTGTGTGTGTGTGTGTGTGTGTGTGTGTGTGTGTGTGTGTTTTCCTGGGAGGGATGAGTGAAGTACTCCGGGAGGTTTACTCCCAGAAAAGCATGAAGGTCATTTCAGCTGCCCAGCTAAAGCAAGCAGGCACCTATATTGGGCAGCAGTGATATAGGAAGGAGCTGGAGGCGGATGATCACTTCAATGACAACGACAAAGGCATCATTTCATACTCTGCAGGAGAAGGCAATGGTAAACCACTCCTGTATTTTACCAAGAAAACCACATGGTTGGACAAAATAGGATGATTGTCAATGTAATGCCAGATGATGGGCCCCTTAGGTCGAATGGTACTCAACATGTTACCGAGGAAGAGCTGAGGATCTCTCAGAGTACCAACGGTGTTATGACAGGGATGTGCACGGAGGGATGTGCACGGAACTGCGGAGCTGCAGTCTGACACCGGTGTGGGTGGCTCTTTAAGGGCGGGGGAGGGTGCACTTACTCCTCCCGCTGCTTTTCACCCGCCGGCGCTCCATTAAGTTCCCAAAATCCATGAGGCGGCAGCATACCCCCCTGCCACCCCTTCCCCCATTGTTGGCCAGAAGTAAGCAAGTACCGTGTGTGCGTGTGCATGCCCTCTGCGCACGTTGCACGTCACGCATGCACGCGATGTGCATGTGTGACATGTGATGTGCATAGTGGGTGCACATATGCAACAACAGGCACACGTGCACACAGTACTTGCTTATTTCCAGCCAACAACAGGGGAAGGGGTGACAGGGAGGTACGCTGCCGCTCCATGGAATTTGGGAACTTAACGGAGCACTGGCGGGCGAAAAGTGGTGGGAGGGGTAAGTGCACCCTCCCCCACCCTTCAAGAGCCTCCCCCACTGGCGTTGGATTGGCAGAACCACCAGTTCTTCTAACAGGTTCAGAGGCCTGTAAAAGGCCTCCGGACTGGTTCCGTAAACATCCCTGATGACACGGTCAGACTAAAGCCTTTTGGAAATCTAGCAGCTGACATTGCCTTGTGGGAAAAGAAAATCTGAAGCTGCAAAGACAGAATTACAATGGGAACATGGAACGTAAGAAGCATACATATGGGAAAGCTTGATACAGTGAAAGATGAAATGAATCGACTACAGATTGACATCTTGGGCATCAGTGAATTTAAATGGGCTGGAATGGGATACTTTCAGTCAGAAAATCATACCGTTTACTACTCAGAACACGAAAACCAAAGACAAAATGATGTTGCTTTCATAGTCAGGAAGGATATAGCAATGACAGTACTTTGGTACAATGCAGTCAGTGACCGACTAATATCAGTTAGATTTCATGGAGAACTCTTTAACATCACAGTTCTTCAAGTCTATGCCCCAACGACTGACGCAGAAGAAGAGGATGTGATGCTGGTGGTTGGAGACTGGAATGCCAAAGTTGGAAAAGGTAAGGAGGAAAACATAGTCAGAATATATGGCCTAGAAAAAAGAAACGAAGCAGGAGAATGACTTATTAGTTTCGGCCAAGCCAATGATCTCTTCATTGCTAACACATTCTCCAAACAACCAAAGCCTATACACATGGACATCACCAGATGGAGTACACAGAAATCAAATTGATTACATTATTGGTGCAAGGAAGTGGAAGAGCTCAGTTATAACAGCAAAGACATGGCTGGGGCCCGATTATGGAACAGATCACAAACTGCTCATGTGCAAGTTCCAAGTCAAGCTAAAGTGGAAAAACAAAGCTATCCAGCTTCCACGATATGATGTTGAGAATGTACCCACCATTTTCAAGGACAACATCAAGAACTGCTTTGAAATTCTGAACCTCATTGTTAGGGAACCAGAGGAACTGTGGAATGAAATCAAAGAAGTTGTTAAGGATGAATGTGAAGAGAGACTGCCAAAGACCAAGAAACAGAAGAAAGCAGAATTGATGTCAGAACAGACAGTGGAAATTGTCAAGAAGAGGAGAGAAGCCAAAGTCAAGAAAGATAGACCTCACAAAGGAATTTAATAGGGAATTTCAGAAAGCTGTTAGAAGAGATAAGGAGCAGTACTACACTGACATCTGTAAAGACCTTGAGGATGGAAATAGACACAGAAAAACAAGAGAAGTTTTCCAAAAGATCTCTGAACTCAGAGGGAGGTTCCAACCTCAAATTGGTATGTTAAGGGATACAGATAGTAACTGATTCAGAGAAGATCAAACAGAGATGGAAGGAGTATACTAAAAATCTGTACAGTGGGGAAGTCAACATCCAAGATACTCTAGAAGATATTCTCTACTTGCAAAAACCTCTAGTACAGGAAGTGAAGTTAGATCAGCACTCTGGTCATTACCAAGTCGGAAGGCTACAGGAACTGATGGAATAGCTACAGAAATATGGCAGGCAACAGAAGAAGAATTAGTCAAGGCTCTAACCAAATTGTGCCAGCAAATTTGGAGGATGACACAGTGGCCAACAGATTGGAAAAGGTCAGTCTACATACCCATACCAAAGAAAGGAGACTTAACAGATTGCGCAAACCACCCTACAATATCCTTAATTTCACATGCTAGCAAAATAATGCTCAGGATCATCCAATGCAGATTAGAGCCCTATGTGGAAAGGGAAATGCTGGATATTCAAGCTGGTTTCAGAAAAGGCCAAGGAACAAGAGACATTTTGTTTATTGTTAGATTTTTATACCGGCTTTCATTAAAACAATCCCAAGGTGGTTGGGATCATCATTGCTGATGCATGCTGGATAATTGAGAAAGCCAAAGAATACCAAAAAGAAGTCAATTAGCCGGGTCTCACAATCAGTGAGACCTGGTTTGGGGAGCTAAGCAGGGAGAGTGGGCTAAGCCCGCTCTCCCCGCACACAAGCAGGGTGGGAGCCCTGGGTGGCTGGATTGGTTGCTCACATGATTGCCGGCTCTGCTGCAGCATGCCCTGCACATGCACGCAGGGCATGCTGGCGAGACCCTCGGAGCCAAGAGGGGGCTTTTGCCTCCCCTCCGGGGTCTCCTCGTGAGTAGCCGTGGCACAGAGCTGCGCCACAGCTACTCACAATTTTAAAAACTGGGTTTGCAGAGCGCTCGCTCTGCAAACCCGGTTTTAGGGGCGGGCTACTTGAGCGAGTTACCTGCTCAAGAACCACTGGGCTTGCAGCCGAGCCCGATGGTTCTCACGATTGTAGAAAAGCTAGCCTGATTTTCTACAATCATGTGAATAACCTCAATATGTGCTTTATTGACTACAAAAAAGCCTTCAATTGCGTCGATCATGTCAAGTTGTGGAATATCCTTAGGAAAATGGGGGTTCCAGAACATCTCAATGTTCTCATGAGAACACTATACACAGGACAGGAAGCCACAGTCCAGACGGAACATGGTGAAACAGACTGGTTTCAGAGCGGCAATGGAGTAAGACAAGGCTGTATACTTTCTCCTTAATTATTCAACTTATATGCTGAACATATACTGAGAGAAGCTGGATTGGAAGAATATGAGTGTGGTTTTAAAGTTGGAGGAAGAAACATCAATAACCTGCACTACACTGATGACACCACTCTGGTAGCTGAGAAGAATCAGGATGATCTGCAAGCTCTAGTAATGAAAGTCAAGAAGCACAGTGAAAAAAATGGGGCTACGATTAAATGTTAAGAAGACTAAACTAATAACAACGGGTACAGCAACCAGCCTCAGAACTGATAATGAAGACATTGAAGTGGTGGATAGCTTCTGTCTTTTAGGATTGACCATCAACAATAAAGGATCCACCAGTCAAGAAATATGCTGCAGACTAGCACTTGGTAGGGTTGCAATGAAGGTCTTGGAAAGGATATTTAGATACCATGATATGTCTATACCTACAAAGATTAGAATCGTTTGGACAATGGTTTTTCCCGTGACACTCTATGGATGCGAAAGCTGGACTTTGAAGTAGCAAAATAGAAAAAGCATTGACGCTTTTGAACTTTGGTGCTGGAGAAGACTTTTGAGGATACCATGGACAGCCAGGGAAACAAACAAATAGATCATGGAACAAATTAATCCAGAATTTTCACTCGAGGTATAAATGACTAGGCTCAAAACTATCATACTTCAGACATATTATGCAAAAACACAGCTCCCTTGAGAAGTCCATAATGCTGGGGAAAGTTGAAAGAAAGAGAAGAAGAGGATGTCCAGCAGCAAGGTGGATGGACTCAATTATAACAGCAATGAATGCACCACTGAGAGACTTTAAAGGCCAAGTTGAAGACAGATAATCCTGCAGTGAATCTATCTATGTGTTCGCTAAGAGTCACCACCAACTTGACAGCACTTAATCAATCAATTCTTTAATATCATTACTCCACTAATTTACTCCATTAATATGTCAATTGTGCAACCTGTGAAACCTTATTCATCAATTTTAACAGGTAGAACATTTTTATTTTTCCAAATTTTTAGCTATCACCATCCAAACCAACCCCTTGTCTATTTCTTGATGACTATTCATTGTCCTGACTGCTTTGTGCTTTTGCTTTATGTGCCTTTTGGTGTAAGCTTAACTTTTGAATGGGAATATTGATGGCATGGAAACAGATCTGGTCAGCCACTGTGCAAAACAGGATGCTGGACTAGATGGGCCTTGGGCCTGATCCAGCAGGACTGTTCTTATGTCCTGTTTAAGGAGCTAGTAAGCTACTAATGGTGCTTCCAGAAAGCTGGTGCAGTACACAGAATAGTTCTAGAGGCTGAATCTTATTGTTACATCTCTTTTGGCATCCAGGCTGAAAATCAGAGATCTACAGTTGCTTGTGGTGTGGAACCTTGACCAGCTCAAACAAATAATTAATATTTACTAACTAATAATTAGTTCAGGGCCACCTAATGGCGCGGCGGGGAAGTAACTTGCCAAGGGAGCAAGAGGTTGCTGGTTCGAATCCCCGCTGGTATGTTTCCCAGATTATGGGAAACACCTATATCAGGCAGCAGCGATATAAGAAGATGCTGAAAGGCATCATCTCATACTGCACGGGAGATGGCAATGGTAAACCCCTCCTGTACTCTTCCAAAAAACCCCACATGGCTCTGTGGTCGCCAGGAATCAACACTGACTCAACGGCACAACTTTACCTTTAATAATTGGTTCTCAGGCTAATAAACTCACTTTTGGATTTGAATTAGGATTTCTACAAACACCATCTGGCTGTCTTCTGTTGAAACAGCTGGGCCAAAATACTAGATCGGGATCTCCTTTACTTGCATTGATTTCATGGCCCAGTGTTTCTGGAATTTCCATGTTCAGCTTACATGTGCCCTCTAGCTAAATGATATTAGCAGAAAATGCAACCTTATGACTTTGTTCTAAGAACGTTGAAAAAATATAGTATATGTGATTAAGTGGGGGTTGCCCTTAGATGTTGTTTATGTATGGAAATAAACAGACTCCCTTTAGGGAAAACAAAGATCTCTGTATTTAGTTAAGAGATTACTAGGCTCAATTGAGTTCTAAACATCTAGAGCTGCTCTTCCTGGCCAGGAATGCAAACAGGCTGAGGGCTGGGACTGGATTTTTTTTTTTTTTTTTTTGCTGCTGACTTAGAAAGAAAACTTCACTGAAAAACAGTTTGGTCAATACCCAGGCAGACTGGCACATATAAATGCATGGGAAAGAACCGGGCTGCACATGATCCCTCCCCCCAAGTGCGCATTATTATTATTATTATTATTATTATTTACATTTATATCCTGCTCTTCCTACAAGGAGCCCAGAGCGGTGTATTACATACTTGAGTTTCTCTTTCATAACAACCCTGTGAAGTAGGTTAGGCTGAGAGAGAAGTGACTGGCCCAGAGTCACCCAGCTAGTTTCATGGCTGAATGGGGATTTGAACTCGGGTCTCCCTGGTCCTAGTCCAGCACTCTAACCACTATACCATCCAAACTGCCCCCCCCGCATGGTTCAAATACTACTTTTAAGGGACAGTTCAGATGATGTGATTTGATTATGGTGCACTGTGTGTGTTTTGTGGGGTGGGGAAACATTATTCATGCTCACTCAAGTTCTTACCCCATGTGTTGAATGGGGCCCAAACATAATCCTGCCTCTTTTCTCGTCCTGAGGATATGGGTTCCTTCATCTATCTTGAATGTGGAATGTGATGAAAACTTGATGAGGTATTAACTACCCACTTGGCATTTGAAGAATCCACAGAGTCTGAGAGAAAGCAGCAATTACATTCCTCCCCAGTCCCACTCCAGTCAAACTTTGCTCCCTCTGCTCGTCCTAGAAGGGTATAGGGGTGCTGCTTTATAGCTGCTTCCCTCATACAAACAAAGAAATCTTATATAGATTTAACAACTAAAGGTTTATTAAATAACAACATTTTCTCCTTTCCCTCCCTTTTCCAGAGGATCCCCTCTGGGACAAACCTCCAAGCAACTGAATACAAAAGATTACTGAATAGAATACAACAGGTGAGTAAGTAAGAACATAAGAACAACCCTGCTGGATCAGGCCCAGGGCCCATCTAGTCCAGCATCCTGTTTCACACAGTGGCCCACAAGATGCCACTGGAAGCCTACAGGCAGGAGTTGCAGGCATTCCCTCTCTCCTGCTGTTACTCCCCTGCAACTGGTACTCAGAGGCATCCTGCCTTTGAAGCTGGAGGTAGCCTATAGCCTTCCAACTAGTAGCCATTGATAGACCTCTCCTCCACAAAGTTATACAAACCCCTCTTAAAGCCATCCAGGTTGTTGGCTGTCACCACATCCTGTGGCAGAGAGTTCCACAAGTTGATTATGTGTTGTGTGAAAAAGTACTTCCGTTTGTTGGTCCGAAATTTCCTGGCAATCAATTTCATGGGATGACCCCTGGTTCTAGTATTATGTGAGAGGGAGAAGAATTTCTCTCTATCCACTTTCTCCATGCCATGCATGATTTTATAGACCTCTATCATGTCTCCCCGCAGTCATCTTTTTTCTTAACTAAATAACCCCAGGTGTTATAGTCTTGCCTCATAAGAAAGGTGCTGTAGACCCCTGATCATCTTGGCTGCCCTCTTTTGCACCTTTTGCAGTTCTACAATGCCCTTTTTTAGATGTGGCGACCAGAATTGTACACAGTACTCCAGGTGTGGTCGTACCATGGTTTTGTATAAGGGCATTATATTAGCAGTGTTATTTTCAATCCCTTTCCTAATGATCCCTAACATGGAATTGGCCTTTTTGACAGCTGTTACACATTGATTCGACACTTTCGACGAGCTGCCCATCACGACCCTAAAGGGTCAATGACACCGACATCACGCACCAGTTCTTAGGTGCCACTCAGCATTAAGTCCAAGGTCACCTTCTCTCTGGTTAGTTCCAAGACCAACTGTTCTAGGGCACAGTCATTCAGTGTATCTAGAAATGTGACCTCTTTGTCATTACCTGACTGTGATATGACCCAGTCTATGTGTGGGTAATTGAAGTCATCCATTATTACTGCCCTGCCTCTCCTTGACGCCTCCCTGATTTCCTCCTGCAACTCCCAGCTTGGGTAAGGTCAAGCGGATGAGGAGTGTGCTTGCTTTTATCTCATTTAGAGTTTCTCAACATTTTACATTTTAACAAGTTTTTCAAAGAACTAATCAGCCTACTTTCCTTTCACTTTCTCTACAACTTTGGAGGTGCAAATGGGCTAACTTGTGAACCGCTTAACTGATTTGAACCAAATTTGCTACAGCTGTAGGGACACATAGGGATGCCCCAATGATGTAGTTTTTGATAATGTCATCCACCCTGATCCAAAATGGCGGACATGTGGATTTTTGAGGAGCAAATGCACTAACCTGAGGACTGTATAACCGATTTGAACCAAATTTGGTACCGTTGTAGTGAGTGACACACAGGGACACCTCAATGGTGTAGTTTGTGATGATGTCATTCATCTCAATCCAAGATGGCAGATGCATGAACATTTGAGGCGCAAGAGATCTAATTTGTGGACCTTGATTTGAACCAAATTTAGTCCAGTTGTAGAGATATTTATTTGTTTGTTTGTTCGATTTTTAGACCGCCCTTACAAAATAGCTCAGGGCAGTTCACAAACATCAAAGACCCTTTAAAACAATTTAAAAGCACTGGAAGCCCAGACCGAACAGGTAGGTCTTTAGGGCTCTCCTAAATTCCAATAAAGAATTGAAATTATGGATATCTGCAGGGAGTGCATTCCATAGTCTAGGAGCGGCTACAGAGAAGGCCCGCCTCTGGGTCGCCACCAGACGCGCTGGTGGCAACTGGAGCCGGACCTCAGATGATCTTATAGTGCGGTGGGGATCAGACTGAAGAAGGCGCTCTCTAAGGTAACCTGGACCTAAGCCGTTCAGGGCTTTAAAGGTAATAACCAGCACTTCGTATTTTGCTCGGAAACATATCGGCAGCCAGTGCAGCTGTTTCAAAACAGGCATAATATGGTCTCTCCGGGTTGCCCCGGAGACCAGCCTTGCTGCCGCATTTTGAACTAACTGAAGTTTCCGAACTACGTACAAAGGCAGCCCCACATAGAGTGCATTACAGTAGTCAAGCCTGGAGGTTACCAGCTGGTGCACCACTGTTCTGAGGTCATCCTCCTCTAGGAATGAACGCAGCTGTTGAATAAGCCTAAGCTGATAAAAAGCACTCCTGGCCACAGCCTCCACCTGAGATACCAGAGTGAGTCCTGGATCCAAGAGTACCCCCAAGCTGCGTACCTGCTCCTTCCAGGGGAGTGTAACCCCATCCAGCACAGGGAGATCTAACTCATCCCTCAGATTCTGAGCCCCTACAATGAGCACCTCCGTCTTGCTTGGATTCAGCTTCAATTTGTTATCCCTCATCCAGCCCATTACTGCCTGTAGGCAGGTATTTAGGGAATGAACACCATTTCCTGATGAAGCAGATGAAAGAGAGAAGTAGATTTGGGTGTCATCATCCAAAGATAGTAAAAGGAAAGTAGGCAGATTAGTTCTTGCTAAAACAATTTGTTTACTAATGGTCACAAGGGTGGTATAGAAATCAAATCAATAATAATAATAATAATAATAATAATAATAATAATAATAATAATAATAATAAATACAACTGCATGTTTCAAAAGTGCCTTTTTTAGGTCATTCCTGTATATAAAAATTCTTTTTAGAAAGCACTGGCATCTGGTCACCTTATTAGGGGTGCCAACCTTCTAGGACTGGCCTGGAGTGTCCAGGAATCAGCATTAATCTCCAGATCACTATTGAAAACAACCCTGGAGATTTAATTCCTTGATATTATGAGAAATATAGTGTGTGTGTGGAGGGGGGGGCGGCGAAATCCCTTGGTGTAGCTTCAGTCATTGCTGGCAAGTCTGTCTATTATGCAGCATAGGTTCAGCTATGCTATAGTTGCTTCTGTACCTAGCAACCCAAACAGACCTTCCTACCACCACTGTTCATTAGTTGTACAAAATGTCTCTCTGGTCACCATACCTTGGCATGAACTTAGCAATTGGCATGAACTTTTCATACTTGATACCTGACCTTTCATTAAAAAGAACCAGGCTGGTGCTTGCACTGATTAATCACGAATGTTTTGACAAACTGAAACACTGCTAGTTCCTCCTAAATGGACTAAAATGAGCATTGCTGCTGCTTGCTGGCAACTGCTGTCCTCAGCCCCACTCAAACGTTTCCTTAAAAGGAAAAGGAGACTTGGGAACTTCTTGTTTGGAATCTGGGCACTGAGGCATTAATGATCCCTCCTCGGTCCTCCTTCATGCAGCTAGCCTGCTGGATTTGTGCCTGGGGTGGCTGTGTTCAAGTGTTATTCAGCAGGTACCAACAGATTGACTTAGTGGGCTGCAGAACTCAGCAGGTGTTTGGCAAGGGGTATGAAAATGCACACTTTATTCCAAGTATTAACAGCCAGAACTTAGTAAACATCTCTCCTTTCTAAGCCTTGTAGAGGGAAACTGACAAAGTCTAAATACAATTCAGGGAAGACGTAATTGGGCGGATATGTTCAAAGAACATGGGGTACCCCTTATTAGGGTCAAATCCAGAGTAAGGGTTTTTCACATAACCTGCTACAGAAGATGCAGGTTCCTGTGTGAAGAGGTGGTATGCTTCATTTCATTATCCTTCCTGAAGCCCCCCTCCCCACTCCATGCAAATGCTTGTATCAAATATTCACTTAATTTTTCCTCCATATTTATAACAAATTAATATAGAATTTGGAAAATGATACCTTCCAAATTAAAACAACAAAACTCTGGCTTTTTATTTATTTATTTATTTTTTGGTATGTTGAACTGGGGGAAATTGAGAATGGAAACTATATGCTGGCTGTGTCTATTGTTCTCAACAATTGGTGTTACCTTACTTAAGGTTGTGCAGTTGAGTCGGTGTTGACTCCTGGCGCCTACAGAGCCATGTGGTTTTCACACAATGCATAATCAACTTGTGGAATTCTCTGCCACAAGATGTGGTGACAGCCAACAACCTGGATGGCTTTAAGAGGGGCTTGGATAACTATCAAAGGCTACTAGTCAGAGGACTATAGGCTACCTCCAGCCTCAGAGGCAGGATGCCTCTGAATACCAGTTGCAGGGGAGTAACAGCAGGAGAGGGGGGGGCATGCCCTCAACTCCTGCTGTAGGCTTCCTGCAGCATCTGGTGGGCCACTGTGTGAAACAGGATGCTGGACTAGATGGGCCTTGGGCCTGATCCAGCAGGGTTGTTCTTATGTTCTTAGGGTTGCCAGTTCTCCGGAACTGGCCTGGAGCCTTCAGGAAATATAGTCATGTATATTAAACATGAGTGTATTTTAACCATGTGTGTGCATATATGGAATTTAATAAGGAAAAGCCACTTTGAAAGGAGGGGAAGGGGCTGCCCACTGGCCTGTTTTTCACTGTACTTCATCCCCCAGAGCTTTCCCCCCATGTATGTTTGTGAAGGTAAATAATAGATGCGTTCCCATAGTCAAGGTGATCCTGGTTAAAGAGCTAACCAGGATTGCTGTGGAACTGATTATGAGAATACAGAATTTCCAAACAATCCTGGTCAAATAACTGTGGTTAAACCATATTTAACCAGTGATAGATAACCAGGATCAATGGTTAAATGTGATTTACCTACAGCAATTTGACCAGCATTGTTTGAGAAATCTCCGTTCCCACAGTCAGCTCCACAAAGTTTAGTGATCCTGATCAGATCTTTAACCAGGATTGTTGTGATTGTGTGAACACAGCCTAAACATGTTTTTGAAACCTTGTGATGGAGAAGCAGCTAAAAGGGTGGGGGTAGTTGCAGTGAGAGTCTGAGAAATTTTTAAGTACCCACTCCAATGTTAGCATATTTAAAATTGCTCCTTCCAAAATATGCTTTTCCTTATTAAAATAAAAAAAGCATCTGTAGTGGTTAAAAAGCACATGTGAGCATTGTATAGTTAAGGCTTTATGAAAATATCTGGTGTGTGTGTGTGTGTGTGTGTGTGTGTGTGTGTGTGTGTGCGCGCACGCTTGCATTTGTTCTGGATGCAGAAGCGCTCTTATCCCTGGACTTTGGGGCCAAAGTCCAAGACCTCCACAGCCCCTGCCCCCACCCCAAGCCCTCTTTAGTCTGTCCCAGGTGGTGTGGTTGCCCGGCCAAGCATGAGGAAGCTTAATTTGCAGGAGAGGGGGGAGCCTACAAAGGCCTTTAGATCCAGGCTCCAAAATTATCTAGGTGCATTTCTGTCTGGATGGACAACATGTGCTGTCCAACCTCAGGGTGCTTTGCTGTTTCACCTCTTTAGTAATCTGAGCTTTTTAAAAACATTAAGTATTTAAGTAACAACAAACACAAGAGAAGCAGAATAAAAACAATGGAAAACTGCAACAGGAATAAATCCCAGATATTATCTTCTTCTAAATATTTAATTCTCTTAAATGTACCCATCGCTAATCCCATGCGTGGCAGCTCTCATAAGAGTTTGCAAGCAGCTCCCTGGATAGCAAAGGAGACGGGACGGGGGAGAAAATAGCGGGGAGCAGGAGGTGGCAGTGGGCCGGCCCAGCCCCGCCCGGCCGCCAGGAGGAAGAGGAGGAGGCGGGCCAGGGAGCAGGAGGAAGAGGAGGGGGCAGCGACAGGACGGGAAGGCCACCGGGAACAGGAGTCAGTGGTGGCAAATCAGCCCGGCTGCCAGGAGGTGGCAGCCGCTGCCTGGAATGGGCAGGCGGGAGGAGGTAGCAGGCTGGCTTTCTGGCTGGTCCGAAAGCACGGGGGGGGGGTGAAAAGGGAGGGAGAAGAAGTGTGCTGGCCGGCCCACCAGCCAGAAAGGGGGGGGGGAGAAGCGGGGGAGGGGAGAAGAAGTGGGCGGGCAGGCCAGCCAGAAAGCCGGTGGTGGTGGTGGTGGTGAGAAAGTGTGGTGGGACATTGGAAGCTGAAGGGTGCCATTGTTACTAGATGAATAAGCAATAAAAGCTTGCCATATTGCATAGAACAGGGTTTCTCAAACTTGGTTCCCCAGATGTTAGACTACAACTCCAGGACTACTACTCCCAGATGTTGATGGACTTTAACTCCCATCATCCTCAGCGGCCAAAGGCCATTGTGGGTGAAGATGATGGGAGTTGTAATCCAACAACATATGGGAACCCAAGTTAGAGAAACCCTGACATAGAAGGTTTCTGACTTAACTAGTCACTTTGAAAGGTGGATCAGGGCAGTGTTCCCTAGTGCTTTTTTATATGACTGTCTCTGCTGCTGCTTTGTGTTTTGTATGGTTATATTGTGCTTGTATTTTAAATCTTTTTAGTCAGATCTATGTTTTTATATTCTAGCTTAATATTTTAATTGTGTAATTTTTATAATCTTGTTTAAGTTTTTCTGTGTGAACTGCCTTGAGATTGTTTTAATGAAAGGCAGTATACAAATTTAACAATAAACAAAAAGTAAAAAACAACAGGGATTCCCAGATGTTGACTAAAACTCCCAGCATCCCCAGCTGCAATGGCTTTTGCTTGGGAATTATGAGATTTGTAGTCAACAACATCTGGGAATCTCTGTTAGAGGGAACACTGATCTGGGATATGTATTATTATTCAAATAGCATGTTGTGGCTGTGCACCTCATTCTGCTATATGACTTATTTTTCTATAGAGCAATATGCAGTAAATCTGCAATTAATTTTTTGAATAATTTCTTTTATGTCTTGCCTCTCTTCTAAAGAGCAATTTGCACAATTTCAGCCCTTCTTGTGCACTGGCTGTTGATTCCATCTGTTAATCTCTTTTAAGAGAGGCTATACTTGGGTCCTTTATGAATTCAAACCAGTCTGTCTAGGTCCACTCCCCAAAACCAGGATTGCATTTCAGGGTCTGTATGAGCTCACATCTCCTTAGGTACTGTGCTCCTTTGCAGCTCCCATTCATATTATGATTTTAATCTTTTTATGAATTTTGAATATTTTATATTTTATATTATGTTTTAATTCTGTACACTGCCTAGAGATTTCTATATTAGGTGGTATATACAATAAACAAACAAACAAACAAATAAATATCACAGCAGAACTTGCTGATGGATTATGCGCTGCATATATTACAGTGGATCATACCAAAGAACAGATTCTTCACGTTAATGCAACACATCAAGCACAGTACTTTCCCAACACTGGAAGTGAGCTAGACAGGAAGAAAACTGCCAAAAGCAGTGGAGTGCAGCCAAGTGAGGTAGAGAGGGGGGCACGTTTCATCCCCCCCCCAGATGCACCTTCTTCTGCAAAGAACAGACTCCCCCATGCCTGCTCTTTAAGTGGATAGGGCAGACACATACCCCATTGCATCCAGTTGGATCCAAAGCTTGCTTTCTTGTCTCATTCCTTTCAGCTCTCCCCGGCCAAATAAGTTCTTGGCTGAAAGTATGTGACCTTGGCAAAAATTCTGAAGGTCAATACATCAGGGGCTGCCAGCTGGGCCCATATGGTGCAGCTCTGTGGGAAGTACTTGTAGGGGCATCTCGTAGAGGGATCATGTAGCCTCAAGGATTATTTTACTCTAAGAACTTCCTCCTTGAAATTACTGGGTAGAGATTTCTTCCCCATAGGTACTCTTTCTGTAATGAGTGTGTGTATGTTGGGTATATGTTTGAAGGGTATAAATTTGAGTCCCTTCCTGGTCCTTATTCCTGTCTTTGAAGCTGGGCTTTTTGCATGCTGTCTGGCTCACAACTACTGTCTCAAGCTGAAACAACAGTCATCCTTACTAGCACTTTTCTTAGTATAAAAGGGAGGAAAAGCTTATTATACTTGCCATTTACTGGCATTTGCAGTGGTAGAATCCAAAGGAAAAAAAGTCTCCCATTTTTGTTCCTATGAAACCTATACAATGGAGAAGGGGACTTTCCAATAGCCCTGATTAACCTCCAGCTTTTTTTAAAAAATTACTTTTAATTTTATATTCTGCTCTTCCTCCAAGGAGCCCAGAGTGGTTGTTTCTCCTCACAACAACCCTGTGAAGTTGGTTAGGCTGAGAGAGAAATGACTGGCCCAGAGTCACCCAGCAAGTATCATCACTGAATGGGGATTTGAACTCGGGTCTCCCCATTCCTAGTCCAGCACTCTAACCACTACACAACACTGGCTCTTAGCCCTCTGATCAACTTAAAGCTTAGCCCTCTGATCAGTGGCAGCTCCATTTTTTAAAAGTGGAGGAAGAAGGCAAAGGATGGGCAAAGTAAATTCTAAGGGAACAAGCTCTGTCTCTCATATTAAACTATCCTAAATAGCAGTGTTTCTATATCTCACGTTAATCCCAAAGTGAGCTATACTGATTTCAACAAGGTTTGCATCTAAGTAGGTTTGATTAGGATTGCAGGCTTAATTAAGATTCTAATTTAAGATTCTATTCTACTTAATGCTTTATTTAATTGTAATTTTTAGGTGCTATTCAAAATCTTTTTTTTTCCTGACCAGAGAACCATAATAATGGGAAGCCTTCTTGATCTGACTTGTAGAAGTCAGTCTTCAACAGAAGCCCTTCCCAGCAGGCAGATGCAGAGATGGAAAGTTTAACCCTGCTACACTTAACTTCTGAACCCTTAACTTCTGCCTGTTATGCAGCTGTTAAAGAACAAAGGTGAAAAGAACAGATGCCAAATGATATCAGCAATGCCTTGAGAAACAAGCTAGCAAAATCATCCTGATGGCTCTCAACTAAGTGAGCCAAACAAGGCACAGTGGGGCAAATGGCAGTAGGGGGGGTTGACAAAAGATATATAATCTAGCAGTGTGCCCGAACCGGTCCGGCGGCCATTCCAAAGAATGGCCGAACTGCCGGACTGGTCCGGCCCTGCCTGGTTCGGGTCCGGCTGGGGGGTATGCCTTTAAGGGCGGGAGGGCTTGCTTAGCCCTCCCGCCTCCTTGCCCCCGCCAGCGCCCGTATTGAACAGTATAGGGGCGCTGGAAACCAGCCGCCTCCCCCCGCCGCCACCGCGGCGAAATAACCCCCAAAGTCAGCCAGCCAGCCAGCCCTCCCTCCCTCCCAGCTAGCTGCCCTCCCACCCACCCACCCACCCGCTCGCTCACCCGCTCGAATACTGGATAAAAAAACGAGAGGAGCTCCGGCACAGAGCTCCTCTCGTTCGGAAGGCCTCCTGAAGAATGGCGGCTTGCGCGCGCGCGCATGCACGCGCCGCAAAGCACGCCATTCTCCAGAGGCCCGGTCTACCCGCCGGGAAAGGGCCGGGTAGACCGGGCCTCCAATCGCTGAGTAGACCGGGCCTCTGATCGCCGGAGGCCCGGTCTACCCAGCGATCGGAGGCCCGGTCTACCCGGCCCTTTCCCGGCGGGTAGACCGGGCCTCCGGAGAACGGCGTGCTTTGTGGCGCGCGCATGCGCGCGCGCACAAGCCGCCATTCTTCAGGAGGCCTTCCGAACGAGAGGAGCTCTGTGCCGGAGCTCCTCTCGTTTTTTATCCAGTATTCGAGCGGGTGAGCGAGCGGGTGGGTGGGTGGGTGGGAGGGCAGCTAGCTGGGAGGGAGGGCTGGCTGGCTGGCTGGCTGACCTTGGGGGTTATTTCACCGCGGCGGCGGCGGCGGCGGCGGCGGGGGGGGGCGGCTGGTTTCCAGCACCCCTATACTGTTCAATACGGGCACTGGCGGGGGCAAGGAGGCGGGAGGGCTAAGCAAGCCCTCCCCGCCCTAGAAACAAGGCCCCCCTTCGGTGCCGGTCCGGACTTCTCCGGACCGTGCACATCACTAATATAATCCAGAGAAATTAAGAAAAAGCGGTGGTGTGCTGTATAGGAAGAGCTCAAAGAAGTTTCAGGGGTGGGCGGGCAGGGGCGTAGCTACAATAGGGCAAGGGGAGACAGTTGCCTGGGGGCCCACTGACTTGGGGAGGGGGCAGAGGCAAGTCACATGACTGACTCCCCCAGCCACTCACCTGCTCGGGCGTCCTTCAGTTGTATTCATCCTCCAAAACTGATGTGAGTGTTAAGACCTGGAGCTACCAGAACAGCATTTCTTTCTCTAGTACCATTAAATGACTTGCATCATCCACAATTTACAAAACCTTTAAAAAAATAATTTAGGATGATGTTCTATTGTGGCATATATATATATATATATACTTTTTGTTACCACTAGTTAGCCTCATTTAAGATTTCTTTACTTCATGGGCTGAGCTTCAGTGGGGGGGGGTGCATTTTAAAATCTTGTCTCTGGGCCCACTCCAGCCTTGCTACGCCTCTGGGGGTGGGGAAAATGCTCACTTCAGAGTAAACTTGTGGAGTTTGGGCCAAATGCAGTAACTGTCATGCTGAACAAGACTAGGGTTGCCATATTCAAGTTCCCAAATCCGAGCAGCCTAATGTGCATATTATGCAAATTATGCTGCACCTAATTTGCATTTATATATTTATTTGACAGATTAGTATACTTTCCCCCCCTTCTCTGCCCCCCCCCATGTGATCAGATCCAGAGTAAAATACAGGCAACCTGGGCAGCACATTTGAAATCCATGTAAATCCAGGTGGAATTTAGCAGCCGGGCGGAGGAGCCAAAATCCAGGGGCTACCCTAAATTCCGGGGACATGGCAACTCTAATCAAGACAAAGTATAGGACCAACTCAAATCTGGCCTTATTTGTCAGTGGTGACCATTCTCCAAAATGGTCATGTGAGTGATGTGTGGATTTCAAATAAGGTGTACTTAATTTGCCTAAACTGTAAACTAATTGCAAATTAACCTTTATTCTTGATATGTGCAAGATGGCTCCTAGAACTGTTGCTTTTTCCAAACCGTGCCCAGATTTATAGTATAAAATGTTGCACTTTCCCATGGGGGTGGGGGAGTTGTACATGTTCATGTAAATGTTTCTTTTAACACTATAAAATGCTTGCCTGGCTGAGTGAAACCACTAGCGTACAACTTCATAAACACTCACAACTGATCACACTGCACTTCCAGAGCTTAATTGTATGGGTTTTGGAAATGAGCTTCAAGGAGGAGCTTTCTTACAATTATAGAAGGCAAAAGATAATTTGCAACCAGAAAAAAACCATAGGTATTTGACTCAAATGTATTATGTTGCCCACTGATGATATATTGACTTAAGGCCAATTTAAATTTGAACAGCTTTGGTACAGGGTACCAGTAGAAGCTTTCCTTCCAGGGCTTATACAGGTACCACATTCAGGAGGGAGGCATTTCATTTGGAATGGTGTAAGGGGGAAAGGTCCTGATCCCCTGAAGTTGATTTTTTAATTCAGAAAAAAAGAACCATGTAAGCCCAAATTATGCAGTTAGCATTATAGCTGGTGTGATCCTTGGTTTGTTTTCCCGGGGTGGAAGTGAGAAGTGGTAAACTGACAAAGGCAACAACATTCAACCTTAAGTATCAAATGAGAAAAGGTGCGACAGAGTTATGAGACACCAAAGTTCTCATATGGCTGTAATCAGATAGTGATTCAGTAACAAGCAGACAGTGCAGATTATCATCTCAAATGCCTTGCAAAATTCTACAAATGTGTCAGTCCCAAGCTCAAACTTTCTGAAAAAGAACACAGTGGGACATATAATGTGGCATTGCTTTAGCTCAACTTTTACCTGTTTTCAAGCTCATAGTAAGCTGTACGTAGCTCTTCTCAAAGAACTAAGTGCTGATGCCACGAGCAAGTTAAATACGATGCATCTCAAAAATAACTTGGTTGCAATTGATCTCAAGGCCCTATTTCATGGACAGGAGGTATGCCCAATGTTTGAAAATGACATTTGAAAAGCTAGGGTGAACAGGACTTTGACACTGAAGCACTGCATCTTGCAAAGGCTCCTAGAATACTGATATCCAGCATTTTGCTTATCAGGTATTATTTTAATGGTTTATTTCCAAACTGTGAACAAAGTTCCCTGCTAACTGAGTAAAGAGGCACCTTTTAAAGTTGTGAATCTTTTTATTTAACGGGGGAGAGCAACTGGCCTTATCCACCCCCAGCACAGCATGGGGTGGATGGCTGTTGTTGGTGTCTATCTTATGTTTCTTTTTTTTAAAATTGTGAGCCCTTTGGGGACAGGGAGCCATTTTATTTAATTATTTATATTTATGTAAACTGGTTTGGGAACTTTTGTGGAAAAGCAGTACATAAATATCTGTCATCGTATAAAGTTCTTTGCCACGTGATCTCACAACCCTTCTAAAATTATTTTTGCAAAGCATTAATATTGCAGAACAAGATGCTGTTTCACTCACCATTTCACAACTTCTGTTCTTCAACATGTGAGGAAAACACATGGTGGTGTGGGATGGTCCTCCCTAGGAGGCAGTCCCACATGGAAGGAGTACTTGCACTCTGGATAGTTAGGTACCTCATCTCAAGCTTTATTCTGCTGTACATTATTAAAGTGGCCCTATTTTACTCCAACTGAGCGTGTCCTGTCTTGATTGGGGCTGGGTATGCAATGCCAGTCCTCGCCACCATACCAGCATGTTGAGGTGGGGGTGCGGGGTTGTGCCCCCATCACATGAGACAGGCACGGGTGCCATCTTGCCTCCCCCTCTATATGACAGGGGCCAACCAATGAGGGAAGGAGGTGGGCCACTTGGGTCCTGGCAGTCTCCATTCTGGACAGTTGCTCTGCAGCTTGGCACCTGCCCACCCACCCTGTCCTCAGTGAGGGATAGCTGGTCACCTGCGGGGGCCAAGTAGGATTTTTTTGGGTTGTACCAGATTGGCACTAGGTATAGCCTTTTTTGGCCTACTTCTTACTGAGTCTTTTGGGTTTGGGTCATAGGTAGGCACTGGAGGTAACTGGTCACTTGGCAGGAGAGTGCAGTTGTTGAGTAGGTTAAGTAGGTTAAGTAAGGTTAAGTAAGGTTGAGTAAGGTTGAGTAGATTAATGGTGTTTGGCTTGAGGGCCATTTGGGGTGTGGGGGGGCCAAGGAACAGCCCTTCAGGGTTTTTGCGGTCCAGAGGGTTGGGAATGCCCCCCCCCGCTCGCGGGGTGGCTCGACTTACCAACTCAGAGCTTTGGCGGCTTGAGTTGGAAGTGGGCTGGGTCCCCCCACCCTCAGCAGGGGAAAGCCTCATGGTGAGAGGAGGTCAGGACCAGGCACCTGATCGAATCAGTACCCAGCCCTTCGCCCTGGTGTGGGACGGGCCGTCACTCTGGGTAGTTAGGTACCTCTTTGCAAGTCTGATTCTGCTGTATGTTAATAAAGTGGCCCTATTTTACTCCAAAGGAGTGTGTCCTGTCTTCATTGGGGGTGTAACACAGTGACACAGCATCTGAGGTGGTTCATTACACCATGCCATGGGAGCTACCAGGGACAACACTTCTAGCCATGGAAAAACTCACACCAAAACTAGAAATCATGAAATTGACACAAAGGATCATCTTGATTTGTGTATTCAATATGAGTGTTTGTTCACAATATCAACAGATGTAGCTAATATCATTTGTGAGCATTATCAAGGTGCAATTTATCCTGCACATTTCCAAAGAGTTGTTTTCGCAAAAATGGCCATGGATCATGCAGACTGCCACAACAGCCAGAGACCCATTCCATGGTATAGACATTTCAGTAAAGCAGCATCCGACCTAACTGACCAGCTCATATCCATATGCTTCAATAACATATCAGTCATTGCCAAGTCGCAGAAAGATTATGCAATTACCAGCAGTTTAGTACTTGGTGCCAACTACATCTCTCACCTCGAAGGTGTCAACAGTCTATGAAATGTCAGCTGATATTCAGTTACATTCTGATGTGAACTGTTCAGACAGTTTGAAATAAATATGGTTAAATAATATAGAAACACTATTGCCCAAGAACAAATGTGAAGATTATTAGATGAGTGTTCAGCATTTCATGCTTCACAGAATAAGCCTGCTATTTGTCCTCTATCCAAACTCAGTCTTTTACCTACTCATTCTATCTTGATGATCTTGCATTCAATGAATATAATAAAAGTGGCAAGTGAACACCCGGATCTGGGATGGATACTAGTTATTGCTATAGACCAGCCTTTGTTTGCCATTGCCAGGTCAATTTGGTGGACAATGCCAGTTACACATGATGGAAGCCATATTGTGATTATGTTTGATGGGCTTCACATAGAAATAGCAAGTGACATAGTTCTAAGTGACTGGCTGTTGGGAAGTGGCTAGATGAATGTTTTAGTCAGTGCAGAGGTAGCCAGTCCTAGAGTAATTGGCCGCCCAGAGACGTAAGTTTGGGCGGGGTATAAATTTGACAAATAAATAAATGATTGATTGATTGATTGATTGATTCCTATTTTAATGCCTTCCATGTAACCAGAAAAATACATGTTTACATATTGGCAGCTGCTGCTTTGTACATAGTGATAAAGTGAGTGTATGAATCACATTTTGAGTCACCACCTACAAGCAATATGGAATCCTTTGAAAAACAGTGCAGATTGTTGTGTGAAAAATATGTACAGTTTGTATTCTGGGGTCTGGTGTGTAGCTCTCTTTAAAAACAACAAAAATAACAATGTGCAATTCCACATTTCACCCTGCCTGAAGTCAAGAGATCATCAAACATTATTACCTAACTTTTTAACCTATATGTACATCAAATATCTGGAGACAAAACAGCTGATGAAAAGGAATAAGAGTATAAGGTTAACACCTCTCTTGACCCTTTTACTAATGGATCTTCCTTGCTTATCTCATGGATTCTATGAATAGAAATTGAAGTACTGCAGTTTAAGCAATTCTTTAAAAAAATCTAATTTCAGTTTATACATTGGTTCACTTCAGTGCTTGATGCTGCAGTTTGTCATATTAGGTCTCATAAACCATGTCCAATGGTTTATGAGACCTAATACACAATGAGATCATTCACATGGCCACAAGGGGGTGGGCTGAGGGGAAGGCAGGAGCCTACCTGCCTTCTCCTAGATGGCCAAAGCCTGATTAGGGCTCTTCCACCTGCACGCCCACATGAGCAGCACTGCGGCAAGCCAAGTGGCGATCAGGGGCGAGAGGAAGGAAGCCAGGCCACCAGATAGTCTACAATGAACCGTACCAGCAGGGCAATACATTTTGAAAGCTCCATGCAGTGCCTGGTCTCTCCCCTCCCCACCACCCTGGCTCTGTGACCAAGATGGCTGCTGGCAGCCGGCAATGCAACGACACACACAATCAATGTCCTCCTAGTCCTCCGACTTCACTTTAAGCCTGGGTTCGAAATCTGAACTAACTGGGGGAGGAGCAGCAGGATTGGAGGGATCCTGGGGCAAGGGCGTAGCTATAATTGAACGAAAGGGTTCAAAGAACACGGGGCCCCAGCTCCTGAGGGCCCTCCAGATCCCTCCCTCCCTATTTTCTTCATTGTCTCCCTCACTCTGGGGTGCCACCCGAAAGAGGGATGAACACGGGGCCCCCTCTCCCCTAGCTACGCCCCTGTCCTGGGGCTTCACACTACCAGCCTTACCTGAGCTAGCCCTGTCCTACCTAGGTAGGGCTGGTCCTGAGAATGACCTCAGCACAAAGAAGCCTACAATCAGTTCTGCAAAGGCTTCTTTGTCATTCACAGAAGTTCACTACTCAATCTTGTCTGTTCCATAGATCATCCTCACAAATAGTGCATGACAATATATCAAGCCTGGTGCTTTGACTGAAAACCCATTCACTGTCTAATGGGGATTGATTCTGAGCCTGGAATATTAATAGTTCTTTGAACATCTTTTTACATGTGCTGTGGGGAACTCCAAACAAAGTGTGCCCACATATTAGAATGTCTACACTGTGTGAAGACAGTATTGGCTCTGTCTGAAGAGTTGAACTCTGAGTGAATAATTAATACAGAAGCCCTCCATGATCCTGGGTTCTGCTTTTGTGGTTTCAGCTATTTGTGGTTCAGCTATATATACCCAGTTCCAATTATTGTGGGGGTGATATTCTGCCATTGGTGGTTCCTGTGCGTGTTTCACATTTCCGGTGGTATTGGAGGAACTTCTGGAGATAGTGTGGAGCTATGTTAGGTTGCGTTTTTGTGGCATTTTGAGGATGTTTTGTTTTGTTAGCGGGGGGGCAATTACTGGAGGAGCTTGGGAGCTGCAGTGGCCAAGGTACAGTGCTATATACGCTTATTTTAATATGTATTATTTAAAAGTCCCCGCTCCCTTTTGGGGGTACACACTTCCTCAGAAGGAACAGGTATGCAGTTTGGGAGTGCTTCTGGATTCACACCTCTCCCTGGTTTCTCAGGTTGAGGCAATGGCCAGAAGTGCTTTTTATCAGCTTCAGTTGATACGCCAGCTGTACCCATTTCTTGATATTCATGACCTCAGAATAGTAGTACATTTGCTGGTAACCTCCAGACTTGATTACTGCAATGTGCTCTATGTGGGGCTGCCTTGTATGTAGTCTGGAAACTACAATTAGTACAGAACGCGGCAGCCAGGTTGGTCTCTGGGTCATCTTGAAGAGACCATATTACTCCTGTATTACAGGAGTTACACTGGCTGCCAATAGGTTTCCAGGCAAAATACAAAGTGCTGGTTATAACCTATAAAACCCTAAACAGCTTAGGCCCATGGTATTTAAGAGTGTCTTCTTCTGCATGATCCCCATCGTCCACTGCGTTCGTCAGGGGAGGCCCCTCTGTGGCTACCTTCAAGTTGTTTGGTGGCCACTCAGGGACGGGCCTTCTCAGTCGTTGCTCCAAGACTTTGGAATGCACTTCCTGCTGACATAAGACTCTCCCCATCTCTAGCAGTTTTAAAAAGATCTTTGAAGACTCATTTTTTAAACCAGGCCTTTTAGCTTTTGTAATTTTAAATATTGTAAATTGTTTTCGTTTTAGGCAGCTTTTTGGAGTTTTAATTGATTTTATTTTTTTATTTATTTGTATTGTTTTATGATTCTGAACTGCCCAGAGACTTTGATTTGGGGTGGTATAGAAATGTATTAAATAAATAAATAAATAAATTTTAGGAAGTACTTTTTAACGTACCGAAGAACTTAACCCTATCATTCCCACGGGCTCAAGATTTCAATGATCACAGTTTTGGCATTCATGATGGTATCATTTAACATAACCCCTGAGATAATTGAGGGCCTCCTGTATTTCTTGGATATAATAGCATACCTATGTTATCTCTATAATTATGGAAATCATAACTTTTTAATAACAAGTACATATGATTGTAAAGACAGGGCATCTGTTACTATGTGCTTTTAAAAAAATTTTATAAGCTGTCTTGGACATTTATGTAGGTGAAAGTTACATTTTATTTATTTATTTATTTATTTGTTACACTTTTCTCTGCCCTTCCTCCAATGAGTTGAGGGTAGAGTTTGTGGTTCTTCTCCTGCCCACTCATGTCATCCCATAACAATCCTATGAGATTTGGTTAGGCTGAGAACTAGTGACTTCTTTATAAATAGCTAGCTTCCTTTAAACTGTTTATTTTTGGCTAGTTCAGAATGCAGATTTATGGATGATGTTACACTTGTCCTTTGTATTCTGCATCAGTTTCTAGGCTCAGTTCAAAGTATGATCTTTAAACTCTAAATGGTATGAGATAGCTAATTGAGTATCTCTTGTGTGTTCCTCCAGGTGTCTTAAAATAACTGGAGGGGGGCTTGCTCTGAGTTCCCAAGAAGTTTGACACATTAACAGGAAGATCAAGATGATCTTCTTTATGATAGTACCTGCCCTTATGAGCTCTTTTCCCTGGGACGCACATCCGGCCAGCTTTCCTCTCTAACAGAGCACTTGCTGAGCTGGGAAAAAGTTCTGGATTATTGACTGGTAGCTGGCATTTTAATGGGCCTATGTTTGTTATTTAAATTCTGCTGTTATTTGTTTTAATGTCATTTTAATAAATCTGCTTGTTTTATCTCTTATTGATTGTACTCTAGTTTTTCAAAAACGTAAGCCATTTTGAGAGCCTAGGTTACAAAGCAAAATAAATATACCTTTCCTCATCTGTGCACAGGGCCAGCACATTCTATGGGTTATGTGAGCAAGACTAGCACAACCTCACCTTAAGCTAATGCTTAGTGTTCCCTCACCATCAACCACACAGACTGTTCCTGGATCTCTTCCTTCATCTTCTCTTTATTAGGCAAAAAAGGCTTAGGTTTTCTTTTCATGAACACTATCCCAGGTCGACTACCGTCCATTCATCTCCTTCTCTTGTTTAATGGTGTAGTTAGAGCCACCTAATAGCGCAGTGGGGAAATGGCTTGAATAGCTAGCCAGAGGTTGCCAGTTCGAATCTCCACTGGTATGTTTCCCAGACTATAGGAAACACCTCTATCGGGCAGCAGCGATATAGAAAGATGCTGAAAGGCATCATCTCATACTGCATGGGAGATGGCAATGGTAAACCCCTCCTGTATTCTACCAAAGACAACCACAGGGCTCTGTGGTTGCTAGGAGTCAACACCGATACGACAGCACCCTTTACCTTAAAGCCAGAATAGGCTTCATAGCTGCCCTCTACTGGAAAAGTATCTAATCACTGCTCCAAGATCTATAAATTGTCACTCTGAGACCCAAACTACACTTTAGGTTAAATATGTAGTATGGTTCTTTGGGCTTGTTTTTTTCTTCCTTAAATAGCAGCCATGAAGAAGGGATAATCTAGATTGGGAGGGAAAGGGGTTAAAGATTTCCATGTCACAATCCTGGCTCTGATTGGGCCTTCACATAGTTGTTATAGAAGGTTTTTTAAAAAGCCAACATAGAGGGCTAAACTATATAATATAAGGTGTGGTTGGACTCTCAGTTCAGTAGTCCTCAATTCTACTCGTTCTTCAGAAAGCTGCCTTTTATGGCCTTTTCCCCAACAAGGCAATTCCCAGGCTGCAGTTGACTCATGTCTTTGGATTTTCTGGCGAGAAGTAGTGTGACTCTGGAAATGGCAAATTGACATTGGCTGCCAGCATCAGCCAGCGATGCCACTGAGGCTGTTCAACTCTGCTCCTCCTGACCCTGATCCATCACATAAGAACGTCAGAAATGACCTGTTTTCTGATACCTCTCCTTGATCATTTGTCTTTCTATTTACAAAGATTAGATAATTATTCTGACTTAATGATCTCTCTGAATGTAAATGTTGCAGCTGTGTGGATGACGGCTTCAGAGAGCTGGATTTTTCTGGCCTTAATTCTAAACATGTTCAGCCTTTTGACACAAGGAAAATAGGATAATGATTTCTTGAAACATAAGTTGAAATTGCTGTATATCTTTCTGTTTATTAAGAAGAGGGCCATAATAACACCAGCTTTCTAGTTGCCTCACAAAATGCAAACAGCTATTCCCATGATAAAATGCACTCTTCTGCATTGACAGATATCTGTGCTCTCTCTGCTTCGCAGGGTTTCAGCAGAAACAGATACAGCTGTATGTATTGAGACCTCATACAAGTCTCTTCAGAGTTAGGTGAACTGCTCAGCTATAAGTTTCCCTGCAAAGATATATCTCTTTGTCATCTTAATGCAATTTATGGGGTTGTCTCACAACAATTAAAATAGATGTGTGTGTAAAATCAATGTTCCCTGTAACAGGGTTTCCCAGACATCGTTGACTACAACTCCCATAATCCCCAGCCAAAGGCCATTGCAGCTGGGGATGAACGGGATTGTAATCAATAACATATGGGAATCCTTATTACAGGGAACACTGCACTACCTTCAGGCAAATGGGTGTTTTTGGCTGGCACAGGGTGTTTCAGAGGGAAGGGGAGACTGGCAAAAGTCACCCACCCACCCTGTGAATGTTTGCATTGCTTTAGTGGCATGTGTACTTTATCAGTCAGGATGTCTGCTGGTGTACTTGTTCCAGAAAAAAGTCACACTGTCCATTGAACCATAAGCCAATTCACATGATCCCAGCATCAGGCGCTATTGATTGTTTACTAGTAAAAACCTAGGTAGGAGAAGGGGGAGGTGATTGTCTGTGAGCCTTGAGCTGGATCAGACAGCTCTGTCCAGCATTTTAATGAGGTAGGAGGAAGAGCCATCCTACCCAGCTTGAGGCTTACGTTAAAATACTGAGTTAAAAGTCTGGGTAAATAAAAACATTGTTCCTGAGAGTACATGAGTGTAGGCACCAGGTGTACAATTCTAGGGAGGCTATCTCACGGAGTGCCACCAAAGAAAAGGCCTATTCCCCAGCTAGATCTCTGTGGGCAAGGGGGATCTGGAAAAAGAGTCTTACCAGAGGATCTTATGGCATAGGCAGGTTTGTATGGGAACAGGCAGTTTTAAAGATCTAAAGGGCTTTAAAGGTTCAGGCCAACACATTGAATTGCACTTGGGGAATGCATGGGAAAATGCATGGGAAGCTGTTTCAATGCTCCATGTAACTCATGCCAGTCAGCAGCCCAACCTTTGCATTTTGAACATATTGAAGTTTCCAAGAGAACTTCAAGGGCAGCCCCATGTAGATAGCATTACAGTAGTAAAGAAGGGACATGTCCCTTTGCAAAAATGGTGTATATAGGTGTAGCAGATTACAGCTTATGTCTCATAGCAAGCTCATGTGAGGGAAAGAAATGCTGAATCATCCCTGCTGAGCTGCTTGGCTAGGCTTCTCCTAAAATGGACAGGTACAAAAATCTTCCATGTGCAAGCCTGCAGGTGGTGGGGAAACTGATAGTTGCTGGACGTGTTTGCACCAGAGAAATCCCCCTTCATGCCCCCCAGTTTCCTGAGTTAAAAACCAACTCAGAGAGGCTTGTAAAGAGAAAGGAACTAAAAAACATTTTTATTCAATTACTGCAGACTGTTTCCATCTGAGGCTTTCTCAGCTTTTAAATACAGTTAAAAATACTTAATAAGTTACCAAAATAGGTTGTCTTTATGCATGTTTACATGTTTATAGAATCTTTTGCAATGCACTAGGTTGAATGAGCATAGGCTAGAGTTTCTTATTTTAATTATGTTACAAGTAAACAATAATAGAACCGTATCAGGACTATGAAAAAGCGCACACACCAAATAAATAGAAATTCTAATGCAAACTCTTACTAAACTACTTTCTCCTGCCCTAAACTTCTGAAGCCATTAGCTCTGGCTTCCTTTTTTATTGAACTCACCAAACTCCAGTTGAGAATCAAGCCGCTGCAGCTGCAATCATCCTCCTGCAGCCAACCTCCATGGCCACATGTCCTCCTATGCACCTCCCACCTAACTTCTTTATAACAAAGAACTCCCCTCTTCCAGGCAACAGCTCTCTCAATCCCACCCACCTGGTTTGCTGATTGGCTGAGCCCTGGAGTTCACCAGCCTGTCAGTCAAGACAGGGTTCACTTCCAATTAACTCTTTAGGGGGAGAGGAGTCTGATCACTACAATAGGGCTCTGTGTGTATGTCTGCAAAATGTGCATATCTTTGGTTGCTATCTATTGACATTTGTAAGGCAGGCATAGGAACAAAAGAGGAAGACATGTTTTCCTTTGTTTGGACAGCCATGCAGGAAGAAAAGAGCCCTGTAGCTTAGAGATAACCATGACGTGAACAACTTGCTTGCAACAGTGTGTTCTACCACTTGTTCTCTTGACCCTTGTCCAATATGGCTTATACTATCTAGCAAGGAGATTATTGGAGAGAGGGTCTGGTTGAGATCATAAATGCTTCTCTGAGGGAAGGTAGGGTGCCTTCTTGTCTTAAGGAGGCAATTATTAGCCCTCTTTAAATCCCTCAGAGTTAAGCAATTATAGGCCCGTCTCCAACCTCCCATGTTTGGCCAAGGTGATTGAGAGGGTGGTGGCATCTCAGCTCCAGGCATTCTTGGATGAAGCAAATTATCTAGACCCATTTCAAACTGGCTTTCGGGCAGGTTATGGAGTGGAAACTGCCTTGGTCAGCCTGATGGATGATCTCCAATTAGGAATTGACTTTGTTAGTCCTTTTGGATTTGGCATCTTTGATCCCATCGACCATGGTATCCTTCTGAGGGAGATAAAGGGGATGGGTGTAGGAGGCACTGTTTTACACTCATACCTCTTGGGTATGGTTCCACTCATACCTCTCGGGCATATTTCAGGGGCTGTTGCTTGGAGACTGTAGTTCTACAAAGCGAGAGCTTTTATATGGTGGTCCTCAGGGCTCCATTTTATTTCCTATGCTTTATAACATCTATATAAAACCGTTGGGGGAGATCATCAGGGGATTTGGTGCAGGGTGCTATTAGTATACTGATGACATCCAAATCTATTTCTCCATGTCAGCTTCATCTGGTAATGGAATAGCTTCCCTAACCATCTGCCTGGAGGCGGTAATGGGCTGGATGAAGGATAACAAACTTAGGCTGAATCCAAACAAGACAGAGGTGCTCATTGCAGGGAGCTGCAATTCAGGAGATGGAATGGATCTAGCAGTTCTAGATGGGGTTACACTCCCGCAGAAGGAACAGGTTTGCAGCTTGGGAGTACCTCAGGACCCAACTCTCTCTTTGATATCTCAGGTGGAGGTGGTGGCCAGGAGTGCTTTTTATCAGCTTTGGCTGATATGCCAACTGAACCCTTTCCTGGAAGAGTGTGACCTTAAGACATTGGTGCACATGCTGATCATCTCCAGGCTTGGCTATTGCAATGCACCCTATGTCAAGCTGCCTTTGTATGTAGTCTGGAAACTGCAGTTGGTGCAGAATGCTGCTACCAGGTTGGTCTCCGGTTTGTCCCAAAGAAATCATATCACTCCTGTTTTGAATGAACTACACGAGCTGCCAATAAGTTTCCGGGAAAAATACAAAGTACTGGTTATTACCTATAAAGCCCTTAACAGTTTGGGCCCAAGGTATATAAGGGAACTCCTTCTTCATCATGAACCCTGTTGCCTATTGAGATCAGCAGGGGAGGTTTGTCTGAGGGTGTCACCGACTTGTCTGGTGATGACCCGGAGGCAAGCCTTCTCTGTAGTTGCTCCAGGAGGCTTTACAGACAGGGCTTCCACCCCAAATCGCCTTCAGAAGAGAGTGTGTGCGTTCACACACCAGCCAAACTTACCCCGAAGTCCCTTCGAGATCCTTGGACCCACTCCACACACAAATTGGGCTTTGTCTTGTGAATTCAAGCTTATCTTGATGTATTTCTGGGTTTTTAAAATGCTGGTTTTAAGCTACTTTTTCTTAAAACACCAGAGTAAATAAGGAGAGGCACTGATGTAGAATCATTAGTATGATAAGAGGGATACTCTCTTTAGAAATGCAGATATAGCTCTTTAGTAATCTCTCCCTCGCCCATTGGCTAGAACGAAAACACAGAGGCATGCCATGTGAACTTGCACAAACAAAAAAATGAGAGCAGAGGGGAAGGGCTGCTTCCCTCAATGCCACGAGTGTAATTCGAAGAGGCTTTGCTCAACATTTACCCCACAGCATGAAGCTATGTGTGAATAACTCCCAGGGCTGTGGAACACACTTCCTGCTGAGATTAGAGCTGCTCCATCCCTGATGGCTTTTAGGAAACAATTGAAGATACATCTCTTTAGTGATGCATTCGAGCTGATGTTTTTAGTTGAATTTTATTGATTGTTTTAATTGTAAATTTTATATATGTTTTAAATGTGTTAATTTTTTGGTTTAGTTGGTTGTAAACCGCCTAGAGATTTTGGTAGTGGGCAGTATATAAATGTGTTAAATAAATAAATAAATAAATAAATAAATAAATAAATAAATAAATAAATGACATGAGAGAGCCTAGAACCCAATGCTACAGGGCCCTAATTTCTGCTTTAGTAGGGGCGTAGCTAGGGGAGAGGGGGGCTCGTGTTCACCCCTCTCTCTGGCGGCCTCTCAGAGTGAGGGAGATAATTAAGAAATTAGAGGGGGGGTGGAGCTGGGGGGCCATCAGGAGCTGGGGTCCTGGGTTCTTTGAACCCCTTTACTCAGTTATAGCTACACCCCTGCACTTTAGTCAAAGATCATCTTGGAGACTGCATGGTAAAAAAAGGAATGGAAGGCTTGCATTCCACAGGGAAGTGCTGGCAGTTGCACAAAACCATTGGGGGGGTCCATCCTCCAACCCTAGCAGCAGACACTGTGCAGAACATGGCTGGGAATAATCAGAACAGCTGGCTTGTGGGACGGAGAGGAAAAAGAGAGGCAAGTTTCACCTCCCTGTAGACAATTTACAGCCTTGCTTATCTTTGTCCAACACACTGATGTGGCCAGCACTTTTGCATCTCAAGGACACGGAATCTGAAGCAATAGGATGGAAAGTGATGGGATAAGAATGCAGCCCATTCTTCTTCCCACTTACAGCAGTGGAATGAGCTTCCAGAAACCATGTGGAACAGAAAGACCAATTGGGAATCACATTCCTCCAACCTATGCTTTTTTAATTGGTTAAGAGGTTATTTAAAAAGATGTGCCAAGATAGCAATTCATGTTCATGATCAATCAGAGTTATATGGGATTTGAATCCCAGAGGAGAGGGTAGTGGGCAGGGGAGAAGTTACAGGGGGAAAGCAATGGATTGGGGAAGGATTAATCACTCCCTCTCCCATGTCACCTTAAGTGGCGCAGCAGGGCAATGCTTGACTAATAAGCAGAAGGTTGCCAGTTCAAATCCCGGCTTGGATTGGGCAGCAGCGATATAGGAAAATGCTGAAAGGCCATCATCTCATACTGCATGGGAGGAAGCAATGGTAAACCCCTCCTGTATTTTACCAAAGAAAACCACAGGGCTCTGTGGGCGCCTGGAGTCGAAATCGACTTGACGGCACACTTTACTTTATTCCCATTTATATGCTGTGAATTGTCCCTTCTCAATTCTGCTTTGTAGTGAAGAAGCAGCCCTCAGGGTTGCACTATATGCAACCCTGGCGTAACACACACTTTAGCCTTCCAGTTTCTCTTGGCTTTCTTTGCAGGTCTGAGATTTGTCATGATCCTTTTTATAAAGTGATGCTTTCTTACAGTTGGTGACTGAGTGGGGAGTCGTCCTTTCACTAACAATAGGAAATAAAGGTTAATTGATGCTTCCTGAGCTGCGTATTTGCCTTCTTGAGTGTGAAGAAGTCATAGAGACACCAGTTTCTATTTTAGGTTGTTTATAAACAGCTTCCTGGTTACCTACAGTTGTGCTCCCCGATGCAGAAAAAGAAGGCGTGTTGTGATGGAGTTAAAATACTTCCAAATATAACTTTCTCTTCTGAGATTTAGTGGGGAACCAGGATCATTAAGACCTTCTCTCCTATCACCCCATCTCCCAATACATTCAGAATGAACTTCATGAACCTGTCATCTGTGTTTCTCCTCTTGTTCCAGGAAACTGACCGATATTTCCCATACAAATTTCAACAGATGCAAGAGCACCCATTCCTCAGCCATTTCAAAGAAACAGAATAAGCAAAATGGGCTAGGAAGAATGGACAACGAGTTTGCAATCTTCTGCACAGCTGGCAGGTTATCTATTTATAGATGTCTAGTCTGGCCAGTGGTTTTTTTTTTAAGGTGCATATTTTAAATAGCAACAAAGTCATAAAACTCTGTCTGGTGGGTTTTCAGGGAAGAACCTCTCTGTCCTGCAATAATCCTGCTTTGGAATGTTAACCCAAACCAGGCAAGATTGGAAACCATTGCAACAGAATCAACGGATCCTCCTCCACTTCATAAAACAATGCTGAAGAAACAGAAGTGAGATTGAGACATCCCAAGCCAGGAGCTGGAAACATGTGTGCTTGGGGTTCAGGAAGGGAGCAGGGTTGGGGAGGGCTCTGGTGTGGCAATTCAACTCATCTTTACAGCAGATGATGGAACTGTGGAGTAAATGTTGACTATGTAGTCCATACAGATGAACGCTATACAGAACGTCATACAATGGGATCTCTTTTTAGTGGGGAAACATCTTACAATGGGTTACCTTTTTGTGGGGCATTGGTCCCTGCATGTCTAGCTTGGTTCTGATCAAGATGTGCACAAAGTTCCTGCGTTCATATGTCCACAGACTCCAGTCATTCAATTGAATGTGATAGATTTGCCTCCTGTGATTCAAGGAATTACATTTAGACCTTACGTGGCAGCAAAAAAGGATTCCAGTATCACACATTCTCAAAGACATTTATGACCTCTCTGTGCACAAAAACCCAGGCCATAGGCCTAGACATATTTACCAGGCCTGTGCTTCAGCACTGCCAGAGCCAAATAACCTGCAGCAACTCCTCAGTATTGCCTGGAGGCTTTTTACACAGGGCTTTTATTGCAAATCCACTCCTGATTGGAGTGTGCCAGTCCACATATTCACTGGATTTAACCTAACCTCCCTGCAGGCTATCAGGGACCAGGACAGACAGGACTTTGATTCTCCCCGAAAGGAGGCTGCAAATTCTGGCTTAACCCAAAGTATGTCCGGTTTTAAAAAATCCTCTAGTTTCAGGGGCTTTTGAAAAATAATCCAGGGCTTGTGTTACGCTTTGTAGTTTTCTCTGTTATGTTTGGGGTGGTCATGCCAGTAAATCGGGGTTTTTGAAAAATTAATGAAGGGGAGTTTGACAGCTGTTTGGGGTATGGTCTGCTATAAGTGATTTGCAGTTGCAAGTGCTGGGTGTGTGTGTGTGTGTTGTTGTAGGTTGGTGATACTCTGTTGAGGGAGGGGGAGGGAGAAATTTCTGGGGGTGGGGGAGGGAGAATTCCTGAGTTAAACACAAGCACAGACTGCAAAATGTGTGTCTTGCTATGTTTTACATAGGCTTTAGATATGCAGAATGGATGTAACCTGAGCCCTTTGTTGTCTAGGCTGATTCCATTAGGTGTGTGTGTATGAGGGGTAAACATTATGTGATGAAGGCAGTCACTCACAAAAGCAAGAGTTAAGCATCCTGCTGATTGATCCAGCTGTTTGACAACTCGCTCTTGCACTCCTTGGAGGAGCTCCTTGGAGGAATGGTGGGATAAAAAATGTAATCAGCAAATACCTCTACCTCTTTTTGATGTGAGCAAAGTGGTGGCATGCAAAACTGAAGAACTGCCTTGCTGGATCAGATCAAAGGTCAGTTGAATCCTGCACTTTGTCCTCAATAGTTCCCAGCAAGATATCTGTGGGGGGCTCACAAGGAGATAGCCATTCCTTGCTGTCTGTTTCCAGCTTCTGGGATTTGCAGATATACTGCCCCTGAATATGAAGGTTTCATTCTTGGCCATTATAGCTAGTAGTTTATTTTGCAGTAATTTATCTAATCTTGGTTTTTTAAAGTCTATTTATCATGTCTCTATACCACTTGATATAGACATATCCCCTTTAATCTAAGCTAATGTCTGTAGTCTCTACATTTTGTGGTAATTACTGCCACGGGTCTTGTGACATAATTGCAGATTCTGTTCCTGGCAAACAAATCAAGTGATCCATTTGCCACAAATAGGGAATTGCCATGGGCTAAGAGGAAAAGCAGCTGCCATCATGAGCTCAGGGCAGCCAAATGCCCTGGCCCACAAGCTAACTATGTTTGCCAAAGCTACTGTTTCCCCCACTCAAACTACATGTCCCTTAAAACATGTGCTTGTTAAATTGCAGCTGCAGATCAGGACTGCTTTGAAGAGTAGTGGGCTTTAACCCTACTGACAGCATGGTCCCAAATCTGGAATGCCTCCAATGCGCACACTATAGAATTTTCAAGGGGGGTGGTGGAATTCTCATTGGTATCAGTGTAAGCTCACCCTCCCCCCGTGGCAAACAGCAGGTATGGAAGTCCCAATCTGGATCAGGACCATGGCAGGGACTAATATTAAAGCCCTCTCCTCCACCATGCTCCTGATCCATATGAGAATGATCCTTCAGCTATTTTTTTAAAAATAGCAAGTGCTGGCAAAGAAAATGCTTAAAGTAACATCGTTTGATGCTAAGGCAGGTCTTTCTACCAGGGGCGTAGCTAGGGGAGAGGGGGCCGTGTTCATTCCTCTCTCTGGCGGCCCCCCAGAGTGAGGGAGATAATGAAGAAAATAGGGAGGGGTGGAGCTGGAGGGCCCGGCCTCAGGAGCTGGGGGCCCGTGTTCTTTGAACCCTTTCGCTCAATTATAGCTATGCCCCTGCTTTCTACCATCCGTTTGTCTTGGGTTTTCATGATTGTTTTCATTAATTGAATCAGCCACCAAAAACAACCTATGAGTCATAGTACTAAAAACATAACATGAGGCATAGTACTAAAAGCTCTGCTGCCTTGCAAGCCTGCATTTCCCTGAGGAAAAAATCTGCAAAATTGTTCCAACATCTGCAAAACAGTCCAGTGATAATGACAGAAGCTTCAAATAATCAATGATTCAATGTCATGCTTGCCTTTGCATAACTCAGAAAAAATACTGAATAGCTGGAGTAAGTGGGGAGAAAGCAATATGTGACAAGATGTTCTAGTAAGAACTAATCTGTCTACTTTCCTCTCACTATCCTACAATTGGACTAAATTTGGTCCAAATTGGTTAGGCAGTTCCCAAGTTAGCCCACTTGTGCCTCAAATGTTCATGTAGCCACCATCTTGAACTGGGGTGGATGACATCATCACAAACTATGTGTTTGAGGTGTTCCTTTAACTGGTTCAAATTGGTTTCCACTTGCACCTCAAACATTCATGTGTCCACCATCTTGAATCAGGGTGGATGACATCATAAACTACGCCCTTGAGCCCATCCCTACGTATCCCTACACCTGTAGCAAATTTGGTTCAGATTGGTTAGATGGTTAACAAGTTAGCTCTCTTGTACCTCAAATGTTCACACATCTGCCTTCTTGAATTGAGGTGGTTGCCATCATCGCAAACCATGCCATTGAGGTGTCCTTGTGTGTCATTCACTACAACTGTACCAAATTTGGTTCAAATCGGTTAGGCGGTCCACAAGTTAGCCCTCTTGCACCTCAAATGTTCATGCGTCCGCCACCTTGGATTGGGGTGGATGACAAAGGGGTGGATGTAGCAAATTTGGTTCAAATCAGTTAGGTGGTTCACAAATTAGCCCACTTGCACCTTTATACATCTGCCATCTTGAATTGTGATGGATGAAATTATCACAAACTACAGTATTAAAGTGTCCCTGTGTGTCACTCACTACAACTGTACCAAATTTGGTTCAGATCAGTTAGACTGTCCACAAATTAGCCCACTTGCACCTCAAACATTCATGTGTCTGCCATCTTGGATCAGGGTGGGTGACATCATCACAAACTATACCATTGAGGCACCGCTATGTATGCCTAAACCTGTAGAAGATTTGGTTCAAATCAGTTAGGCAGTTCATAAGTTTGCCCACTTGCGCCTCAAACGTTTATGCGTCTGCCATATTCAATTGGGGTGGATGAAACCTAGGATTACCAACAGTCCCTTAGTAGCAGGGATGTTCCTTATTTCAACCCAAAATTGTCTTTCCCTTACGGGATGCTGTTTATCCATTACTTTCAACTAATGGGAAGAACCTTTGGCTCAGATCAAATCAGTTATTTTCACTAATAATAAAATAATTAATGAGCTCCAGCTCCTTTCTCTTCTTTCTCCCTTCCAGAGTACTTTGTCATTCTGGTGGGCTGGAGGCACATCATTAAAAACTATGCTATTGAGGTACCCCATGTGCTGCTACTAGGGATGTGCTACTAGGGGTGGGGGAGGGTGCACTTACCCCTCCCCCCGCTTTCCCCCCACCAGTGCTCATTTTCCGTAAAAGCCTTCAGGGTGGCAGTGTACCTTCCTGCCGCCTCTTCCCCCTCTGTGGCTGGAAGTGGCCAAAAGTACCAGGTGCGCATGCGTACGTCGCACGTGTGTACGTGCATGTCAGACAGGCGCGCGTTGTACGCACACGATGTACACATGCGTACCCAGTACTTCTGGCCACTTCCCCCGCCCTTAAAGTGGCAACCCCCCCGGCTAGAAACTTCGAACCCCCCCCCCCCATGTTAGAACCTGTTTGGAGGCCCGTAGAAGGGCCTCCGAACAGGTTCGTGACGTGCACATCCCTAGCTGCTACAACAGTATCCGATTTGGTTCATATTGGCCCAGGCATTGCGAAGTTGATAGGGACACATGGAATGCCAGGTGATCTCATAAACCTACTGGAAAGTAGACTAAAAATGGTGCCATAAACATCTCAGCTTGGGTCTGTGTAGTTCAGATCCATGTATTCCAGTATTAATCTCACCCCTGAGAGAATTATAAACCAGGAATACAGAACTCCAGTTCTTCAAAAACTTCCAGTTGCATCCAGTGTTCTAAAGCCATATCATGAAACAAGATAACGGTAACTCAACAGGCTACTTATGGAAGAATGACAGAGACACTAGAGTTTCTGTGACCAGGTGCTTATCTTCCCAGTGTATGTGAGTGCTCCATGTCATAACAACTTTGGCCCCTTTCAAAGCCCTGCTGCTGCTGGGATCTGGCATTTCAGAAGTGTTAATCCCCCTGTTACTAACAAGCTCAGCCAGAAGGAAGGGAGTGGACAGGATATTTTTTCTCTTTCTCTCCAGGGATGGAAAGAAAAGAGAGTCAGCTTGACAAGATCTTCTTACTGCAAGATGATCTAAAGGGCCAGATTTACCAGACAATTTGATCACCAGCCAATCTGCTTTGTCTTCTACAGTTTAGCACTACAGAAAGTTAAATTACGTGAGAAAGCAACTCTCATCTGAACATTTAGGGTGACTTCACACAACATGCATTGCCATGAACTGCTAGTAGAGTGAGCCATGAATTCCAGTTCTGGCATATGGTGTGAAACCCACCCATGTTCAGTTCCCTTTCCGCACTCCCCTCCGCCACCTCACATCCACCACCCAACCTCAAATCTTGGATATAGATGTTGGGTGATGGTGGGAACTGGACATGGCTGGGCTCATATGACACACCAGGACAAGAATTTGAGGCTCACGCTGGGAGTGCATTCTCATCAGGAACTGATGGTTTGTGGCACCATGTAGGATCCCCTTTTTTACCTGAATCCTAGAAATGTCTATCCTTTGTCACACTAACAACTCTTTGACCTACAGGCCACCACCACCCTTTGAGTCATTCCAAAAGCAAACCCAATGAAAGATGGTTTGGTATTTTGAAATATTTTTTAAAAATAATTACATTCTTTCAGATTCCATTACTGAATGGACTTAAAAAGCAAATACATTATGATTGTTCAATAGTACCAACATTTAAGGTATTTTTTGTTAAATCCACATATATTTGTTCTACTCTTAGTAGGCTGCAAGTGACCTTCTGCGAAGTGTATCTTACATCAGGGCTCCTCAAACTTTTCAAGCCTCCTGTTGGGCAATGAAAAAAACTACTATGAATAACGTTCCTCATCATGTCCGCCACCAATTCTAATACATATTTGTTGTGTGAAAAAGTCTATGGTCTGGTATCAGGAACTGATGCACCCCTCCTGAAATTATCCATATTTCATTAACCTATTAATATACTAAACTCTTACAGAAGCCTCTGTTCTGATTTTGCTCAGCTCTTGCAAAAGTAACAGATAAGCTGCTAACCAAATGAAGTTTTTGGTGGAGTTCTGCTTGGATCTATTACTTAGCCAATACTTTTCACAGTTTTTCTTCTTCTGAATACTAATGCTATTACCAAGAATTCAGTGAAGAAATAAATATGACTGTAGTGTAGATTAAGCTGGTCTAATCAGAAGCAAACTGTTAAACAATATGTAAGCTGAACCCAAAAATGGAAAGGAGGTTGATCACTTAGAAGTACTAAAAACTCACTGCCCAAAGAGTATAGTTGGTGCATCTTTTTAAAGCCCATCTTCCAACCTCAGTTCTCCTCTGGCTTTTCCAACTCCCTTTGTACAAACAATATATTGTAAGCAGTGGTTCCCTGAATCCTGCAACATTACATTAGATGCATTAAGTATTAATTGGTGCCTTCTCTGTAGAACATGAATCATGATGAACAGAAACAAATTGATACTTATTTTATACTGTTTTATATAAAAGTATGTAAGCAAAATTTGAAAATATTATTGGTGTGGCCCTTCCCAGATACAGACACCTACAGAATCACAGAACCACATTTTTGCTGATCAGAGAGGATATTTTTCTCTCCCACCCTGGATTGTAATATTATTTTGTCAGGAAACAGTTGTGGGGATAAGATGAGTACTAAACAACTGTATTTATTAAGTGAGATGCAACAAACATAAACTGCAGGCCTCAAACAAAATAAAGTTGTCGGAAGCTTCCTCCTAGTTCCCAGCAATGCAGCTTCTGTCTTTGTTTTCTAGAGGTCCTTTGGGAGCTGGCCTTAAAGCAAAGTCTGCTTTATCTGCTACACAGATAAGCCAATGCTAGGGGATTTGTGGATGTCAGCTCCAAGTCTCGAAAAATGTAGAGCCCACCACTCCTAAGTTCTCAAATCATCGCAGCAGAGCACCACAGAACTAACTTTCCAACCCTAAGTATTGGCAGGAAGGGTCACACACAAACAGTACTGCCCCTGTTTTTCATAGGGGCGGGGGCGGGGGAGAAGGGGGGTAGCATCAGCCATTGTCGCTTCTCCACAGGTATAAGCGGAAACTCCCTCCCTTCTAAGAGGGCATTGCAGTGAATGAAGAATAGGTTCATATTCTTCATATGAGGAACAGATTCACAGAGGCTCAGTCTATCAATAGTTATTAACCATGGGAGCTAAAGGGGCTTCTTTGTTCAGAGGCAATAGAACTCTAAATACTGACAACCTCCAGATTTGGAAGCCATGACTAAGTAAATCATGACTAAATCCCATCAGCTGACATGGCGAGGAGGGAAATTACTCAAAGCAGTCCCACTGAAATTAAAACTCCCATGAATTTCAATGGGACTACTTTGAGTAATTTTCCTCATCATGTCAGCCACTAAAATTAAGAGAGCTTAAATTAAGCATGATTAACTTGTCTCATTGATTTCAGTGGTGCTTAGTCATGACTAACTACTCTGGATTTTGCCCACTATTTCCTGGGAAGTCAACAGCGAGGAAGGGCTGTTGCGCTCATGCCCTACCTCTGTGTGTCCCAGAAGCATTCAGCTGGCCACTATGGGAAACAGGATGCAGGAATAGATGGCTCTTTGGTGTGGTGGTCCAGTATGGCTCTTGTGCTACATATAAGGGGATTATTTATTTATTTATTTATTTATTTATTTATTTATTTGCTTGCTTGCTTGCTTGCTTGCTTGCTTGCTTATTTTATAAGTAGGAAACAGAGATAGCAGAAGAACTGGGCATCCTGCTCTCAGTCTAAGAGCTGTCGAAATAGCCTCCCAGTTCTAGTGCTGGTGCAATTTTGTGCTGATTGGGAATTATTAGGTCAGGGGTTTCTTTATACTGTTTTCTGCTACAAGTGAAAAAGCAGCTGGGTGTGTGTGCAATGCTGATTGCAAAAACAGCCTGTAAGGGAAGGTTATTCCCTGTTCCCTTGCAATCAATTTTTTTTAAAAAACCCAAACAAAACCCCAATCTTGGACTTCACTTTAAAGACAAACACACGAGAGATTCATCATGGATCTCCTGTGTAGCCTGAGAAGAGGCAAGCCGAATAAAGCTGTCAAGGACTCCAAGCTTTAATTAGGATTGGCCATTCTGTGCACTTGCATAGAGTTTGACAGTATCCATGAAGCTCCTGCAGAAGAAAAAGCTTCTGTGCTCTTTCGGGGAAGGATGTGAACTCTCCCGGGTGTCCAAACCATCCTGAGCTACCATCAAGAAAAGTGTTTTGACACTTGGTTTATTCTTTTCAAAATGGTCTACTTATTACTATGGTGGTATTTATTATTCTGCAGACATACACCGACCCCAGTAAGAACTTGAGTCAAAGCATAGCTGTAGATGTGTACAATATTTAGGCCATTAACTGCTTGGATTTCCTTTCCTTTCCTTTCTGTAAAAAGCTGCAGGACCCTAGTCCACAACATGAAGGAGCAGCTTTAACCCTTTGCCTCTACCATGGTCCTGGTCAAGATTGGGAGGCCCCACAGTTGCTATTTGCCCAAGTGGGAGGCTCCCATTGGTGCCAATGGGGATTTCTCTTCTGGGGCAAATAGAAGCTGTGTGGAGGCCTGATCTGGATTAGGACTTTGACAGAGGCAAAGGGCTAGAGCTCCCTTCTCCCATGCTATGGTTCAAAACCAGATCGAACACTCCCTGCTATCTACATAAATAAACACACAGAACCAAACAATATATTTAATGTAATATCAGTTTGGCCCTTAGATCCTGTGTGTGCAAAAACATGAACCCAGTGTTCTTAACTACGCTTTTGCAGAGGGACCATAGCTCAGGACCAGAGAGCTTTGCTTTGTATGAAGAAGGTTCTAGGTCCAATCCCTGGCATCTCAAGGTAGGGTTGGGAAAGACCCACCTGAGGAGCCACTGCCAGTCAGAGTAACTTGGTGTAGTGATGATACTGAGTTAAATGGATCACTGATCTGACCCAGAATGAAGTCAGAGGTTTGTCATCTGTTTGCCATCTGCTGCTGCCTGCCTGCCTGTGGGACTTCTGCCTGCCAGCTCTGTTACAGCTGAGTGTTGGCAGGACTGGGGTCCTGGGCTTCCATCTGCCCACCCCTGGGCTACTTAGGAGACTGCCAGTGGCTGGGATTGTAGCTGCCTCTTGCCTGTTCCCCGTGCCCAGCAGAGGAGCAAGACCATCCACCAGCAAGAGGCACAGGCAATTGGGGTGTGCCATCTGGCCTGGGGTTCAATCTGAGGCATAGGAGTAGCAGAGCGGGCGGGGTCCCTGAAAATCAGGAGGATCTTCGCATCTGGGGCAGGTCAGGAGTCCAATTTCACAGGCATTGAAGCTGATCAAAAACTCATGGAGACCAGCAGGTATCTCGGGGTTGGTGGGAGGGTGTGGGTGCAATTTCAAATAGGCGATGGCTGCCAGATTCTTCAAAGATGTTGGGCCCCCCTGGTCCCATGGAAGGAGGCAAAGCTGCAGTGCGTTCTTTGGGTACCGGGTCCCTAGAATTCCCCTTGAGCTATGTGCCCACAATGGCCAACGGACCATGGATCCCATGGGTTGAATGGGGGTGGGCTGAGTTGCTGGTGAGCAGTAAAAAAGAGGAACCTCAAAACATTGGGACAGGTGGATGCAGCCTGGCATAAAGGCTACAATGTTGCCTGGTCCAAAAAAAGTGGTCTCTTGCTGTGTATGGTCAACCTGTGAGAAGCAGCCGTGTAACGTGATACGTGTCAGGGAGGCAGTTGGGGCATAGGGCCAGGGACGCTTTCTCAAAGCTTCTGTGCCCAGTTTCTTGTGGCTAGCTGGGTAGGCACCAATGGATTGCATAGTCACTGCCTCAATAGGCCCCCATTTCCCATACACAGTTTGGCACATGCTATGATCTGCTGCCACTGCATCTGTGTAGCCAGTCTGTAGCGCACTCCAAAACACGCGGCCTGTCTCCCGGATGTTCTTGAAATGTTCCCACAAGTCATTGCTATCTGCTGGTAGGGGGTCCGTGCTTTCTGGGTAAGGAAGGCCCCACAATACCAAAGGTCCGCTCTACTAGGAGTGTGCACGGTTCGGTCCGGGCACAATAGAAAAGACCGCTGGACCGGTCCGGCAGTACGGATGGGCAGGGGACTGTTACTTTAAGTGGGGGTGGTGGTAGTACTTACCCCCCCCCCGCCGCTCTTCCCCCTCCGGCGCTGGTCTTTTGAAAAATCTTCTAGGGGCGGCAGAGTTCCTCCCTGCCGCCCCTGCCCCCATCGTTGTTTGTAAAGGCTTAAAAGAGATGAGTGCTAGCGGCGTGCATGCGCCCTCCTCGGTGCGCGCACTCGTCTCTGATGCTGCCGCACGTGCACTGCATACGTCACGGCGCGCGCACGGCAGTGTCAGAGACTAGCGCACACGCCGAGGAGGGCGCATGCGCGCCGCTAGCACTCGTCTCTTAAGCCTTTACAAACAACGATGGGGGCAGGGGCGGCAGGGAGGAACTCTGCCGCCCCTAGAAGATTTTTCAAAAGACCAGCGCCGGAGGGGGAAGAGCGGTGGGGGGGGTAAGTACTACCACCCCCCGCTTAAAGTAACAGTCCCCCCTGGACCGGACCGGAGGGGCACCGGACCATGCACAACCCTACGCTCTACCTGGATAATTGGGGTGGCAGGGTGTAAAATTACACTGTTCCAGTGTCTCCTCATTTACTGAAGCAATTTGCACCATTGCCAGATCCCTTCGGTGGCGTTCAGGTGGTATCACGATTTGAGCCATCAGTCCCCTCCTGCTGTCGTCCTTAGGCGTGGGAAGGTTGGGAGAGAAAGACAGCCTATCCTATGAAAGGGAATGTTAGTGTATCTATTAGGAATGTGTCTCAGATTTTATTCAAAAGGAATTTTCTGCTTTCTGGCTCTCCTGGATCTCCGCAGCTGGCCATCTGCGTGTACTTGGGAGGACGCCCCCCCCCCCCACGGGGCTTGTCTCTATTGTCTGGACTGGAAAGTTCTAACTGCTGTGCAGCCTTGGAGTAATCTGTTTTCACAGGGTTTATTTGACTCCTGTGTACCCATTTGCGCTTGCCATTCATATCTATGAGATACACAAGGGGAGATAGTCGGTCCAGAACTGTGAATGGTCCAAGCCAACTGGCTTCTAACGTGTGGGATTTCTCTGTAAATTTCCTATACATGACCTGCGAGCTGACAGGGAGTAGCTCACACTTAACAAACTTCCGAGAGGAATCTGCTTTCTCCCTTTCCTGAGTTATGGCTGTTTTAACTTTCTGTAGAATGGTCTGTTTCTCTTCAATCATTTCCTTCACGTGTTCAGTGACTGGCATGAGCTCTCGGTCTGGTAGGTAGGAAAACACAGACCCCAAAAAAGACATGGCCGAACCGAATACCACCTGGTAAGGTGTTAATCCATGATAGGCATGAATGGAGTTGCGCAGGGCAGTTAAAATGGTGGGTAATTTCTCTGGCCAATCAGAGCCTGTCTGGTTAACAACTTTCTTCAGTGCAGTTTTAAGAGTTCTGTTCAATCTTTCAATGTTCCCTGAGCTTTGTGGGTAATAACTCACATGTAACTGCTGTTTAATTCCCAAGGAAGAGCACAGTTGCTGCAAAGTCTCAGAGATGAAAGTGCTACCTCTGTCAGAAGACAAGTAGCGGGGAGTTCAATAGTGACAGAAAATCTCTTGGTAGAGTTTCTTTGCTGCAACTGCTGCTGTGTTCCTCTTGGTGGGCCACACTTCCATCCACCCACTCATAGACTCAATAGCAGTCAGGATATATCTATACCCATGTGAGTTCCTAGGTAAGAGATCCAAAGAGTCAATAACCCAGGTGTGCAATATTGTGGAGGTGCGCTGACCCTGTAGAGGAGGCATGGAGCCATTCCTTGGCCGCATAGATGCACAGGGGATGCACCCTTCCACTCTCCTCTTGACCATGGCTTTCTGACCTGGCCAAGTGTCTATCTCTCTGACCTTGTGTAATGTCTCAGCCAACCCTTGGTGAGCCAGTGAATGGAGTTCAAGAATCAAAGACTCCTTTTCCATCAGGCTGAGTGCTGCCACTACTTCTTCCTTTTCCTCATGTCTAACAGGGCTCTTAACTAGGTTGTCTGCTTGCTGATTGAGATGGCTGAGGATGTCACCCTTGCCTGTGTGAGATTTAATCCACTGGATTTTTATCCCCCCCCCCCCCTTTTCTCCATTGCCCTAACACTTCTTGCCATTTCTCTGCATGTTTTAGTTCCCTTTTGTCAGATGTGAGCCATGCGTTCCTGGCCCATTGGAACATATAAAACTGCACGCCCTTGGCCACATATTCACTATCAGATATTATATAGACAGGAAGGTTGATATTTTCTGTATTGTCCTCCCAGCGAAGAACTTGGAGAACTGCTTCTAGCTCTGCATCGTGTGCTGATCCTGAGCTGATATCCCTCTCTAGGGCTTCCCCTGTGGTACTAACAGCTGCTCAGCAGGTGAACCGGCAACCTTTGACATAAAAACAGCCTCCATCTGTAGCCCACACTCTTCCTCCTGACTGAATGATGGCTTCAGGGTCCCACTCCTGCAGTTTATGAAACTCCCTTTCCACTGCCTCACAGTAGTGCTCGTTTCCTGTTTCCAAGAGTGTAACTGCCATAAGGTCATGATGCTGGGTAGTTTCTGAAGTAACTCCCCTCTGTGTCAGAAACAAGGTCCATTGGGCTAATCTGGTGTTGCTGACCCCTTGCATTTTAGATCCTGCCAGAATATGTTTTAGTGGAGTATGGGGCGTTTGTATGATTACTTGTCCCTGGCCTATAAAAATTTGGAAAGTGCTGACTCCCCATACTGCAGCTAAACATTCCTTTTCACATGGAGAATAAGCCTCCTCTGTTCAATTTAAGGACCAGGAATCCTAGGCCACAGGCAAGAGTTTCCCTTCTGGGTTCCTCTGCATTAGGACTGCTGAGATGGCCTGGGGGCTGGAGGCAAGTCTTAAGTAAAAGGACTTGACTGGATCTGGGTATATGAGAGCTGGAGCCCGTATAGCCGCTGTTTTAAGGGCTTGGAATGCAATTTCAGTTGATTCATCCCCTTTCCATTCTGCCTGTTTCTTAAGGAGATCCCACAGTGGCCTTGTTATTTGGGAGAAGTGGGGGATGTGTTGTCTAAGGAAATTGAACCCTCCAAGAATTGTTCTGAGTTCTTTTGGTCCAGACGGGGGTGGGACTTTGCATAGGGCTTCCACTTTCTGAATGTCTGGTAGCCTGCCTTCAGCACCCAAGGTGATTCCTAAGAACATTACACTCTGTTGACAAAGCTGTGCCTTTCTGAGGTTAGCTTTGAAACCCGTGTCTCTGATCAGTTCTAGGATAATGACTGCACTTTCTCTAATTTCCTCCATACTTTCAGCCCATATCACAATATCATCACAGTAACACTGGGTGCGTGTGCGCAAAGTGGGCGGTAACTGGTCCGGCATTTCTGTGACACGGAAATTTAGAATACCAGGTGAAAGTGACATCCCCTGGGGCAATCTTTTATGTCTCAGCTGGTGTGAGCGGAAGGTGAATACAGTGATGTCACGGCTAGCTTCTGAAAGTGGGAGGGCAAAGAAGGCATTGCTAAGGTCTATGGATGAAAAGAATGATGTCCCCTGCTGAATTCTAGTTAAAATCTCAGGCATGTTTGCAAGGATGGGTGGAAGGCTAGGGAGCTTCTTATTTATCCTTTTAAAATCTATAGTGAGGCGATAGCTACCGTCAGCCTTTGCTATTGGTAGATAAGGAGAGTTGCAGGGCGATTGTGGTTGGCAATACTCCCAAACATCATGTTTTAGGAGCTCCTCAATGACAATTGCTATTCCCTGCTCTGCTTGAGAGGAAATAGGGTATTGTCGTTGAGCTGATACTTGTGGACAAACAATTTCAACCACAGCGGTTTTGTGCCTCCCACAGTCATACTTAGATGTTTGCCAGACTCCTGGAACCTTTCCCCACCAAAATGTTTCCTCTTCTGCTGTTAGGGCAGAGACAACGTGAACACCTCCACGTGCTCCCTCTAGTAGCATTCTATGAAACTTGGTGTTTATCTGCCACAAGCCTCTGTCAAAGGGGGTGTACCATACTCCTTTTTCCCTCAGCCAGGAAATTCCAATGAGGACTTCATTGTCTGCATCAGGATTCACAAGGAAATCTGCTTCAGAGCGCCAATGTGCTATGGAGATAGGTACCTTCCTAAAGACAGATAGGACCTTCATTGGTCCATCGTATGACTTGACTGATTTGGGGACACCCCTGATTCCCACCTTTGGCTCAAAGTTCAGGATATTAGTACTGGCTCCAGGGTCTAACAGACCTTCTCTCATCTCTCCCCCCACTTCAATTTTTAAAATTCCTCTGCCATTCTGATCCCAAGAAATTTTCCCCAAAAGATGCCAGTTTTCTTGGCTTTGTTCAGTTTCTTCCCTGGCATCAGGGCACCCCTAAAGAGTTACAGTGGGTGGTGGAGGGGGGCATGTCCCTGTCATCTGCACCCCCACCTGGGGTTGCACCCCGTAGCTGACTCCAGCTACTGTGGTTACGGGTGTCGGGACTGCTGGTGGGGAAGCTATCTGATTGTTAGCTAACATTTGTGGGTAGGCTGGGACCACCTAGGCCCTCTCGGTTATGGCTGCAATTGAAGCAGTCTGTGGGGACGCTTGCTGTGACCTCTCTAGTGCTTCCACCTTGCTTAGGATCTTATTTAGCAATAGCAATAGCAATAGCACTTACATTTATATACCGCTCTATAGCCGAAGCTCTCTAAGCGGTTTACAATGATTTAGCATATTGCCCCCAACATTCTGGGTACTCATTTTACCAACCTCGGAAGGATGGAAGGCTGAGTCAACCTTGAGCCCCTGGTTAGGATTGAACTTGTAACCTTCTGGTTACAGGGCGGCAGTTTTACCACTGCGCCACCAGGGGCTCTTTTAGGGATGTCTCTAGAGTTTGGATAGACAGGTTTGAGTCACGAGGTCCAGTAGTTTCTCTAACTGCCTGCACTGCTCTTCCCCTCTCATTTAGGGTATCATTTAGGGTATCTCATTTAGGGTATCATTTAGGGTATCTCATTTAGGGTATCTGATGGTGGGTGGGGGCGGGAGCCTCTGACAATTAATTCTTCCACTCGTTCCTTGATGGCAGCAGTTTCTGCTCTATGCCATTTGCTCATATCCTCCTCCAGTTCCTCAAGTTTCCACCAGAGTTGCATTCTCTCTGTGGGCTGCTTGTTATTTGGCTTCTTTCCCTGCCTGTTAAAATTTTGAGTGTCCTTCTGTTTTGGGGTAACTCCTCCCTTGTTGCTGTAACTTACAGTCTCAGTGACTGCTGCCACTTTGTGACGGGCAAGCTTTTCTGTTCCCTCTGGATCAAAACCATATTGGGCAGTCACTCTCTGAGCTAAGTCTAGCATAGCCTCAAAAGTTGCTGGCTCATTCTCTCTTAGGAGTCCCAGTTTATCTCTATACCAGGGTAGGAGACCCCGTAAGAGAGCCTTTATGTCTCTCACATTCCATTGTGCATCAGCGAGACTAGGGGCTGCATGTGGCACAATTAGTAAACTGGCCAAAAATCGTCCCATAGCTGCTCTGAAGAAGAAACTGACTGGATCCTCCCCAGGTTTTTGCCTCGCAGTCACTGCCTTTTCCTGCATTGCCCCAGCTGGCAGTATTAAAGAGCACATAGCCTGACACGCACCCCATAAGTCTAGAATATCTGTGTGGTTAACCCTTGTTACATGCACATTGAACTTTTGTAGGAGCCTGGCCTGCAATCCTGCTGGAGCAGCAGCTCTTAGCAAAGTTCTCATTTCCTCTAGGGTCAGCCTCATGTCTGCTTGAAGCCGGACAAATCCAGCCATCACTCTACAATGGTGTCTGCACATAGATTTGGCAAGGTTTTTGCCAATTCTTTGGCTTCCACAAGACTCATATTACTAATAGTGATAGAGCTGCCCTCCTCCAAACCATTAACATTTCTCCGTGTAGTGATGCTAGAAGTGGGGGCGGCCACCGTCTCCCTAGCTGGCTGGGAAGCAATCTCCCTAAGAATTTCACTAGCTGGTTCCCTGGCTGGCTCTTCTATGGCTGATACTGGATCCAAGCTGGTCTCGGAATCAATCTCTGTTATGCTTGCAATGTGTAGGGTCTTTTGTTGTAATTCCCTTTTTAACTGTTGGATCTGAGACTGGCACTTACAGGGCTGTTTTGTGTCTGAAAGCCTAGGTTTTGAAAGTTCTTTAATGAGATCCCTGTAGCCAGGGATGGCTGAATTCTTTTTCTCCAATTCTGCCAATTCTGTGGCTAAACACTGGTTGGCAATGCCTAAGCTTTCAATGTGGTCTTTATAACTATATGTGGAGTCCTCCAGCTGCTTTAGAGCAAGGGATTCCTTGGTCTTTGCATGGCGTATCTCTTCCTGAGCTATATCCAGCTGTAAAGTCATGCTTTTAACTTGCTCCAAGAGCTCTTCATTTTTATCTATTAGTGTTCTAATTTTTCCATCTTTATGGTCATGATTCTCTAACTGCTTATGTAGAAAAACTCTGAGGATAGTGACTGCTGCTGCATTTCTGTCCTTTTTATCTGGGCACTGTCTACTGCAGTATTCCTTGACGAGAGCCTTACAATCTTCAAGTTCTGAAAGTTTCTGCCTTACAAACTCTAAATTTGGAAAGGGTGAAGCTCCAAATTCCTCTAAAGCTGCCTCCCACTTCCCCTTCTTGGGTCCCGAAAAGGCGCTGCTAAATTCACTTCCCTCCCAGGACTGAATTTTGGGTTTGCTCTCTTTCTTCTTACGCTTCCAGAAAGCCATGGTGTCAGCAATATCCTGCCGTTGACTACACCATCTGTTGTGGTCCAGGCCTGATTTTTATACTAAATATGCTCATTACCTAGCATACAAAATTAGGCCTGTCTCATCAGTGTCACCAAGTGACCAAGTTCTTTTATATAGTGACCATGTAGGATCTGGGCGCAAGGAAGAAAGGACATCAAAGCAATCCTAAATGATTCAATGGGCTTTATTGAATATAAAAGAATAACAACATCCATCTAACTGAGCAGAAAGCAGAACATTCTATCAGTATTACTAACAGTATTTCAACCCTAGCCAGCACCAATATTCATCCAGTGTTCCTAACTAACATATGTGTGTGTATTAAATCTTCCTAGAGCCTAATACAATTCAGATATAGACGGAAAACGGGGGGGGGGGAATAAGGAAGGCTGAGGGCTGGCATGGTTTGGGGAGATCAGGAATTAGTAGAGGGACGAGGGGAAAGGAGAAGAAGGGGAAGGATGGAGGGATCCAAGGCTTGTGAGGTGACATATTACCCAGATCAGAGGCTTGAGAACGGTGGATCTTTCAGCTGAAGGAGAGAGGCTTTGGCTAGGAGCAGCAACTTGGGAGCGGTGGTCTGGCTTCTGGTGGTCAAGCAGACAGTTTGCTCAGAGCGAGGCAGAGAGTGAAGGTACCATGGCTGGGGAAGTCTAGACTTCTCACTGCACAGTGGAAGTCACAGACAGCTCCTGTCCATGGACAGAGTTCCTGCTTGTTGCCCCACAGCTTAGCAGCAAACTCTGGGATTGCTCGTGAGCAGATCTTGCTTGTAGGCACAAGATTGCTACTTCTCTGTCCAGTAGGCCTTCTTCTTTATAGTTGTATTTTCCTTTGATCTCTCATAGAGTCTATTCAAATCTCCTCATCTTTTCCTGGGTCCCCAAAAGGGTGACAATGCCTTTACCTTCTGGATAATGTCTTTTAATTATTCAGGTTATTGGCCAGTCCAGAGAGATCTTAATCTCATCTTCTGTTAGCTGCTATCTTGAGGAGGGGACATTGCCCATTGCAAATCTGCATCTCTGAGTTGCAAATGGGCCCCTTCTCTTGTCCCAGATTTGCTAGCCTGATTCCATGAGGTGTAAAGGTGTTAGTAAAGTAAGAATTAAAGTCTATAGGTGTTTTCTTTTGTGTGCATTTACCTATGTTGAATTTCTATAGAGAGCAATTGAGTATAGCAGAGCACTCATTGACAAGGATTAACATAGACTTCTTGCAACAGGAAAGGGGAGATCAGCCTCTGGCCTCTTCCACAGACATTATCTGATAGTGAGTCACATTTTAGCATTTGGATTGTTCTGGCCTGGCTTTTGTGCTTCCTTGAGTACCCATTTCACAATACAATGCTGGATCGCCTCTTCCTCATGAGGTCTGGGTGTCAGTTCACCCTGAGTCCAGGCATTAATTCATTTCTTAATATAAAATGAAATCAGACACAGGCCTGGATATACTTCTGGGCCGGTACCTCTGGGTCTAATATGTTGGGTGCCCCCAACAATGGGAATCATGTAATCTGTTGAATTTCTGCCTGTTGCACAATATTAATATCACATGACCCCTGTGAGAAGAAAGGTAGCAGTCCTTGCAAGCCACCTTATTGCAGGTTTTTTCACTAGTGCAGAGAGAATGGCATCAAACTAAGCACAAGGTTATGAAGCAAGGCACCATAGTTAGACTCATCTCCCCACTCCAGCTTTTGCTTGTTGATAAGCTTCTCCTGCCCCAGGTCAGCATCACAACAGTGGGAGATGTCCCAGAAGATGTTAGAATTTGGCTGCCTACAAAGGCAAAATGCAGCATGGTCTAACTGCATACGCGAAATGGTATAACTTGATGATATCCATCAACAAAAAGGAAGGTATAATATGATATATGCTCACTGTAGTTTATACTATATCCTACATCCTAGCTTTTATATGCACTAACATGAGGTCATCAAGATGGACAGAGGTGTGAAGAGGGGCCATATACTGCAGAGACCCGAAAGATGAGGGCATAATGTATCTGTGCACAAAGCATACATCCCTCCCTGCTGACTTGTCACTGTTGGTAGAGTCCAAGCCACTCATGATCAAGGGCAGATTTTTGCCCCTCCCGCAAAAGTGTTCCAAAAGCAAGGCTTGACTTTCCCCCTTAGCAGCATATGGGTGTCTCCAGTGTCTGGGGGAGGCTTGGCTTGGTCCCTCTCCATCTGTGTCACTAGAAAGCCCCAAGCAGACAACAGCAACTGCAGCTGAATAGACTGGCTTGTTGGCCTAGCCTTTCCCTCATGAAGAGGCAGCAGTACTGTCTCATTCCTCCCACTGCTACTTGTCAGATGACGCTATATATGGTTGTTACAACAGCTTTTAACTCAGAAATTTAGCAGACAAGTGTTTCCTGTCATGGGGAGATGTGTTAAGAAAAGCTTCACCCGCTAAGTTGTTGTGTGCAACTGCCAAATTGCTGTTAAGGAGCAAGGCTGGCAAACAACAACAAACAGTTGGCAACTTGGGTAGTACCCTGCCTGCCTCAGTTGCCGCAACAATATCAGTTCTCAGACACAGCTGACACAGCCAAGTTGGATCCCAAGAGGCAACACTGGGAGAAGCTAGAGACCAATGCATGGGAGAGAAGACATGAAGCTCCAGCCAGCCTTGAGGAATGATGGCTTCCTGCTCCCCATGTGCGTATGCGCCCTGCTGGACAAGAGGCTGGTGCAGGGCAGCAGAAGTCTAGTGTGGCCCATTTGCAAAAGCTAGGAAATTGTGACTTCTGTTTTGTGAATGCTTGGGGAAGTATTTGTAACCATGAGAAGCAATAGTGGTTAGAGAGGTAGACTAGGACTGGAGAGTAAAAGTAAAGTTGTGCTGTCGAGTCAGTGTTGACTCCTGGTGACCACAGAGCCATGTGGTTTTCTTTGGTAGAATACGGGAGGGGTTTACCATTGCCCCCTCCTGCGCAGTATGAGATGATGCCTTTCAGCACCTTCCTATATCGCTGCTGCCCAATAAAGGAGTTCCCCATATTCTGAGAGACACATCAGCGAGGATCCGAACCAACAGCCTCTTGCTCTCTAGGCACGTTACTTTGGAACTGGGGAAACCCAAGTTCAGATTCACTCACTGGGTGACTATGGGCCCATCACTTCTCTCTCAGTCTAACCTACCTCACAGGGATGCTGTGAGGATACACATAACCATTTATATCACTCTGGGCTCCTTGGAGGAAGAGTGAGATATACATGTAAAAATAAACAAAAGTACCTCACAGCTTAATATTCCTCCCTTTGGAAAAGAATTAACATTTAAACAATTGCATTTAATGCTGCTGCCTTGGGGTGCAGATATATCTTATCACAATAAGTCCTTTTATTTTGGAGGAAGAGAGTCCTCACCTTTTCACACACTGATTTTTCCAGTTCTGTCCCTAATGTGGGTTGCATAGCAAATCAATACTGTGCCTGTTCTTCAGCTGCACAAATGCCCCCATTTCCCATACAGCAATTGCTGTAACTTACTTCCATTGACTGTTCCCTCTGAATAAGTTTCTTGGTCTCCTTTTCGCAGTAGTTGAGCATTGCTTCTCGGTTGTACTTGCCAGTTGGTTGCTTGTCAGTTTGGTCTCTCTGCTTGAGCCCCACGGGAATGTTTCCATCCATATCAGATGCATCCAGTTCTTTTTCTAGCTCTTCCATCTCCTCCGGAGACAGAGTAGACAATAAATTGTCAATATCTGGATCCTCACTGACTTGCCTTCTGTATTTTGCTACCTTGGACATCTTGGCAGTTTGCGGTAGGGATTCTGCTCAGATGGGACAGTATATAAGTATTCAAGGGGGAGGAAAAGGATTTCTGTGCGAACTGCCCAAGGAAACCAGGTTCTTCTTTCCCTCGCTTTGGATGTGTTGAAATGTTAAATGTAAGCAACTGCAACTTTCCTACAGCTTGGAATATAATAGTTATGCAGAAGGAGAACAGCCATCCAATGAAAGTCCCAGCTGCACAGCCTGGCTCAGATAGGCCAATCAGACAAGGCAAGAGGTGGAGCTGCGTCTATCAGAGGAGTTTGAAACCTGAGGACATTCCAGGGAATCTTGAAGAGTTGCATGCCCAAATTTAGTCCTGGACATTTTGCTTTTTAAAGGCAATGGGAGAGAAAACATAACAAACCCAAACCCAAAAAGCTGCTGGCTGGGAGTGAGGATCTTGAGATTAAGACAAATGTTGCAAGGATGCCTATAAAGCAGCTTGAAGTTCTGACAACAAATGCATCAAAATTGTTTCTAATCCATCTTCTACTTCCCCATCAAATGGGAAAAGTATTGTTGGCACTCAGCACCCTCTTAATTAACAGTTCTTGACAGTGTTAGCAATAAAATACAAAAGACTGGGCTGTCCCTGCAGTTTCATTTTTACTGTTTCTCCCTTTTAGAGTAAATGAACATTGGGTGGATATCTCTCTCTCTCTCTCTCTCTTTTTGAGGAAGGTTATAGAATAGCTCCCTTTCAACAAATTGAATGTCAAAAATGATAGTCATTCATGTGTTATGGCACACTTTCAAATTACCACTAATAGCATAGGCCTTCTAAGTTGCATATGGACCCAAGAGAATACCCCAGTGTACTTCCCCTTGAGTACACCTGCACAGGATCAGACTGTGCATGTGCAAATGCATACATTCCAATAACAAAACAAAGTTAACATCTTGCTAATATTAAACTGAATATCTGAAAGCAAAGACAACAGAAGGTACTTCCTTTCTATAGCATACCATGAGAAGTATTGTTTGTAAATGACATATATCCTATTCTGCATCATTATGTGCACATGAAAAGACAATGTAGATCAACGTTTCTTCTTTGAACATGGCCCCCCCCCATACATTCAACTGTGTTTTGGGATAGTATGTAAGTAGGGAGTTGGGGTAATGGTAGTGGGAGTTGGGGTAATGGTATTTCTCAAACGTTCTGTCCAGGAGTAAAGTGCATAGCAAATCTTCTTCACTGGAGGTGGCAGTTGGGAGTCAGGTTTTAATCCAGAGGCTCTGCCTGTGCCTTTCAAGTCCCTGAGGTGGCAAGAGAAGATGCAATGGTCAAGTCTCCTACCATTATTCTTCCCCTCACCCATCTTCCTCTCCTGGTTGCCAAAGGAGAGCAGAGCAATGGAGGCACGGCTCAGGAGGGGAAAGAGCAGCACGAAGATTAAATTGGAACTAGGAATAAGGCACTGGAAACCCACTTCATTCTCCTAGTCACTGCTTTCTCTCTTGATGCCTCAGAACATTTAAAGCTATAAATAAGACCCTGGGCTAAAATTTGACCAACACAGTCTGCATTCACACAATCATGGTAAACCTGGTTAAAGAGTTAAGCAGGATTGCTGAGCCCTGTGGAGCTGACTGTGAGAACTGAGAATATGCAGGCAATCCTGGTCAAACTGCTGTGGTTACCCCACATTTAACCAGGATAGATACATCCCGTAGCAACAAGGAAAGGAAGTTGGATGAGGGGAAGAATGTGGTAGGAAACTCAACCATTGCCACTACAGAGAACTGAAAGGCACAGGGTCTCTGAATTAAAACCTGGCCCCCTACTGCCACCTCCAGTGAAGAAAATATGCTATTTAGTTTACTCCTGGACAGAAAAGTTGAGAAATAGATGTGTAGATGCAGCCATACAGTGGCAGCCCACAATGACAATGATGACGATAAATATTTATATACCACTCTTCTTATTATTTATTTTTCTACATAGAAAAATAAATAATACATAAATAAGATGGTCGCCTGTCCACAAAGGGCTCACAATCTAAAAAGAAATATAAGGTAGATACCAGCAACAGCCATTGGAGGAATGCTGTGCTGAGGCTGGATAGGGCCAGTTGCTCTCCCCCTGATAAATATAAGAGAATCACCACTTTAAGAGGTGTCTTGGTGAGTGACAAGCACACTTAGTTGGCATGTTTGACCCCCACAGTTCACATGGGGATCATCACAGAGCCAAACTATAAATGAGGTTTAAATCATTATTAGTCCTGACAGGATTTGTGGGTTTTTTAGTTGAAGGCAGCCAGACTGGGAGCCCTGACAGAGGGAGTGTTAACCCTTCTCCCATCATAGTTCCAATCCGCACTGGGATCCCTGATCCAGCTCCTATTGAGCAAAGAAGAACTAAGCCCATCAGGGCAATTAACTCTTTAAGCACAAAATTTATTTTGGCCTTGTGCTGATCTCTGCTAGTTGTTGTGTTGGAAGGGGCAGTCCTTTCATGAAGCAAGGTGAGGTGCTAAAGCAGCAGATTACTGAAGCATCAGCAGAGTAGCAAGATGCCCCTGTTGCTTTGAGCAGCTGTTCATTGCCTCCTCCTCCTCCTTCACCACCACCTCCGCCACCACCTGCTGCAGGGCGTACACGCCCTCCTCTGCCTTGTCTCTCTAAAGATGCAGGACGCATAAGAATCAAACAACTCAAAGAAATTGATTTCTTAAGTCCTTATTTACATGCTGGTCAGATGCAGGCAATGAGAGGTTCCCAATAAATAACAACAACAACAACAACAATAGACAAGTCAACAAAAAACAATTGGAGGAAATAACTAAATACAAGGACCTCCAGATTGAAATTGAGCAGCTCTGGAAAAAGAAAACATTAGTGGTGCCAATAGTTGTTGGTACCGTTGGTGCAGTACCAAAAGAACTTGAACACCATCTTGACACCTTGGGCATCGATAAAATTAGAACACATCAACTACAGAAGGCCACACTACTCGGGACAGCATGAATACTATGACGATATCTTTAATTTTTCTTTTGTTATCCTACACCCTTAGAAAGGGCCCGATAATTAAAGTACCAAATCCAGTCAATAACGTCTGGAGGACTGTGTGTAAATAGCATCATCATCATCATCATCATCATCATCATCATCATCATCTAGTTGGCTACTATTATTATTATTAATGTTGGTTACTATTATTTCTTCAGCACCTAAAAACAAAGAGCTATGCATACATAAAATTAATGACAAGTCCAGACACACAAGCTCAGAATCTAAATAAACGCATAAGGTAAAGGAAGGGAGAGTAAGGAAAGAGAATGAAAGAGGCACTGAGCTAAAATTAGAAAAGGCCTGGTAGAAAATGTGTTTGAGGTACTTCTTAAAGAGTGGGAGGGACTGAATCACATAAATGTCTGGCGATTCTGGTTGACATCCAGACTCACCTTCCGTGAAGATGCAGTGCATCAACCTTTTTCACCAATTATCCTAATGACCATAAGGGGCATTCGGAGTAGTAGTAGTTAGTGAGGGTCCCCTTATCTGTCCCTGCTTTGCCTCTACTCTATGACCCCTGCCTTGACTCCCCAGGTATTTCCTGTAGTGAATTAGTTCTACTTCCTTTTCTCCTTGGAGAGCAGATGGGAGCATCTCTCCCGCTCCCCTCCGATTCACTATGTTGCTCATAGTTAGGATTGGTCTTTCCTATCTCAAATGTACTTAACCTAATAAATCCTATTTACTTTATACTGCACTACAATCTCCATGCTTGTTCTTGACTAACTGCAACAATAAGGCTCTGCACTACTTCATAACTGGAGTGGGCAGCTTCCTCTTGGTGCTTTGCTAAACAACCACAAATGACAACATTCCGTGGATGCACCAGGTTTTTTGCGTGTGCAATGCGGGTAGGGTTGCCATATTCTGGCTTTCCAAATAGAGGTGCCCTATGCTGGTCTGTGTCCGTAATAAAGATTGATTTGATTTGATTTGATTTGATTTGATTGTGCATTAAAGAAGTTCATTGAAAAAGCTTTGCAGTGTGGAAATGCATATTTCACCACCCTTATACTGACTTAGCATTTAAGTAAATAGTATTTTTAACTGGACATGGTAAGGAAAAGATAGTGTAAACAAAGAAGAAGAGAACAAACACGGTAATATGTACAGGCAAGAAAAATGTGACAAGCTACAAAATGAATAGATATTAGGGGGGTTAGATGAGATGAAGGGAGACCAACAAAAAGGATATTGCAGTATTTGAGCCTAGAGAGAATAAGAAAGTAAACAAAGGTTTTAGCAGTACCTTCAGAAAGAAAATAACTTGTAGAAATAGTGGCTGACATGATGTGCAGTGACTCATCAACACACAAACCATGTCTGGGCTGCCGTGGACATGTAAGGTAGTCCTGACGCTGTTGAGGATAAGTGGTTGCAGAAGCAGCTGCCACAATTACCCCCAGTGTGATGAACAGGCAGAAGCGCTCTTACCCCTGGACCTTGGGGCCCTGGCCCGTGGCCTCCAAGGTCTGGGGGGGCCTCCAAAGGCCAGGGGGGCTCCTGCCATCACTCCGCACCCACTGCCACTGCCCCACTGTGAGGCTGAACTGCCAATTTTTTCAAAAATTCTAGCTGCCGGAGGGTGGAGGTGAGCCGAGCAGGCCTCACCAGCCTCCCCCTGTGGCAGCGGCAGTAGCTACGATGCTCTGTTCCAACTGCACAGATACGCTGGAGCTACTGCCAGCGCCACCACAGGGGCGAGGCCAGGGAGGCCTGCTTGGCTCACCCCCCACCCCCCGCAGCTAGAATTATTGAAAAAATTGGCAATCGAGGGTTCGGCCATGTGGTAGTGGGGGGAAGCTCATGGCGGTGGGTGGGGGCCTCATGGCGGGTGCAGTCCGGGCGCCAAAATTACCTAGGTGCACCACTGTGAACAGGAGTAACTGTGGCAGCACTGCCTGCACAACCATTCATCCTCATCAGTGATGGGGCTGCCTTATACATCCACAGCAACCCTGGCACTATCTGCAGTGTTGATGAGATGCTGCACATCATGTGAACCAGTGATGAAAATGACATGATTTGGGAAAGGGCCTGAATCTGCAATTTACAAGACAGAGAACAACATTAAAAATCACACAAAAATTCCTAAAATGTGTAGTAGAAGAAATCAAACACCATCAGGAGTTAAGGAAACAGAAAGAACCGAAGAAACAAAAGAAGGAAAAATAAGAAATTCAGTCAGTGGAATTTCACTTTAAGTGAGAAGTCACCCAAAAAGAGACAGAAGCAAGGCTGGCAAGAAGATTAGCAACCAACTAATGCATAAAATAAGGGGCTGAAAAACAGAACTGTAAATAGGATTAAAATGATAATTGATACTAGAGGTGCACCTAGGTAATTTTGGAGCCTGGACCTAAAGGCCTTTGGAGGCTCCCCCTCCCCTGCATATTAAGCATCATCATGCTTGGCTTGGCAACCACATCACCCAGGACAGACTAAAGAGGATTTGGAGGGCCCCAGGGACTGTGGAGGCCCTGGACTTCGGCCCGGAAGTTCAGGGGTAAGAGTGCCTCTTGGGGGCGGAGCCACCATTGAGCGAATGGGTTCGAAGAACCTGGGCTGCCACCCCCAAGCTACCCACCCTGCGTCTGAGGTCAGACGCAGGGGCATTGCTTTGCTTGCGAATGGGGCCACGCAGCCTCGTTTGCAAGCAAAACCCCCACCAGCGCCATTTGTAGCACAGCCCAAAAGGCAGAGAGAGTCACTCCCAGCCACACTGCGAACACAGCACTGGCTGGGGATTTTGCTTGCAAACGGAGCCACACAGCCCCGTTTGCAAGTTAAACCAGTGCCGCCTTCACAGCATGGGTAGGAGCAACTCTCCCTGCCTTTTAGGCAGGGAGAGCCACTCCAGCCATGCTGTGAAGGCAGAGCTGGCCAGGGACTTTGCTTTGCTTGCAAACAGGAGCTATGCCACCTGCAAAGCTACGCCCCCTGCGTCTGACGTCGGATGCAGAGGAGGGGCTTAGCATCTGCCATCAGATGTAGAGGGCGGGGCTAGGGGGCTGCGGCGGTGGGCTGGACCCAGGCTGCCGCTGACCTCCCTCCGCCCCTGGTGCCACTGACTGAAACAAAGAGAAAGTACAAGAGATCTAAGAAGCAGCAGGTACAGAGTTAAAAGAAGGCATCCCAATACAGTACAGCACCTTGGGAAACCACACCTGATTGAGGAACTGAGGCTCAGAAGGATTGATTGATAGAAATGGAGTAAGAAGGATTGGACAGATAAGAAGAAAACCAGACAAGAACAATAGCCTGGAAACCAAGTTTATGCAAAGATTAAACTGTATGATCAATAGTACCAAAACCAGAGGGAAGATCCAAGAACAAGATAACTGAAAATAGATGTCACTGAGATGAAAGAAGGAAGTCATTATTAAAAGTTAAAGTTGTTCAGCAGAGCTGAAAAAAAGAAAACCAGATTGATTAGGATCAAAAAGTGAATTAGGCAAGGGAAATTCTAAACAGCATGCGCAAACAACTCCAAAAGCATAGAAGCAAAAGGCAGCAGAGAGCCTGGGAGATAAATTGAGAGAGAAGAGAGATCAAGAGAGGAGTGTAATAACAGCTCACATGCAGAGGGAAACTCCAGACATGAAAGAAAGATTTAAATAGAGGATAAGGAAGAACAGCAGTTGAAACAGATTTAAGAAACGAGGAAGGAATTAGATCTAAGGAACAGGGTAAACATGCCAAAGAACTGGATGAAGTAGAATAAGGAAACAGAAGTAAGGGAACCATCAAGGAATACTACAGGGGAACTCTGAGAAATGGAAAGGAAGAAGATTAGATGTTAGCAATTTTATCAGAGAAGAATTGAGCAAAACCTGGGAGGTAAGAAGAGGGTGTATAGAAGGTACTGAGAGATGAAGTAGTGAACTGAATACAGAAAAAAGACATTTTGGAGATACTGAATGGGGTCTTTCTCACGACTGTGTGAGAGGGCTTGAGGGCGGGCAGCGGGGAAGGCAGCAGAAGCTCACCTTCCGTGCAGACAATCTGGGTGGGGGGTCTGAGCATGCGAATCAAGCACCAAGATGGTGCCCAGATGGTCCACAGATGCCACGGGCAGTAAGCAGGTGCAGGGGTCGGGACGCATCATCCTGGCCCCCAGAAATCACACAATGCACTGAGTGAATGCACGGTGCATCGTGGGGCTCTCCCCAGTAACGGGCAGGTGCAGGGGCGTAACTACCATTAGGCAAGGGGAGGCAGTCGTCTTGGGGCCCCACTGCCTCGAGGCCCCCCCCCGAGGCACATCACATGACTCCCCACCCACCCATGTTGCACCCCCTATGAATTACGTTGAGTGTCTTGGAGATCGGCAGGAGCAGAGAGTAAAAAAACTAGATTCAATGTGAACTAGATATTCACCGTATTCATAACGGGGATGTGAGTGTGAGCACACTATATATTGTGAAGTGTGTGTGTGTGTGTGTGTGTGTGTGTGAGGGGCCCATTTTAAAATCTTGTCTCTGGGCCCCCTCCAACCTTGCTACGCCCCTGAGCAGGTGCCTGTCAGTGCTTGATGGTGCTGACACATGGTCAGGTAAACAGGGTTAAGGGAGTGTTCTCTCCCTTACCTTCGTTCAGGAGCCCAGCTTCTCAGCCAGGTTTGCTGCCAAAGCGCCACAGGGAGCTTGAGCAGGTCAGTTTCCAGCCTTTCCCGTGGGCAGCCAAGCCTGGGCTTAGTTACCCTAGCCCAGTCTTAGCTGCTCATGAGAACAGCCTTTATATGTATCAATCAAATTGGAACAATAAGCCTGTATAACATAATTTATAACAGAAAATTATTATTATTAAGAATAATACATTGCTTTAAAAAAAATCAGTTATATTGTAGACATAAACTTAAAATGCATGTGATCTGATTTTTAAAAAACGATTAAAAAAAACAAACACAAATTAAGAACTTAAAAGTATGTGGAAGAGGACATTTTAGAAATGCAGCTTGTCATGGCCCAGGTTCACAAGGCTGAGAAAATGAGTCTATCCAGACAATGGTTTGGTCTAACATAACAGCTGATTCTTACAGGGAATGTCGTAGGCTGTCCAGATGATGGATGGCACAACTCTTTTACACAATTACCTTGAAAAATTGTGAAATATATGTCTTTTCTAACTATCTTTTTACAAATATGGACACACAAAAAGAAAATATTGTGTGAGAGGAAATGTGTAGATGAGTCATAGCACAAACTGTAGAGGAGTTATTACCTGTATAGGTGGTGCCATATAAGACAGTGGGTTCCCAAGTATATTGTGGGGCTCCCTTCACTTCTGCATGTGAACTCACTTTTCTGGAAACACTCAATGTCTTTTTCTGCATAATAAAAGGTATGTGATATGGGTTACCCCCAATATTTTTAGGAAGCCAGAACAAACAGTCTTGAGCTTCTGAGCTCTCACTTTCCTTTCCTATCCACCGATTCCTTCAGTGCACCCCAGTTGCTGCCATTTTGAGTCTTTTGAGTACTCACAAAAAGTGATATGTGAACTCTGGTAGCTATTGCAACGGGTCACCTTGCCTTTATGAGAAATGAAGCTTTAATAACTTCAGTGTAACTTAAGTTGTAATAATTCTGTATTTGCCTTTCAATGCTGAAGCCTTGGACTGATAGTATGGCAGTTATTTTTCACACAGACTTGCTATTCCCTCCCCATCCTCAGAGAGACTCCAGCCTGCAACCTTGGAGAAGCCTGGCTACTGAGCTAGATGGACCAATGTGATTTACAAATTCAGTGCCCCACCTGCTGGTGACTGCCATTTTTGCATGGCATAGGGCAACAAGTTCTCATGGGAGAGAGATTTTGTTTTTGTTTTTACAGAAAGAATCAAAAACCTCCCCCACACCTCCCCAACTCCTTATGATAACCTGAGTAGTTATGTCAAAACTTGTAGTCCATCACAGATATCTGGTGGTGTTTTTTTTGGTTGGTTTTAACCTTTCCCCCTGTTCCAGCAGCCCAGGACAGGCCTGATTTATGAAGGATGCAGTTAAATAGGCATGGGTGAAGGGAGTTAGATGAATAGTCAGCTTCACAATTCATGATTCAACTTTTACTGGTTTTCTTTATTGATGTTGTTTAATCCTGTGAAACCTTAACAGGAGCTGTAGAGGGTAGGGGGTGGGCGCAGCTCAGTGGCAGAGCACATGCTTTGCATGCAGAGGGTTCCGAATTCAATCCCTGACATCTCCAGGGTGGGCTTGGGGGAAACCTCTGTCTAAAACCCGAGAGAAGAGAACTGCTGCTAGTTACTATAGAGAGGCAACACTGATCTAGATAGACCAATGGTCTGACTCAGTAACAAACACCTCTATAATCGTAATCTATAATTCGTAATCTATAATTCGTAATCTTGATTCTTTACTGTCCTTCAGGAGAGCCCTTAAAACCTATGTTTGGCCTGGCCTTTTAGGGTTTTTAATTAGTTTTAATTGTTTTAATACCTGGTTTTAATTGTTTTGATAGTTTGTTTTTTAAGTTGTTTTAAATTGGTATTTATATTTGTATCTCTGTTTTAATTGTTTTTAATGTTTCCTGTTTTAATTGTAAACTGCCCTGAGCTATTTCGGAAGGGCGGTATATAAATCAAATAAATAAAAGCAGGGGCATTGTTAGGTACTTAAAAAGCATTGCTGGGCACCTAACCTTTCTGCAGGGAGGCTAACAGTGCTTTTTTTTGGCAGGGGGGGGGAACACACCGCCTTCTCCTAGCCATCGCCACCATCTCCTCCTTTAAGCTCAACAGCTGGGTTGCTGCTAGGCACATATGGCTGCCCACCCCCACCCCCTCCTTTGAGCCCAACAGCTGGAGCTGGCTGGGCATGATGCTGGGTTTGTGCTGGGCATTGTGCCTGGCTGGCAGTTGAGTTGCTGCTGTGCACAATGACTTCCTGCCACCCCCTCCATGAAGCCCAGCAGCTGGCTGGGTTGCTGCCGGACACAAGGACTGTTCACTGCTCCTTCCATTGAGCCCAGCGGTTATATTGCTGCTGCTTCTAGTCATTAGGGCCACCTGCTGTCCCCTCAGCTGAGCCTGGCAGCTTGGCTGCTTCTGAGCACAAGGCACTCCCATCGTTCCCTCCACTTATGCTGGCCTTGGGCCGAAATCAACCATTACATACATACATACATACATACATCATTCCCTCCACTGAGCCTAGCAAGTGCGTTGCTCATGGACCCACGTGGCAGGGCCTCCCGCCCTCCTCTAACTCCTGCTCTCCCACCCTTCTCTAATACTGAGCATAGCCACTATGTTGCATGCAGCTGGCCACGAGGGTCTCCCACTGCCCCTCTGTTGGCAAGGACCACTCCAGAGAAGGGGCAAGGGCCCCATCAGAAAACCAATTGCCCTCCCCTCCCACCTGTCTGCCACTTTTCTGTTTCAGAAATCTAACATGTAGGACACAGCTCTGCTCACCCCACAGAAATGCACCTTCTGTGCCCTCTCCATATTTTTCTTCTGGTGCTGCTGCCACTGCCATTGAACTTGGCAACATCGCTAGCACTGGGCATGAGGGACATGTGCCCTGAATGTTGGACAGGTCCCCCAAACCTCTTGCCTGGCTGCCCACCTCCCCACGTCCTCTGCACCTGCTCTCGCTGACCTTGTGAGGCGCGGTGATGATGAGTGGGTGCACTGTGGGCTGGAATTTGAGTTGCTTTCCGTCACTACCTCTCCCGCCTCCTCACTTCATGTGCTTGTAGTGAAATAGGGTGGGAGGGACGGAGCCAAGGGCCTTCTGCTCTTCTAAAAATGCACTTCGCGTCTTCTGTGCCCTCTCCACCCCCCCACCCCACCCCACCCCCCCACAGCCTGCCCCGTGATTGAGCTTGGCATCATCACTAGCACTGAGCTAGCACTCTGCCAAAAAGTGGGGAGGGGCGGGGGTGGCAGTAACTCTCCCTCCTGAATTTCATGTGGTGGCAAGGCCACGACAAGAACTAATTGGAAAGGTCGAAATAAATTTGAAAATAAACTAGTGCTCTGGGCCAGGCAGGGACACCATTCTAATAGGACCCTAGCAACACCTCTGGGTCTGTTTGTGACTTTTTTTGTATCTTGCATGGGTCTTTAAATATGCTCTGCAAGTGCTGTCACCTTTTGCTGCTACCTTTGGTTTGGCTGTCGTGCTGCCCAGTCTGATTTCTATGGACAGTTTTTACTTATCTCCCGAAGAGAAGGAAAAAGGGAGGTGAAATTCCACATAAGACAACAGGATGAATCACTCTAGAACACTCTCTCGGTCTATGGTCCAGGGACCGACAGAACTACACCGCCTTAGGTGAAACTCCATTGGTGCAGCCTGAAACCCCATGGACCAATGGAGTTCTAACTCTCACGGCGACAAGGGCAGTTCGTGGTCACGTGAAGCACATGCCGGCAGCCGGCTGAATACGTCGTGCTCCGTGTAGAAGCCGGGATTCAAGATGGAGGAGTACGCGCGTGAGCCATGGTGAGTAAGCGAGGATGCTTTAGCTCGCCTTGCCTGTCCCAGCCAGCGAGAGGAATGGAGCCGAGGTTGCGGCAGGTCCCACCCCTGGCTGCCGCAATTACGTCTCTTTTCCTGCTCCTTTCCTTGTGTGGGGCTAATGACCTTGAGAGCGGGGGAGCCGTGAGTGGGCCAGTCATTCTCCGCGAATTGCTGGCGCTTGAACGTGGGGCGCCCAGTCCTCTGCCAGCCCGGGGCGCGGGCGGCATCCTGTTGGGTGGATGGAGGGGATTCGACATGGGTACAACGGGCTCGAGCGCCGTGCAGCCTGCTAGAACGTCTAGGCCTTTTGGATTGCTACCGCGCGGAAGAAAAGCATCCTTATCTGGACTGTAGACTGCTATGAGTTCTGGAGTATGAGTTTCTGTTCTCTTTTCGTTTCGCTGAACGCGATCTAAAGTGCGGCCCCCCCCCCCCCAGTTTTGGCGTGAAAACCTTGACGTTCCTAGAGCAGGTGTGATTCACTATTTGGACACCGGTAGTTCCTAGTGAATCATTTGATACTTGCTGGTTACTGGGATGCTAGCGAAAAAATGCCCAACTGCATAGATCTTTATTTGCTCCACCAAGACCCTTCTTTTGTGTTTATGCAAAGGTACATACTTGGTATCCCTTAACACAAATTAGTTATTACTTGACTATGAAATCCTGAGTGTGCATTCTTCTTTTATGGAGATTCTAGTATATAAACAAAAACTGAATTGCAGAAAACAGGAGCTGGCACTTCCTTAGCCTACCTACAGGGATGAGGTTGAAAATCAATGATCCATTTATTTATTTATTTAAAATGTTTTTTCCTGCCCTTCCAGTAATAAAACTAATAATACAATATAACGTTATTAAAATTCAGTAAAAAACAAGACCCAATTGAAACCAAATTTGCAAATTCAAAACAGACTAGAAACAGATATGCCTCTTAAACTGTTCTTTAACTGCTTCTTTAAAAACCCTAAAGGAGGATGCATGGCAAAGCCTGCCTGGTAGGACAATCTAAAATTGAAAAGGCCCTGGTTCTGGTCCCCACCAACTGGATCTCAGTCAATGGCAGGGCTACAAACAAGACCCGAGATGTAGAACAGAGGGCCCTTTGGGTTCATATGGCCGGATGTGGTCTGATAGATACCCTGGCCCCAAGGCATTTACGGCTACTTTATTCTTATTTTTTCCTCTTTTCAACAAAAAAAGTTCTTAAAGTTCCCAAACAGTTCATATAGAAAAAGAATTGTTAGGTCTGTTCTCATCTAAATTGTGTATGGAATGGGGGGGAAGCTGACTTTGAGTGTAAATGAGCAATCAATCCTAGACTTAAATTCAAGCAGTTCTGGAAACTAATTAATTCCTCTGAGTATTTTGTGTGACCATGTACTCCAAACCATGTAACCAAACCAGCATGGTGTAGTGGTTAGAGTTTTGCACTAGGACTGGGGAGACCCAAGTTCAAATCCCCATTCAGTCATAGTACTTGCTGGATGACTCTGGGCCAGTCATTTCTCTCTCAGCCTAACCTACCTCATGTAATTGTGAGGAGTACTCAACTCAGGGCTTCTTGGAAGAAGAGCAAAATATAAATATGAAGGGAGAAATACAAAGGATTTTAACTTGGAAAGAAGGCTTATAAGATCACCATGTTCATGCATGTGTGTTGCTATCCTAATAACTTTTGTCTTTATAATTTGTGTTTACAAATCTGTAGCACATCGGAGGAGAACTTGAATGACCTTGATGGGGGAATTTTTATATTGATCCACGAGATGGTTACCATTCAGAGTATGAGCAACACCCATTTACAATTTATGTGTTTACAGTCTGATACAGATCAAATTCAGAGCACATGGGAAGTCTGTGTAGGGGATACCCCCACAATCTGCCATTTTGAAACAAGATGGCAAGCACTCAGCTTATAAGCAGCTCCCCCTTAAAACTGTACTGGGGTGTGGGGACAGTGGATATACAAGCCCAATTTCCAAGAACAATGAACAAATAGTTTATACTATTAAATGGTATATTGTATTAAAAACCATAGTTTATTACTATTAAATTGATTTTGTTCTAAAGATTTACTGCGACACCTGGTTGAAATAAGTGGCAAATAGGTTCCATTCGTTCTCCTTAGAACCCCTTGTTGTTTTTCTGTCATTATATATTTATAAACTACTGTTTAGTTGCATAGTGTTTTACCATGCACATAAACGGTAATACACACACACACACACACACACACACACACACAGAGGTCCCTGCTCCAAACGGCTTGAAATAGAAATGTAATAGCGGAACGGTCCCAGGGCATGGTCTGAGGGACTGTGATACAGCCACATTGCTGAAATTAAGCAGGCCTAGGTCTGGTCAGTGCCTTGATGGCTGTCTACCTGGAATCCCTGTGTATATTACCTTGAGTTCCATGGTAAACAAGGCAGAATATGAATGTGCTAACCTGAGGGTGGGTGGGTGGATGGAACCCCGTAACAAGATATGTATTCTGCTGAAATTGACGCATCTCATTCTGCTGTCTTATTTCCCTCCCCTTTCCGGAATAATCTCAACCCTGGATAACTAGCTGGGGCCTTGAGACTGGTGCTGCCCCTGTTAGGGCAAATACTGAGAAATGATTACATTGTGTAGGCCTCCATCCTAAACTCTTGTTCTAGAGTAGTTACACTGGTGCAGGACCATAGAAATATTTCAAAGTTCTGCTACCGCAGTTTTATTTTAAGCAACTTCCAGCTCATTCTTGGACCCAGATTTGTCATTTGATCACTCTCAAACATATCAAGAGTGGCTGTTTTCTTATGTCATCGTCACATTAACACAATACATTTCTAATACTGTTACTCATCCTGTGCCTCTGGGGAAAAGTGGGCTCCAAATCCAGATCCTGGGCTCATTGTTCACTTAGATCACAATCCTTTTGAAACTTGCTTCATTCCCAGAGTAAGATCTATGAGATATGTAGGCATAGACAATTTGTAGGATTGTCAGTAGTGTCTTAAGTCAGTGAAAGGTATTAAATGGTGACTTGGGGCAAGTGTTGCAGCAACAGTGCATTATGGTGGGGTATACTTTCTGTCAAGATATTAAAAGGCCACACAAAATTCCTTATAGAAGACTCCTGAAGTGGGGAAAAGGCATGATTTCCTCTGGGCCACCATGCATGACATTCTAGGTACATTTGGCTACCAATGGTATTATATTACTATTGCATTATTCTCCTCTCCCCCCGCCACCCGCTCAGCCAGGCCACATGCAGTACCCCTGTGGACCACAGGTTGGGAACCGCTGGAGTAAAGCTTATCCTGTCATCCTGCTCTATTTGTCTGCCGCCCCCCACCCACATCGTTGGTGGCTGGTTGTGGTGTATGTGGTTTTAAGAATGTACTGTTCCTTTAAGGGGCTTGAAAGTAGAAACCACCTGGAAGGAGTCAGTAAATAAAAAGGGCAAAGAGCAGTAGGAGGTTCGCTTGCTTAGCTCTTACTAGGTATGTAATATTCTGTGAAGACTGCTTGTAATAAAGGGCTTTGTGGATCTTACTACTTGTTTGTCCTGGTTACAACATATTCGCGACTAAGTCAGGATGGCTTGTTTTGCAATGAACCCACCAACACTTTTTCTTCAGAGCCCAGTTGAGCCACCAGTTGCATTTCCTCTTTGGATTTGGATATTTGCAAATTACTTACTGGCAGTAAAGAATGAAGAGATTCCTAAAGCAAGAAAATGTGCTTCACTGTTTGGGAACAGAAGGACAGCATATATTTTATACTCTGCCACTTGCTGATGATAAATATGAGACTGCACTTTCAGCTTTGAAGAATTTTTTTCATGCCAAAAAGTGAATGTGGTAGCTAACCGCTGAAAATTTTGCCAGCAGGAACAGAAGGGTAGAGAATCCATACTACAATATATTGCTGCTTTAAGAGATTTGGTGGGCTCCTGTAATTTTGGAGTAATGGCAGATGAAATGATTAGAGACCAACTGATTGAGAAAACATCTGTGTTATGTATTCGAGAACGTTTATTGTTGGAGATAGACCTGATCTTGGAAAAAGCTATAGTGATTGCAATGCAAATTGAGACAGCTGTGGCAGAAGCTAAAACTAAGCTTGGACAAAGGGGATGAAGTCCAAGCTGTGAATTCTATGCATTGGAATCATATGACGAAGCCACTGGGAAATTGTGAAGAAAGGAGTAATAGACTGGTTCAACAAAGCCAAGAAGGGTGGAAAGCTTGTTTTCGCTGTGGGTCACTGCAGCATTTAGCAGGTTATAGAGGATGTCCTGCTACGATGGTCCAGTGTAAAAAGACTGGACATTTTGCTAAAGTATGCTATAGTAATCAATGTAACCGGTACAGGTAGTTTCAGTTTTGGATGTGACTATTTTGAATGTGGATGATGTTAGTTCTGCTTCCTTGGCAGATAAAATTATGTGCAGTATGAATGTTTTGTTACAGCTGTGGGAATATCAAAAGATATGGATTTAATGTTGGATACTGGGTCAGCAGTGTCCCAGGCCTGCTCAACTTAGGCCCCCCAGCTGTTTTTGAACTACAACTCCCATAATTCCCAGCCACAAAGGCCAATAGCTGGGGATTATGGGAATTGTAGACTAACATCTGCAGGAGGGCCAAAGTTGAGCAGCCCTGGTACTGTCAGAAATCAGTATGTTATCAATATTTTGGGGATGTACCATTTACTAAACCTAAATTAGATTTAGGTTATGCGGTTTGCAAGCTGGAGCCTTTAATGTTTGTGCTTTTGTTTAGCCCCTGGAGAATAGTGGATGACTGTGGTGGTGCCTTCACAATGGGAGCCATTGGTGGTGGCATCTTTCAAGCTATCAAAGGATTCAGAAATTCCCCTGTGGTGAGTTAGAAAAAATTCTTGTGGATACAGGTTTTAATTAGATTTTCTCCAATGATGGTGGAATTAAAGAGGAAGAAATCTTCATACAATTCCCTTATAGAACTAATTCACTGAGGGTTAATTGCTTCAGGTTGACAGAGTTTAGGTATGAAAGGACTTTCCTAGAGAGAAAATATTGGATGCTAAGAACCTCTTAATGTTAGCACAGAAGACATAAATGGAAAACGTTCATGTAACAAACTTTTTTAAAAGGAGGAATAAACCATGTAAAACCACAGGCTTGGACCTTCAAGATTTTTCTTTTAGAACAATTATTGAGTAAGTTTGCATTGCATCAAATGATGCAGTGGGTAAGAGAGAAAACCTTGACGAGCCAGATTCAACCTGTGGCCAATACATTGCCCAGCTCTTCTGCAAACAATTAACAAATAGGCCTCTTGCATCTATGGACCAGGTAAATCAGAGTGTTTGGTTTAAATCAAAGGGGTTCAGGGGTATACGGTCAAAACCAAGTATCTGTTTCAGGGTTGTACATCCGGCTAAATGAATCATAGATGTAATATGTGAACAGATTAAATTATTGGTTTTGCTTCAACTGTGTTATTTTCATTTATTATAGGGTGTAAATTATCGGTTGCGGGGCAGTTTGACAGCAATTAAAACCAGAGCACCACAACTGGGAGGTAATTGCATTGTTTGTATACTATCTTTTTGTGCTTTGTTTAAAACGAAAAGTGATAAGCAATTGTTATGACACTTAGTTTTAACTTATCTTACATACATAGAAGTACATAACTCTTGTGAAATGAATTTGTAAATATAGGAGGCCCTCTTTTCACAGGGGTTCTGTTCTGGCCTATTGCCACAAACAGGGAAACCATGGGGGGGGGAAAACAATCCTTGAGCCCATGGGGATGTGCTAAAATCTCATGGGGGGTGGGCAGAAATAAGAGTAAAACATTACCTTGTTTTCCAGCTATGCCTCCAAATCATCCTGATTTTTTTGGCATGGTTTTTTTTGGGGGGGGGGGTGTCACAAAATGGCCACTCAAAATGACACCACAAATAGCTAAAAATAACCCTAGTTCTAGTACATAAACAAAAGTTTGGTCTCTGTACTGCAAATAGCCCTAGTTTTAGGCACACAAACAAATAAATCAGGTCTCTCTACTGTGAATAGTCTAAAATAGGGCTGCTTTTGGCCCTTGCACAAAAAACCCAGGTCTCTATGACCCACCTGTGAATAACAAACAGTGATAGGAGAACTCACGATAAATGAGGGTCTTCTATATTTCTATTCATAGAGCATGTGTGTGCAAATTCACAAACTGGAAATAGCTAGTAAATTAATTACTTTATTCTTTCACTCACTGTGCCTCTTATTTCCCTTATTCAGAACACAAATTACTCATCGTTTCCTATACTAGTTTTCAGATTTTATTGGAACATATTTCAGCTTCCAGCCAATGTTCCCTGTAACAGGGATTCCCAAATGTAGTTGGCTACAACTCCCATCATCCCCAGCCAATCAATGGCTATTGCAACTGGGGATGATGGGAGTTGTAGTCAAGAATATCTGGGGATCTCTGTTACAGAGAACCCTGCTTTCAACCCAGCTTTATGTATGCCATCAAATGTATATTTTGTAGTCTAGTAGATGAAACTTGCACAGCATTAAGTACACACCTATTTATTTAAATTAACCTATTTGCTGCTTTTCTGAAAAGGAAGGAGCAGGATGACTCTCATTTAAAAAATGGGTCTTGAAGACAGCCTATTTGTAAACAAAGTATCTAAGAATCTAAATGAGAAACTTCTAGCACTATGGTTACTTGTACTGCATTAATAACTTTATTTCCAAATAGGTAGTTTTGCTATTTGGGGTGGCCTCTTTTCCATGATTGACTGCAGTATGGTGAAAGCCAGAGGAAAAGAAGATCCTTGGAACTCCATCACTAGCGGTGCCTTAACTGGAGCAATATTAGCTGCAAGAAGTAAGGACATTGCTGTAGAGTGAAAGCTTATTTAAAAATCATTGAAAATACTATTCAATGAGAGGAGAGCCAGTCTTGTGGTAGCAAGCATGACTTGTCCCCTTAGCTAAGCAGGATCTGCCCTGGTTGCACTTGAATAGGAGACTACATGTGAGCACTGTAAGATATTCCCCTTAGGGGATGGAGCCGCTCTGGGGAGAGCATCTAAGTTCCAAGTTCCCTCTCTGGCGGCATCTGCTTGCAACTTTGGAGAAGCCGCTGCCAGTCTGTGTAGACAACACTGAGCTGGTATATGGCAGCTTCCTATGATGCCTATCAAATTATTAAAATATATGGGTATATTTTAATACATGCTAGCATATGGATCTGACTTATTTTCTTTTCCAATGTTACAAATTTTATAACACTGAGAACACATAATGGATATATTGTTAGAAAATCCAACATGTGAGCACTGTAAGATATTCCTCTTAGGGGATGGGGCCACTCTGGGAAGGGCAACTGCATACTTGCATGCAGAAGGTTCCAAGTTCCCTCCCTGGCATCTCCAAGATAGGGCTGAGAGAGACTCCTGCCTGCAACCTTGGATAAGCCACTGTGTAGACAATACTGAGCTAGATGGACCAATGGCCTGACTCGATATAAGGCAGCTTCCTGTGTAACAGTACTGTGAAAGGAAACAATAACCTGTTTTGTAAACAATCCCCCCACCCTCTGCTTTTTTCAGATGGACCAGTTGCCATGGTTGGGTCTGCAGCTATGGGTGGAATTCTTCTAGCTTTAATTGAAGGAGCAGGTATCCTATTAACAAGGTTTGCGTCTGCACAGTTTCCCAATGGTAAGATATCTGCTATAGCCTATGGGACAAGACAAGACATTAGTAATGCTTACTTTGAACTTTATATTTGTCATTGGTTAATAGTGCCACTTCTCTTGATCTGAGTGAAGACAGTTCCAAAATGTAGGTTGAGATTTAAACAAAATAAGTTGTGCAATCAAAGATGTTGCAGTGTACAGAAATGGCTGTCCTAAATATGTTGAGGAATCTTGGCTTCAAAATTCCCGCAAAGCTTAATGTTGCATTCCACTGCCTGACCCTCCATCATAGCCATGATTAACAAAACTTTTAAGGATGAATGAATCTCATTTTGATGCTCATGGCGTCTTCTTCGCCATGAGCCCCACTACCCTTTGAGATCAGCCAGAGAGGTTTGTCTGCTGTTGCCACCAGCTCCTCTGGTGGCTATGCAGGGACAGGCCTTCTCTGCTGCTACCCCAGGACTCTGGAATGCAATCCCTGCTGAAATAAAAGGCTCCCCATCTCTGACAACTTTTAAAAAGTCTCTAAATACACATTTATTCACCCAAGCTTTTTAACTTGACTGTGGTTTTAAAATTGTTTTAACGTTCTCATTTTTAATTTGTCATAAGCCACCCAGAGATGGAAGTTTGGGGCAGTCCACAAATTTTAGGAATAAATTTTAAACCTGACAAACATGAAACAGGTGACATAGTGATAGTTCTCTAGAGCTGTCAACTCTTCTAAATCTAAATGGCTGTGTCAGTAATTCCTAAACTGTATCAGGATATGTTTGTTTTGCTGTGGAAGTAGTGTACCATGAAAAAACAGAGCCCCTATGAGCCTGAAGTTGCCCATCCACAGAAAAGGCTGCCTGCTGTTTGTCTGTGTGAGTTGCTGCTTTGATCTGGCCTCTTCTAGCCAGCCTAATCTGGGAATGAGTAATTCTGCATTGACTGTGACAAGATCATTCTGTCACTCCCAATGCAGAGAGAGCAATTGGGTGGCTCCAATGACTGAAACACTTGATCTGAAAATATGTAGTTGTGATGTGCTGAGGCACACTGCTTAATATCTCCCACGTTTTAAAATTACAGGTCCTCAGTTTGCAGATGATCCCTCTCAGTTGCAACCTTCTCCATTTGGAGACTACAGGCAATATCAATGATTTATTGTATTCTTCTGTTCTATGTTGTACAAGCAAGTTGTCACTCTTAAAGACACACAAGATGCAGTATCATTTGAAGACTTTTCATTGAATGTGTACACCTGGATGCTCCTGTACTTCACATTTACAAGATAACCTATGAATAAGATACCATTATTGTAAAGTGATTATGAGATACCTTCGTTCTACCTTGTGGACCAAGCAACATTCTGGTTACAAGAAGAAAGCGGCCTTTGCAAAATGGAGGCGACTACACTGGTACCATTAACTTTAAGGGACAGAATAGCCATTCCACAGAGCTGCGTAGCCCAATACCAGGTGCTTCTGAGAGGAGTGTGGAAGTAACAGGTGGGCTGTCCTTTTTTTACACCAGATAATTGGAACTGGGGACACACAGTGAATGTTGAGCACCTGTTTTGTCCTCCTCCTCATAGTCTAATATCACACATAGGTATTAAACTGAAGTGTTAAGGAAAATAGTTATGATCTAATTTTAACACTGGAAGGGTTTTTCTTTTCTTTAGTAAACTACTGTATAGGGTGCCTAAATACTTTTAAAGGACAAAGTTGATTTTTTCCCCATATAAGCTTGCTCAGTTCCGATTCTTGACCATTTGCATTTTTAAAATTGTCATCATTGAAATGAAAGAATGGGATGTTAAGGACAATCTGATGGTGTAATTTGCACATGTAAAGTCTGTTGTTCACAAGCTTGACATGTCTGCAGTACAAATTTATTTCCCCCATAGGATTCCTATATCTTGCTTATTACAAACAGAATATTGAACACTTAGCTGTCTTCAGTGGACTTCTGATGTGAATTAGCCCTTTTCTAATGATGATTTATTTATTTGACAAGAAAATAAATTATGCAGTCTCCTTCAGCTGGCCTCTTATGGGCAAAGGTTCTAAAATAGTATTTTGGTGGAAGTCTATATGAGCTATGTTCACAATACTCCTACCTGGATTGATAATTTTCACACTTGTTTAAACAAATCATTGTTCTGCAGACACATGCAAAATCAACTTAATTATTACTACTCATCCAGAAACCTTTATATGTACAATGATTGGTGTTGAACCAGTTGCTCAAGTCATGCTCTTCAACTGGATTGTACAGTAAATATAAGATGTTCTGTTTGATTTTTACCTATGTATAAATGAAGAACTAATTGCACCCTCAAGGTGGGAAGCTACTTGGGCTGGGTACTGTATTAAATTAGTTGAAACCATAGTTAATGGCAAATGTATTTGCACAAACTCAGCAGCTTAAATCTGTGCTGGTCATACAGTACTTAATAGCATACATCTACAAATCCTCTTTCTGGCTTACCAGTGGCGAGTACCTCCAGTCTTCTAGTGAGTAGGACACCCAACACCACACACATCTCCTCCCCCGACATCTCATTTCCACTAGTATTTTTGAAAAGGTAAGGAACAGCAGGAATTCTGTTCTAGATTCTCTGCTGGGGCTGAAGGCATGCATGTGTCTCTCTTCCATGGGCTGCACACCACACTGCATGTTCGCCACCACCAGCAGAACGTGATTGTTATAGATATCCAAAAAAGCAATACACTATTCGTACCCAAGCAGCTTGCTGTAATAAACATATTTGGCCTATTTGAGGCATTTCTTGACCTTTTATCACTGTAAATATTTCTCCACTGAAGCCAGTGTCTGTTTAAACCAGAATACATGAAGAGAATAAACAAGGGCAAGGATTAAATATGGGGTTATGTTTAGGGCAGGGACTTCATATAAAAGATGGTGCATTCACTTGGAAACAAGTTACGTGCAAAAAAAAGGCTTGGGAGTTCAGACACTGAGTGCATTTACATTGGAGACTGATTGATCATTAAGAAGAGGTAGCTGCTATAGTTACGCTTAGCCTTGTAGAATACAGGTACAGCACAAGTATTTTTCTGTAATGTGCAAGGAACAGTCTCAGGCAAGTTGGTGAAACTGTTTCGTCATTAACAAGATCTACTCATTAAAAATGTTTATTGCTGATAAACATCTTAAAATCTCCCCTAGTTTACAAACTGAATAAAAAGAGTTCATTGTTATATATACACAATCTTTTCCCAAAAAACAAATATTGAATACATCCGCTTTGTCTCTTATTTGAACATTTACATCTCTAAGCAATAGATCTATACCATTATTCCAACTATAATGGAGTCTCTCTGCAATTTATATCATTAATAACTCACCCTCAACTTCTGAAGTTTCAGATTTTAGATCACTCTCTCATTGGCTTTCTATCACAGCAACTGTTATGCTTCCTTCCACTACTTAGTTTGCCCTCTAATTCTAATCTTAATTTCCTCTTTTGAAAAACCCCATTGCCCTTTTTAAAACGTTGAGATTTTAAGCCACCTAGTTAACATTTGCAAGTTTTTCAATTTATCCTTATATCACCTTTCAAGTTCCATTTCATTCCTATGTGATTTGTGCCCATCGTAGCCAACAGGTAGAAGGGTTTCACACACACTAGTTAGCATGACAGGTGTTTTACCGCTGCTTGCAAAAGATGCTTTCATCTCTTGACCTTCTTGCCCTACCTTATAGATGAGCTCTCTGGTAAGCAGCTCTAGTCCACATGGCTTTCAGATTTGTTTATTTTAACAGATGTCTGTCAGTATGATCTTGTTCTTGAAGTTAAAAGCACACCATGTTTTCAAGATAGTTGCTTGGTACTAAAGCATGCAAAATGACTCCTTGCTCTCAGGAGTACTGCCCTTTCTCATCCACACTCGAGTCTAGAAGACTATAACAAGACTTTCCTCATTATTAAAGACCTGCAGGTATCACACTCAGACAGAAAAATTCTGCACAAAGCCAAAGCTGCTCAGCTCTTCTTTCTTTAGCATCAAAGATTCTTTATCTCAGTATGGGAGTATAGTTATTGTGCTCATGCCACTTTTGAGTTTAAGACTGGGCATTTGTACAATATCTAATTTCCCCCTTGGTATTATCTAATTCCAATTAGTCTCTTACAGATTTGCTTCATCAGTTCTTTAAGAACTCTGGAACAAAGCCTTAAAGCAGGACTGCACAACTTCAGCCCTCCAGCAGCTATTGGACTACAACTCCCATTATCCTCAGCAACAGTGCTCAGTAATCAGGGATAATGGGAGATGTAGTCCAACAAGAACCAAAGGGCTGAAGTTGTACAGCCCTGCTTTAAGATTATTTTTAAAGGTAACATTCCTAATTTAGTTTCAATAATTTAGTGAGGAAAAATCCACCCCTCTGTCGTTAGCTACTTGATATAAAGTGGGGGTGGGGGGACCTATCATCCTTAAGGAAGGTAAATTTAAAGTAGATTGGCAAAGGAGCAACTAATTCCTTTCTCCAAATACTCTAAGGGATTATTTTGTAGCTCCTTTGATCACCACTGTGTAAAGATGGCATTTAGCCTATACTAGGTTCTTGCCCACCCTTCACATAGGGCAACTGTGGGACAAACACAGGATAAGATCCATGGTGTTAAGACAGCAGAGAAAGGGGGCTTGTTTCTTCCACTTTCAGTCAAGAACTGAATTGTAAGGGTGCAGGAAGTTGTATGGACTTGTCTTATCAGAAAAGGGCATTACCTCTTGTAGAACTGTAAATGAATACAAAAGCAGCCAGCTGATCTTAAGTTTAAAATGTAATCCATAAGCCTGTTCTCTGTCAGAATTAGTTTATCAAGTTTGTGCACTGCCCCAAACATGTGTCTCTGGTTTACAGAATTCTTCAGGGAAAGGATATCACACTTTTGGCTAGGATACAGCTGATACCTAAAGAAAATGTCTTGCAGTTTTGTTATATTGAGTCATTTTCAAAGCAGTCACTAAAGGATCAACATGCTGATATGTTTTTGGTACACTTGAGGTAGATCACTTCAGCTTATTTTGTTTGGGTTTCTAGGATGGCTGAGGGAGGACAGACAGAATGGTGATCAAACCCCTTCCTGAATTATGGGGGGGGGTCATACTTGCTTGTTCTTATAAAACCACTGTTGGACAAGGAAAGTCCCATCTCTTAAGACACATCAATTTTCCTAAGTGCATAAGAAATTCCTCAGTGAATTAGGGCAAAGAACCTATGCACTAACTGCTGTCACCATAAAACATTTCTCATCTGCTTCCCTCTCTGGTGAGAGTTGCAAGACTTGGCAGACAGGCAAAGTGATCCCATTTCTATGCAGAAAAAGCCCTTTGAAATACCCAGGCTGCATTGTTCTTGCTTAACACATTTGGTAGCTAAGATTTATTTATCCAGCTGCTTTTGCACCACACAGGAAAGCTCAGGCAATTACTTCAGGGCAGCAATCCACATGGCATTAGCTTGCTGTTATCCCAGCACCAAAGAAGGCCTGATGTTTGAGACATTCATTCTGACAGGGAAGGGGCTCAAAAATGAAATACTGCCTCTCACCCTAGGAAGATAAGAGTCTGAGCTGCATCAGCTCCAAAAGCACTTGAAATCATTCAACTGGCTTTGAACCAATTTTGACTAGACACGCATAGTGCTGCCCGAAAGCCATCCTTCCACTCACATACATTGCCAAATTAAGGCTCAAACAAAACTGGGGAAGTTCAACTAAAGAACATACCACAGTTTCAGAACCAGATAATGACTGATTCCCAAGTTGTGTGAGTGGACTTCTGCTCAAGCAACTAGAATTTTCCCAAATGCAGCTTCCTGCCTCTCTCCCAAACCACTGAGAATGAAATGGGATGGGGAAAGTGGGGGTAGGGGGTTACTGATAAGCAGAGGCATTTTGCATGAGTAGGCTTTCACCCTCAGGTACTTCTAACTCAACTTTCAGCAGTTTCCCAAACTCTGTACCCGCTTTCCCATTTTTTGTGCAGATGCCTCCATCCCGGTTTTTGTGACTTCCACCCCTGCAGTCCTTCATCCCATGCCCTTCTGGAGGATTCCCTACCCCTCAAGAAGCTTGGGGGGGCATGAGGGGTTGCAACAAGGAGGATGGGATAGGAAAGCTCAGTTGCTACCCACAGTGTTTTTAGGCTAATCTCAGTCATTTATACCTGGTTTCAGCAAGGAGCACACTAGTCAATATAAGGCTGCAATGCCATGCTCAAATGGACTAAGTGTAGCAAGAATTTTTGAGCAGTTTATGTAAGAAGATACTGGAATGTAGTAGGAAGAAGGAAAAAGCAACCTGCAGGGACAGCTTCCATTCTGCCCTTGGGATCCTCTCCCAAGTAGAGATTAACACTGTTTGAGCCTCTATAAGCACAATTATAGCACCAAACAGAGGCAACATAATCCAACTAGCAGCATTTAGTTTGGGGTGTAATCTAAGAGCAAGTATATCAAAGGAGAAGGGAGGGTGTGTACTTTATTGGTGGGGAAGACTCTCAACCAGGGGAATCAAAAAGCCTGTAGATAACAGGGTATGTTTCCCCATCAGCACTGAGAATCAAGCAGAATCTGTACCAGTATAGTAGACCTTACTACTTAGTCAATCCCCAAATACCAGCAGAGATCAAACACGTTCATGCCTTTCCTGCCAAAGGAGACACACTTCATGGTCTGATAATCACAATTTGGGCAAATTACATCAAACACTTACTAAATGATTCAGTGGAACTGGGGATACTGGAAGGGAGAATCCAGTTTATAACCTCTGCTGAGGAAAGAAACTCCTCCACAATTGAATTGTCCACATGTGAATAAGGAAATCCAATCAGAGGGAAGTGATGAAGATCTCATGTTCCTAAACCACAGCAACAGGAGGATTACTCCATAGCAGACAATTTCATTAAGGCAGGGGTAGGCAAGCTTTGGTACTCCACCACTGGGAGTTGTAGTCCAACAACAGCTACAATCAGGGGGCAGATCGACAATTAAGCAAACATTTGCAATTAACACATGCCACCATTAGGGAGAACTGAGCCCAAATTTCCCACTTAAATCATAGCTTCCCCATAGGAATCAATGGGAAACTCAAAATATTAGTACCTCCTGAATGGCTGGGCAGAAAACCCTTAAATTTCACATGGAGTTCCTACCTGATGATAGAATTAAATGTGTGGACGTGCAAAGAGACTAAAAATCAATGGATGGGCTTCTCTTCTTGCACATCCAACATTTAATGCCATCATCACATAGGCACTCCATGTGAAATTTAAGGGCTTTCTGCCCAGCCATTTGGGAGGTATTAATATTTTTGAGTTTCCCATTGTCCCCTATGGAGAAATTATCTGATGGGGCCTCCATATTCAATTCTTGCACACAGGCCCCTTTGAGGTTTGTCATGCCCCTGGCTGGAGTGCCAAAGGTTGGCTACCATTGAAGGGTTGAAGCAGCTTAAACATGTTGACTCTGATAATAAAAAGGATGCACCACTCTGAAAAACCTTAAGCAGCGCAGGTCCTTAAGCAAAAAATATCAAGGGCTAGGTATGTAATGGCCAGCATTGGTAAGGACATTCCAGGTTGTCCAGAAGCATAGAGAGACCAAGGATATACAGCTGCTGAGCCAGCAAGGAGAGGAAAGACACCCACTCTTACACTTCCTAACATGGGACACAATGCTGGACCTTCATCTTTCTCCCCTTTGTTCTACCTTCCAGCAGCTATAACCAGCAGCACAAAACTGCTTTTAAAACCCAGGAGCTTCCAACACAGTCTGTAATGCCAAGCATGGCACCTGTATTTATTTAAAAACAGAAATTCCCCAGGGTTGGATGGCGGCAGCAGCAGCCATGCACTTCAGCTCAGAAGACTGCAGAGCTAATGACACAGGTGCTTTAAAAATATTTAAGTGCCATACCTGCAGACACTGTGGGATGTTTTGGGCTGCCTCAGACAAGGGCAGTCAAATGCATCCCTCCAGGGGAGAACTATCTGCAAGCATTTAAAATGAACTCCTGAATTGCTCAGCATAAACAGCTTCAGACCTTTTGTTTCAGCCACTTCAGCATAAAAGCTACAGCAGCTCTAAACACCCCCATCCCCACTTGCAATACCATGATCTCCAGTAATAATTTGCTGGAGAGATACCAACATTTTTTTTTAAAGCTTAATATTAAATATTAAATACTCTCATTGTAGGCATACATTACTTTGTCAAGAAAGACAAAACTCAAGTGAAATGGCCCTATATGTTCTCCTCTGAGTATTCCTGCTATGAGCTGCCAGTGCTCGACCACACAAACACAAATCTCCTAAAGATAGAGAGGAGAAATTGGGTATTTGATGGCGTGCGCGCTCTCGCTCTCTCTCTCTCTCTCACACACACACACACACTCACTCACTCACTCACAGGTCTCTTCAAGCATGGGGTAAATTTGCAGCATCAAAGAGCAGTTAACAGGCCCCTTTCCTTTTTTGCCAGATGCCAGAATTTCTCTGATGTCCAAAAAACCTCCAATGTAATTCCTGTGAAGTCAACTCATTTGTCAAGAAGGGGCTTGCTGCTGGAGGCACTTCCGCCCAGTGGACAGTGTTTGCAACCCCCCTCCCATCCCCATCCCAGCCAGTCCTCCTGAGAGAAGAAAAGCCAGGAACAGCCCATTACCAACTTTGCTAAATTTCTCTTTTCTCTTTCTCTTTTTCTTTAAGGGAAAAAAAAAGCGTTCAGAGTTTTCTTTTGATTTTAGCAAATAAGTCATTTTAAAAGCACTTGGGAAGCTTGTACTAAAGTATGCAGTTCTCAGAGAAGAGAGTCATCAGTACATCCTCCTTCAAGTCCATAACGGAATTCCTGCAAATTGGAGACTCCATAGAAATGGACAAAGGCTGCAGCTACCACCAGCACGTGAAAGATCTGGTGCGACTGGAACTGTGGAAATTCAAGAGAAGCATTAAAGACTAGACAACTACAATTAGGACTGTTCTGGGAAGGGGGACTTTCTCCTGTACCAGCCTGCCAGGTAAGCTAGCTACTATGCTCAAAAGAAATTCACTGTCCTCTAAAATCATGCTGGAAGCACAATACATTTATTTAAGAACTGGTAAGGCAGCTACTGGTCAGAATTTTACAAATGGAACTGACTAAGAAAAGCTTGCCTGGGACCAGTTAGTCAGTTCTAATTTCCGATCTAAAAGTGAAAACTTCTTCATTTGAGTTCCACTTAGAGGTGTTAAACACTACCATTAAGATGAGGTTACTGGCAAGCAGTGTCAGTAAACATTTATATGACTCAGTTCAACCAACATGTGATGCAATATATACGTGTGTGTGTGTGTGTGTGTGTGTGTGTGTGTGTGTGAGTGTGAGAGAGAGAGAGAGAGAGAGAGAGAGAGAGGAGAGCTAGTCTTGTGGTAGCAAGCATGACTTATCCCCTTAGCTAAGCAGGGCCCACCCTGGTTGCATATGAATGAAAGACTTGATGTCTCAGTACTGTAAGATATTCCCCTTGGGGGATGGAGTTGCTCTGGGAAAAGCATCTAGGTTCCAAGGTCCCTCTCTGGCATCTCCAAGATAGGGCTCAGAGAGATTCCTGCCTGCAACCTTGAGTGGCTGGTTTTTTGTTTTTTCAATCAGAGCGGACCATGTTAATCATTTAACAAATATGTAAGATCACTAATAAAATTAGATTAATGCAGGCTGTAAGAGTAGAATCACAGTTCCACTGAATTTGGGCAGATGATATTCTATTAACAGTACTAGATCTGATTTTGGTTTTTCTTGTGATATTTGGAAAATATGATTGTTAAATGTACTGTGTTATTATGTGATACTGTTCTATGTTATGTGAATATTGAAAATATAATTTTAAAAAATGTGATAAAATTTAAATGCTTAATAAATTAAACAATATTTATATCTCTAGTTCTACTATTGCTGAAACATAATTCATCCCCACTGTTTTAAATACCAAAATCTAGTAGCGCAGTGCTCCATTCACAAATCTCTCAAGATCCACCATTTGGGATTTGCTGCCATGACTTTCAGCACATATGGAACAATGCTGAGAGATTTCAAGGTAAGCACTCTGACAGTCACCATTTGAAAGAAATATAATTGATTGATTGTTTTTAATGTTGTTTTAGAATATTGTTTAAAAAATTTTTTAATTGTTGTGTTTTAAATGTCTTGTTTTTGTTTTTAACTAATGTTTTAATGCAGGGGCAGAGCTATAATTGAGCGAAAGGGTTCAAAGAACACAGGCCCCCCAGCTCCTGAGGGCCCTCCAGATCCATCCCTCCCTATTTTCTTCATTGTCTCCCTCACTCTGTGGGGCCGCCTGAGAGAGGGATGAACACGGGCCTCCTCTCCCCTAGCTACGCCCGTTTTAATGTTGTTTTAATCTTGTTGTAAACCGCCCAGAGACGTTAAGTTTTGGGTGGTATAAAAATACGAATAAATAAATAAATAAATATTACTGTATTCACCATTTTAGAAAATATGTTCTAGGGTCTTGAAGCATTTTTAAAATAAAATATGCCTCAGGCCTTCTCTGTTGCTGCCCCAAAACTCTGGAATGCACTCCTTGTCGAGTTGAGAGCCTCCTCATCTTTGGCAAATTTTAAAAAGGCCTTAAAGACTTGCCTTTTCACCCAAGCTTTTTAATTTAGTTGTGGCTTTAAACTGTTTTAAGGTTTTTACTTTTGTGTTTTAACTTTTTAAATGTTGTTTTAAGCCATCCAGAGACGGACGTTTGGGGCAGCGTACAAATTTGATTGATAGATTGATAAATATTTCCCCTCAGAAGAGCCCTGTACTATGTGAAGTACACCTCAACAGAACAGAGTAATTTCAGACACCAAAAAAATGCCAAACGTGCTGCTTGCTATGAATACACCTCTGGATGGCAGATGCTGCCCGCCCCCACCAAATGTATGGCCTAGTGATTCTACCAGGTATTCCTCAAACATAGCCACAAGGATCACAGCAGATAACAAACAGTTCCTACCGAGGGTCAAACTCACCCAAATATCAAACTTTCCAGGAAAGAAACGCTCTGGAATGCGGGCAGCATACAGCCCAGCTCCCGTTATGTACATCACAGCCATGAGGAAAAACCAGCCCATCTGGCCCACAGTAGTGGCTTTTACAAATCCTTCTGCTATGGTGAAATGCATTGTAGGCACAACACCACTCAACCCCAGTCCAAGGAACACTCCTGTGAAAGAGAGAAAGTTCTCAAGTCAGCATTCAAAAGTCAAGCATCCAAAAGAAGTAAGCCCATCCAACTATATCCTGGACAGCAGAGGCTGTTTCATTAAGGGAGAAAATAATACTGCTAACAGAGGAACTCTAAGGGGAAACCGAGTTCCAGGAAGCCTTGCCTTACACATTTCTAAATTCAGGATATGCCCTTCATATCTTGTGTGTATGAAACGAAACAAGGCCAAAGTCAAAGTAGCCTCTACAATCACCAAAAGTATAGTTCATGCTTGTTCTAACGCCAGCACAAATGAGTATAAACTCTCTAAGTAACAAGCAAGCACTGTTTGTTTTCCCAAGCTGCCAATCACTTCCACCTCTAGAAAAACCCAAATTATACACTTTTTACAATCCTTATTTATGGAATTGTGAGTCCACTGCCACGAACTTTCACTCTGGGGGACCCAAGCCTCTCACAGTTGGAATAATTTTTCAAAATGAGTTTCAGCCTCCTTGACTTTAAAAATAAAATTACTTTTTGGACTTCGGTTCAAGATATCAATCCCTAGGCACTAGGATTATCATTTTACAATGCAAACAGAAAGCTCTCCTACCTGCTCTAGTTTGCCTGTGCTTAGGTGTTGCAAATCGGTCCCACTGTGCAACAATGATTGCTGAGATACCCAGAACACACACAATGGAGAGGTAGATAAGTCGAGGCTGAGGAGAGCAGTAGAAGGAGTAGTACAGCCACGGGACGAAGCTCCCCATGATCAGCAGAGCTATTCCAGAATAATCCAATCTAGAAAGCAAAAACCCAGAAGACACAAAAAGCTCAGACAGAACTTAGGCACAACCCCCAAGTCCCATACCCTACTGCAACTAAGAGCAAGTATGGGTACATGAAATCATTACACATTCACCCCCCATTTACCATGCCTCCACTTCCCTCCCTATCATCTCCCTTGCGTCTGTTCCTAGATTGTGAGTCCTTTGGTGTAGGGACCTGTGCTGCCATCTGTTGTAAAGTGCCATGTACAACAGTGCAGTAATATTTAGCACATTTGGAAATTGGTGATTGATTAAATTTGGTTTAAGAGAGATTCCAAGGCATTGGTAAGGGAGATCTGTGATCATCTGTTTCCAGGCTCAATCCAAGGTGTTGGTTTTAACCATTAATGCCCTCAACAGCCTAGGACCAAGTTACCTTAAGGACCACCTTCTCCTGTATGGAGCCTTCCAATCTACATATGAAGGCTTGCTCCAGGTAACTCTGCCAAATGAGGTCCAGCAGGAGTCTACTAGAAGCACAGCTTTTTCCAGTGGTGGCATCAACTCTATGGAAGAACTTCTCTGGGGAGTCACTATGCTCCTTCACTTTCCCTTCAGGCATCAGAATAAGATATGGCCTAATGTAAAGCCTTTGGGCTTAGTTTTTGATTTATGGACCCCTGGTTTGCAACTGGATTCTGGTTCTTTAAACTGACAAGTATTTTTGCATCCAGGATTTTTACAGTGTTATTGTTTTGTTGTTTAGAAACATAAATGCCTTTAATCACTGTCTGCAAATGAGTAATTTTCAAATTGTAATATAGTTGGAGATTCAATTTGAATATTGCTTAAGATAAAATAAAAACCGCATTTTCCATAAGAAAATCTATTACAGATTTGACTGTGGTACACATGTAGACTTTTAACCAGGAGATACTACATGACAAAGCTTGGAAAGAAGAACACAACATGTTCATATTCAAAGCTAAATTTGTCTCTCGGTTCACAAGCAGAAGTATTTGCAGAAATGTGGGTTTTATTTACATGACTAGGACTATGCAGTATATTGAAAGCTAGGTTCTGCAGTGTCAAATCTGAGGAATTCTTTGGTTTTTAAAATCAGTCTCAGATATGTAAAGAAAAGTTTTGAAGATCAGTCTCAGTTTAAGCAGATTCTGAAATATACTAAACTTCATTATTTCTTCACAATTGCTTGTTCCTTCCCCTTACTTTACTAATCTAACTACAAAACAGATAATGCTAAAATTATTTCATTGATGCCCCAATATTATCTACATTTCAAAGGGAAACAAATGGGAAGTTTCACAAATGATTTGGGGGGTTTTTGACCAAGAAAGTTACACACTATAGTATGAAGATATCTCCTATACACCGTGGCTAAAGTTATGTATTTCTGTTAAGTGCTGCCCTATAAATAATTTTGTAAGAGCGCTAGTGTATTGTACTTAGACAACTGACACCAGCTTAGCATACTAAGCTGTTGAGGGATATTAAAAAAAATAAAAGGCCTCCTTAGAAAAATAGTATTTGGGAGCAAGAGTTGCTTCTTTTCAAACCTTTCCCCCGCAGTTGACTTACTTGGAAAACGTCCGAGACACCTTTTCTGAATGACAATAGACTGTGTGGAAAAGCCAGGAAAAGCTGAGGCACAGCACTGCTCCAAGGAAGAACATTCCGAACACCACCTTTTCCTGGAGAGGGGCCATGAAGTACATATTTGGCCTGAGCATGGTCAAAATTCCCAGGCCAAGAAACAAAACAAAACCTGTAATAAGAACAAAGCAATGACATGTTTATATATGACAGGACCAAAAGGTCTTCCAAAACATCAGGAAATGCAATTGCAGCAACATCTCTATTCTCCCTCTCCATGCCTTGCAATTTCCAAGGCAGGTGGCAAGTAATTGGAAATAAAATGTGTTATTTTTGTAACAAAGCTCTCAAGCTTCAACGAATGAGTCACTGTAGGGAAGTATGGTTTTTCAGTCAATCCTTCCAACAAGCAGAACTTGCCATTTGACTGAGTAAGTGTGCTCTAAATGAAACAGCTACTACACACTGGTTCACCTAGCAAAGCTGTAAACTGACATTTGGAATTATTTTATACAACCTGACTAGTCTACTGTGTTAGCAGAAAGATGTGCAATGCTATTTATAATACAATCGCCACCTCTTCAGAATGGATTTCTGAGACTATTGTCAAATGGGCCTTCTTTAACTTGCCAATGGTAATTATGACGAATATGACAAATATTTATATTCCGCTTTTCAACAGAAGTTACCAAAGTTTACAGAGAGAGAGAGAGAGAGAGAGAGAGAGAGAGAGAGAGAGAGAGAGAAAGAGAAAGAAATAAAGGCAGGCTCCCCTGTCCCCAAAGGACTCACAATCTAAAAAACATACGACAGACACCAGTAACACCCCCTGGAGGGTTGCTGTGCTGAGACTGTATAGGGCCAGTTGCTCTCCCCCTGCTAAATAAAGAGAATTGCCACTTTTAAAAGGTGCCTCTTTGTACAGTTAGGATTAGAAATGGTTATGCCAAGGATATTTTATCAGCTTTATGAACTGATTTCTAACACGAACGATTTTTTAAAAATTGGAGCTAACTTGAACATCCTCAGAATATTTAAATACTGAAAAAGCAGGACGGCCATTAGGTTATAAATGACATGAACTCATTCTACAGAAAATGAGCACTCTCCAAGAGTCAGGGCTTAGGGTCATTAAAATCCTCTTTTATGCTTTCAGGATTGAGAAAACATTTTGATGCAATGCTACAATGGGATGCTCAACTATGCTGAGGTGCTATTCAGTGCCAAGTTGCAAGACCCACCCTATTTGTCTGTTATTCCCTTTTACTCTGCTCCTTTAACTGTACAGATCAAAACTAATCCTCTTTCAGAGCCCTTCAGAAGCCTATGGAAAAATGTTGCCACTTCCCACTTCTGGAATGAATAGGAACATGAGTATTAACCATCTGAATCCTCTTTGGATGTTGTGATTTCAGACAGGAAAAACTGTTTGCAACAAAGCTACTAACGCTGCTAGTTTCAAAACTTCTCCTGGAAATAAAATCAAGCTTCCAAATCCTCACTATGAAAGAGATCAACATGCTTTGAATGAGTATCTGGGTCTTTGGGGAATGGGAAGGAAATCCTTTGGTTGAAAAACCAAGGTGGAAGCCAACATCAAAGCAGGCTGCAGAGTCTGGCTTCTAAGCCAGCTAGAATTAAATGGTAGTACACAAGCCTGAACCCTCCAGCTCTGGATGCCAAATAGTTTCAAATTGATTCATTTATAAAGCCGTTTATTTAACACATTTCTTTTCTATAAGGCAACTACTTTATTTACAAGATAGAACACCACTTACTTTTACTAACAAAGATGGAACAACTGGCTTATATTTAGGGTGCTTATAGACAGAAAACTCGGAGTCAGGTGCTTTGATCTATCACACCTTATGCTTTGTCTATATGTATGTCTTTGCTAATCTCCATACCAATCATGGCAAACCAAGAGGCTAGATCTTGGTCTAGCAGGATTAGCGCAAGCAACACAGTCCAAAAATAGCAGTCATTGCAAATAAAAGCCAAGGCTAGTTTGCACCTCTTCTTTAGGGCACCTCCTCTTTCCCCACCAGCTTCACCTCCAATCTAGCTACAAGATGCAGTATCAGTTTCTGTTGCAACTGTGAGCCTTCAAGTACAGTGCTCAGGAAAATATCTGGGGCAAGAGTTCTCAATTTCCTAGAAGGCTACCTTCTAATGTAGGCCAGTGCTCCAACCACAAGTATGCTGCAAATATGATAAGAGCAAATTGCTCTGCAGCTGAATAGTCTGCCTGTCTAACAACCACCACAGAAGCTAAATCTGACCCATGGATTTTATTTCAGATTAGCTGAATGCAGTCTGCAGGTCTTAGCAGGATTAGTTTACTGTAGGTCTAACCCTTGTCAAGTGTTGTTCTAAATCCAGACTGTTGAGAGGGCAGCAGTGTTCCCTCTAACAGAAATTCCCAGCTGTTGCTAACTACAACTCCCAGCATTCCCAGCCAAAGGCCATTGCAGCTGGAGATGCTGGGAGTTGTAGTGAACTATATCTGGGAATCCCAGTTAGAGGGAACACTGGAGGGCAGGAGAAATCTATACAGTATGTAACAGTCATCTGAATAAGTAAAAAAGAGCTTCCAACCTACCTGTCAGAATCTGATTGTCACAGGATGCAAAGATGTAGACAAATGTATATTTAAAAAGCTTTCTATATACTCCTGTATTTCACTTTGAAAGTACCAGGTGTACCTCCCTAGCATGTAGTTCTAGTCATCAGCACCTACATGAGAACAACTGATATTCACTGATGAGTAGCTGCAGTATTAGCTTTGAACTCTGATGTATTCCCAATTCAGAATAAAGTGTGCGGTGCAGTGGCATTACTAATATTCCTGCAATAGAGACCAGATCATGTGCCACCTTTTGATATTAGCCTTATTCTTTAATATCCCAAAGTCCATAAAAATGCAATTCACTTTCCTAATCAGCAAAGTGGCAATATGATAGCATGTTAAAAGGAAAACAAGGAAAACTGATAAAGAAGCTTTCAGGTGGAGAGCTGCCAATTAAAGTTCCCATTCAAGTTACTAACTCTTCAGTTCCACGATTGAATGTAATAGATGATATCCATTTCATTTTACTCTTAATATACATATAGCAACAATGTAAATACAGCTCAAGCTATACACACATTGCCCCAGAAAACACAATGGAACCTAGATTTCATATAATGATTTTTTCTATTTTATTGTACCTAAAAAGCTTATTTGCTGTAAAAAATCCTTGGGTTTTTTCGCAGCAGGGTATCAAATGCCAGGGTAAAGGCTGGAAAAAAGTTACTAGACACCTTAATTTGTCCATTCCTAGCCAAAATGATACTCAGTAGATGGCAGGGAGGGAGGGGTAGAGGCTACAACAAGCAACTGTCCCAAACAGCCATACAGACTTCTTAAAGCATTAGTCTAGTTTAAAACAAAACACAAAAAAACTTCCTGTGCCCTTGCACATTTGTTTGTTCTCCTGCAACAAAACATCAAAATACTCCTAGAACTGTAGGGTTACAGAAAGGACCAGAACATCAAAATTCAAGCCTGTTCAGGGACAAGATAATTTAATCTCTTAAAAGGTTATGATGCAAGTCACGTGCCACAAACAAAAGTGAGCAAAATGTGCTGTGTCAAAAGTTATGGCTATTTCTGATATGCTCAACAGGATGGAGAAAGATCTACTTGAGAAAGCCTTTCCTAACAGCAGCACAGAAGTTAGAGGTTCAGAGTCACCTAATAAGTGCGTCCAGATGTTTCCGGTCTCTGTGTGTATGCGGAAGATACTCTTGAAGCAGGCCCTGAAAGATGGCATAGGAGGCCGATGTCCATGAAGCAGGTAATCATTATCTTTCAGCCAGTCAGGCAGCACATCATAGGGGATGACCCTCCAGCGACCTTCCCATACCTGCAATGCACCAAACCATGTAGACAGTTATTGTCTGGTAGCTCCTTGGTACAAGGGTAGTCAACTGCCATTCCAAGGCCACCTAGATAGCTTTTAAATTTATTAGCCTTTCCTGTGCAATGTGATTAAGTACTTTGCTCCTTATCACAGCCAACACTTAGACAACTCCAAGCAGATAATTTACAATATGAACCCTGCTGGCCTCTCCAACAGAATACTCTCAATCTGCCCATGTTCTGGCAAAAACTTAGCATCTGTGTTCCCATTAGCTCCCCTGACATAGCACACCTCCCCACTTGACTCCTTGACACCTACTGCATCCTCAGTGGCAATCATAGAGGTATAAGCAGTCAGCCATTAGGACTGGACATGATAGTACCAAGAGTTGGTGCATTAGTACTTTCCATCTAAAACTTCATTTCAACACTATTTTTAAACAGAAGTAAAATTGAAGCCTCTAAGACACAACTGGCTATATCAGCTGGAACCGCTCTGCAGGGAGAAGCAGTACATCTTACTTTCAAACCTGTAAGGCTCCACACCTCTTAACTGTCTCAATCCACTGGCCAAGGGATTGGTCTGCTTTCACAAACCCAAGCAGCAAGCTGAGTTCTCTCATTTCCAGGAAACAACTTGGCTGCTCCAAGCTTGTATGAGGCTCTAGATCCAACATCACACCCAAAATTATACAATTTTCCATGAAATAAAGAAAGATGGGGAGTGGAGGTGGTCACGCAATATAATGGGCTGTATCCAGACTAACGTCAGTGGAAACTGCTCCTGCTTGTGCAAAGACCCTTCCTGTTTGTGCAAGGAGTTTCCAGTGATGGAGCATTAAGTCTGGGTTTTGAAGATGAAGCAACAGTTGCTCAGATCACTGATAATGGTTAAGACTGTGAGCCAATTACCTTGTATACAAATTCTTCCATTTTTTCCATAGCATGATGTGCTTGCAAAGGGAGTGTCAGCACTCGCACTTCCTCTTCCTCTTCCTCCTGGGTTGCTGGGCATGGCTGGTCTTGAGCCTAGGAAGAGAGGCTCGTTAAGCCTGGATATACCGGGAGGATATATTGGAAGCTTTGGGGAATTTGGAAAATCTATTTCCAATTCATGATGAAATATGAACTACACTAATCTCCATAATACTGTCAAATCAACTGATTTTGTGGGGGATCAGGATGTTCCAGAGTGAGAACAGGAAAAAAATTCAGGCTTATGGACTATGTTGGGGCACAGGCACTGGTATGCAAAGACACCATCCTACAGGGGGCTGAAAACAGCACTGTTCTTACTCCTCCATGTTTGTCAAAGCTCTAGCTAGATGCTTCAAGAAAAGGAGCATGAGATTTCCAGAAATCTTTTTTGGGCTTGTGAGTTTTTGCACAGAACAGGACAGAAGAGTTGGGAGCAGGGCAGATGGTGCGTGGTAGGCAGCAGGATACAAGAGACAAAGACACTAGGAGGGAAAACCATCACAATACTACAGCCACTTAGAAAGGAAACTCCCTCAGTGACTGCCTGCACATGTAACATTACTATCAAACACCACCAGAACAGTAATCCCATATTAGCTTGAATTCAGAGCAAGGATTAAAGCAAAGGCTTTTCCGTCTTACAACTAAGAGGGCAGCCCAAACTGGCAACTCAATTTCCCTCCCTGGCTGGAGCCCAGGAAACAAACTAGCAGCCAGCCAAAGCAGAAAAGAAAAGACAGACTCTCCTTTTCATCTGTTTGCCTCCATAACAGTGACTTCAGTGTAGAATGTGTTTTCACCATTTCAAAGCTCTATTCTGTTACATTTTCAGTATAAAAAAAAAGGAAGAAAGACTAGTTCTCAACTGCAAGAAGAGGTTGTTCTAGTGGGGGCGGGGGGGATCCTGATGTGCATGAAGAATAGGCAGTTCCACAAATTGGCACCCAGAATAGGAGTAGGCTGGCACAGCTACAAATTTTTCCTGAAGGCTCACAGACCAGCACCAGTTAAACACACCACTGCAAGAGACTACCCAGTATGGAAACTATGTGCTTCAGATTTTGCCCTGCATCCAGATTCATCAACATAAATTAAATGCCATTTAGCTCAGATTGTAAGGATGTCAGACTTGGACCAGGAACATCTGGATTCAAATTCCGATTCAGTTATGCAGGTCACTGACCATCTTGCAGTCTATCCTACCTCACAAGGTTGTTGCGAGGATAAAGTGAAAAGACTCCCAAGTATATCACACAGTACAAATGGAATAATAAATAATGCACTGAGATATGTGATCCAGCACTGTGAAGAATAGCCAACAGATGAAGGTCAGACCTGAAGATCATTCAGGCTCCCACTCTCCTGGCTGAAATTACAACTACAAAGCTGCTAATAGGATTCTTCAGTATATTTATGGCTACTCTAAAAGGACACTGCAAGAACCTTAATACCTAGACTAAATGCTGAGAAACTTGTTTAGGACAAATGTTTGGAAATTTCCCCATCACATATTTAGATACGCCTTCCTGCAAACAGTAGGGTTTACCTAGACTTTGCATTTTTCCAGTAGATAACATACATTTCCTGAAAGGACAGGGCTTGAAATCACTCTTCTGTTTGTGGAATTATTGCAAAGAAGTTTTAGTATAAAGACCTCCACATTCAGCTTCCTGATATAAAGTTACTTACATTGGCTGAATTGGTTGCCACTTGGTCTCCTTTCTCCTCTAAGAGGGGTCCAAGCTCGGCCAGCTCCACATCTTCCCCCTCTCTGCCATTATTTGAAGGTCCATTTCCTTGGCTGGTTACTGACCCTTTACGGGACGACATCTGGTCAGTGGACAATAGACTGACTTTTGCAAATCAGATTGTGCAGCAGGCCTCTCCAGCACCCTTATGAATGCCCACTAGGAAGAAGAACAAGTTATTTTGCAAATGTTCTAAAGATGTTTTTCCTTAGGCACACATTGATCATTTCTTCCTGGCAAACATGGGAACCTTCCAAATACCCTTTTCCACATTATTGAATGGGAGGCTATCACCCAGTTGAAGAAATCGTAGTCTACTGTATGAGTTTCAATCAATTACACTTATGCAATAGTACAAACAGTTTTAAATGAACTGGTTAAACTTTGGAGATGTGTTACTAAATTTTTAACTCCCACCTACTACTCTACAGTTATTTTAGGAATATTCCTAGCTTTAAGTCCGTCCTCCCAACCCAGATACAGGCAAACCTCGCCATTCCTAGACCCAACATCCACGGTGAAGTAATTGATATCAGACATTGGCATTCATGGGGGAGGGGGGAGTATTAGTTTTCATATCTGCAATTTCACAGCCGAGTAATTGACACCCAACCTCGGCATTCTCGGAGTGTGTGTGTGTGTGTGTGTGTGTGTTAATTTTCAAGTATCCGTGGTGTTGAGGTGGCCAGAAGTGACCTCCAAAGTCATCTTTAAATTTTCTCAAATGACCTCCAAGGTAATTTCCAGTCACCATTTTGGGAAAGGGTGCAATTTTGTGGCTCATTTATTTTTAAACATACCCACCCCCACCCCCCGATTTTTCATGGAAAAATGGGGGATTCGGGACTTTGGGGGGCATTCCTGGAAAGCTGGAGACCTGCTGAGCAAGGTAGGAAATTTCCTATTTTTGTGCCTGTTCTTGCCGTTTCCCCCCAATTTTTTGGAACCTGAGCACCACACCCCATCCCCATTGCCTTAATGCCCCATTATCCACAGTTTTGTTATCCAAGGTTGTAGCAAAGAATAGAACCCCCACGGATAACAGGGTTCACCTGTATTTAGAATCTTTTGGTAGCAGAACTTGAAGAAAGCCTCCAGAACTGCACTTCTAAGGAATCACATCCAAAGTACAAGTGACTGGCAGTCTTACTGGGTTAATGTTGCCTGCCAATACACAGCACATTCCAAATAAGACTTCAAAGTGCTATGGGTTCAAAGCTATCCATGGACAGAGGTGCGACAAAATAAAAACAAGCTATTTGGATTCAAAGCCCTGCTGAAGTCTGTACAATAAAACTGCATTTAACCTTTATTTGAGACTAGTCAAGATGACTCATCCAAAGGTGGACAAGGAAAGACATGTGTTCTGCATCCCAAAAGGGGGGGCGGGGGAGACAGCAGATGCCAGTTGCTCAAAGAAAAAGCTACAGAAACAAAGACATGGATCCAAACCCCAACTTGTACAAGCTGGAGCCACTCTGGAGGATCAGCAGACCAATGTTCTCTCTAATTTTTTTCATCTGTGTGTGGAATGAGTTTTGTTCTGGGTGGCAGTAGCAAGGCAGTGTGTGCGCACATGCATTCAGAGTGGGGCCTTCCTGATTCAATCTGAGTGGGATCTGGAATTAACTGAGCAGACATCCAAAGATGTGTGAGCGTGCGCACATGCGCAGGCCTTAGAGGGAACACTGCAGCAGCCCTTCACCAGACAACATGGCACAGGATGGTGCAGTTTAGGGAAGAGGGGAATGCTGGCAATTTCAGCACCCCAGGCACAAGCAGGGTTTCAGATCCAAGTCATAACAGATTGTAGATGGGAGAAGCCAAGGATTATGGGGAAAGGACATACAAAAAAGTGTGTGTGTTGAGGAACAGGATTCAACTATACTAAAATGTACTCTGAATCCACCAAATGAGGAGGGTAGACCATGCCTCCACTCTGGATTTAGCACATTGGCCTGCCTCGGAGGACTGGTCTACACGCCAACCCCAATTGGTAGACCAGCTCTCCCCCCAAAAATGGTACTCGAAATTATTCAAGCTCAAAATGGGGTAGTTTGGTTTCAAGATCGAAACAGGCCCTTTATTTTAAGGATGATTCATTTCAAACTTGAAACACTCGAAACGTCCATTTCAAGCTCGAACTGATTTGCACATTCCTAGTTAACCCACTGCTGGGTCTTGGACTAAATCACAATTGTTAAACAGAATACCAGGATTACAAAATTTAAAATTGTATTAGTGCACATATTTGGCAATGCAGAGGTACTCTAAACAATTAAATGCTTTCCCTCTTCAAGATGGAAGCAGCAGCAACTGTCCTATACTTTAAAGGGCACTGGAAAAGTTCAAGAGTGAAAACATGTGACCTACAATCTCTGACAATGATTTGCTCATTGGCTTCAAAAGTAGTAATTTAACCTCACTAGTTTAAGAGAAACACCACCTTCATAGTTGAGAGGACAAGAGTTTGAATACAGACTCCAGGCATTAATGAAAAACAAAATAACTGGGGAAAGAGTTTATTACCTTAAGAGGAAAAGATGCACTTTGCAGGATACTGGCTCACACAGCTCCACCCAACTTGCCGTTCCAGCTCTGCAAAGCCTAGAAGCAGGATTTCCATGGATTAGAAGTGTACATGTTTGTTCCATGGTTCAGGAAAAACTTGTTTGACATTTGCCCAACTGTGCTTAGGTGTTGTTCAGTTCCAAAGCTCTCCCTAATTACTCCCTTGTTATTTCCTTCCTCTTCGTTGCAATGTCCCTGTCCTTGTGTTACAAAGAGCTATTCCTTCTAACCAAACTTTTAGGAAACCTATCAAAAATGTTCCCATTCTAATTTGCATCTCATTTTTATTCAATATTTTGCTTTTAGAAAACAGTTGCCAGAGATGCGGGACTTGTGCCATAGCTTCTTTATGAGCATATAAGTTCAACTATTTATATAATAAAATCAAGCACATTCTTCTTGCAGTGTTGTTTTTTAAAGGAAGCTTGCATTCCAAAAAGACAGTTTGTTCATCATTACCAAGCATCTTCTAAAATGTGCAACTGCAGTGAAGAACAAGGCACATGCTAATATGTGCAATCAGTTCACACTGGGCCAACAGACTGCACCAGACCTCACTACTCACCAGGACCCTAGAACATGCCTCAGAATCCTTAACATGGTTTCTCAAACTACACACAATTCATATGGAGCACTGGCCAGATCTGTTGGGTCTCACTGTTGCCCTGTGTGAATTGAAAATGCATTTTACAGCACACTCAACACTCCCCTGTAGCTGGTGCAATGCATGGAAATACTGAATGGAAGAATTGGTGGGCCCCAGTCCTGGCATCACTGTTTACAGATATTGACCGAACGGCCCATATCCCTGAGGACTTGCCATTGTAGTCCTAATACATAAAAAAGGAACGTGGGAAGATGCTGTAAAGTACAGGCCAATAAGTTTGCTTAGTGTGTATGCAAAGCATTTGTGCACCAAATAATGTGAATGGATGGACCAAGAAAATATTCTGGAACAGGAACAAGCGGGATTTAGAGCTGGTAGATCAGTGATGGATCACTGTGTTGTGTTGCAATATTTAATAGAAAAACATGTGCATGTGGGGAAAAGACCACTTTATGTAGCCTTTATCGACTTTCGAATGGCTTTTGATTCCATATCTAGAGATATCTTTGGGCAAAGTTACTCAAAACGATAATCGATAAAAGATTGTTATTGATTTATAGACTGCATGAAAATTCTACTCTCTGCGTACACCTTAATTCCACTGGTCAGCTTTCAAGGATGATTCCAACAAAAAAAGAGGATTAGACAGGGCTGCATATTAGTCCCCTTCTTATTTAATTTTCACGTTAATGGCCTACTTCAGTGGTTACAAGGATCGGACATACTTGCCCCCAAAATGGCAGACAACAATACTCATGTATGCCGATGACGCTGTGATCTTGTCTCAAACCAGAATAGGTCTTAAGAGAGCCCTGGACATTTTGGCCTGCTACTGTAAGGAGGAACATCTAGCATCTAATTATACCAAACGAAAATAGTCCGCTTTAGTAATAGACACAGGTGTTTTAACTGGTCAACTGAAGGACACAAAATCGATCAAGTAAAGCAATTTAAGTATCTGGGGATGGTTTTTCAATTTAATGACCATAAAACTGCTCACACTAGATCGGTGATAGACATGGCTAGGCACAGTATTACAGCCATTTTGAAATTCTTCTAGTTGCAGGGAGGGAATTACATTCCTGCAGCCATTAAACTTTACATGGCTAAAGTAATTCCCTAACTTCTTTACGGGGTACAACTGGGGCTGTATACCAACTTTAATGAACCTGAAAGAATTCAAACGGGCTTTCTGAGATCTATATTCAGTGCGCCTAATTGTATCCCCAATTTGGTGATCCACCTGGAAGTGGGTATACAGTGGTCCCTCGACTTACGAAGTTAATCCGTTCCGAACGCACGTTCGTAGGTCGAAATTTTCGTAAGTCAAAAAGCGCACCACGGAGGTCTGGAAACATTTGTAAGTCGAGGAAACTGCATCTAAAAATTCGTAAGTCGAGGAAGCCGCATCTAAACCGGCAACGACTTCCGGTCATTTTTGTCGTTCGTAAGTTGAAAACTTCGGATGTCGAGTAGTTCGTAAGTCGAGGGACCACTGTACTTAAACTGGAATCCAGGGCTTGGTTATTAATGATATTTACTAGATCAAACTCCATCTTCATCTGGCATCCTCATCTTATTCCAAAATTTCTTTCAGTTGAGCCTCAGTCATCTTGGTGTCGTAAAACAACTGATCAACTCCGTCAAAGTGAGCTATCACCTGCCTTATTGCTGGAGCTGGGTGAGAATGTGGCCCATAGAATGGTGCGACAAAGATTGTTTGATATAGCCACCCAGAACAAGGTGGCTTGTTTGCCATCTTTTTACAAATCTTTATATACTAAGGTGGATCTTGCCCCGGCAACATATCTGTTCACAATCACCTTAGGTAAATTCCGATGGGCATTCTCTAGGGCTAGATTTAATGCTTTCCCATCGGCAATGCTTTATGGGAAATATGTGAAATTACCCTATGAAGAACGGAAGTGCCCCTGTGGTGAAGCGGTTGAAACCGTGGCCCACATATTGTTAAAGTGTTCAATCTATCAGGAGATAAGATATCAATTAATTAGCCCACTGATGAAAGACTTGAAGGGTCAATCTGACGGTCTTGTTGTAACACGTTTACTGGCTGATAAAGATGCAATAACTTCTTATGCAGTAGCCAAATATTGTTATGTGGCCACTAGATTGTGAATTTTAAAGGAATAGTTGATTATATAGTACTATGTGTCTTAATGCCTTAATGTTTTAATTATATATATGTACATATTTTTCACTTTCCCCCCCTTTTTTAATTAATCTATTCTGTTAATCTTTTTGGTCAAAGACCGTTAATAAATGATGATGATGATGACGACGACGACTGAATGGAAGAATAACGGTGTTAAAAATAACTTGTCTTTCAAGGAACTTATTCCTCCAATGCTGATCTTCTCATTAAGGAACCCCTTGGAACCCATCAAGAACCCAGGCCAGGGTTCTTGAAATCCACTTCTGTACAACTTGCATTATTGTGTATGGATGCAGTGTTCATGATCAGTTCACTTTTATCCAAGTTAAATAAACTAGTCGCTTGATGCAACATAATCTCCCATAAAGTTTTTCTTCCTGTGTGCTTTAGTATTGGCTGAACAAAAATTTAAGATAGTATCTCACTGAAATAGCTGGAGGTCTCCTAATTTCACAGAGCACCATACTTGTTCCATACTTCTGCAGTTAACTCTTAAGAAAATCACTTTTCATAAGTAGCATTTTCATCTACAGTCTGCTACCTGGTATAGTCAATATACAAGCATAGAACAGTGGTTAGAGTGTTGGACTAGGACTGGAAAGACCCAAGTTCAAATCCCCATTCAACCATGAAACTCACTGGGTGACTCTGGGCCAGTCATGTATCTCTCAGCCTAACCTACCTCACAGGGTTGTTGGGAGGATAAAAATAAGCATGTATACCGCTCTGAGCTCCTCAGAGGAAGAGCGGGATATAAATGTAAAAAATAAAATAAATAATAAATAAATGTTGTGAGAGATAAGACTAACTTTCATTATTGTGTAGCTCATGAGCATGGCTCTACCACAAGACACTGTTTTCTATTACTCTATGCAGGCTTGCCAATAATGAAGCAGAAGAGCCCAAAACAAAGATCTCCTAACAAGAATGGCCCTATCAAATGCTAGGTCTACTGCTCACAGACATGTCAGAACACTCCATTCAAAAGTCATCATATGGACTGATAAAGAATAAATATTATTGTCTTGGAGATCATTCCAGTCTTGCTTTATGATAAGTTGCATTATAAGTAATTCCTGTACTCTGTTTTTAGCCTACTTTCCAGCAGGCTTATGACATCACCCAGTATTCTGTGTGTGTGTCTGTCCATGACACCTCAATGGCGTAGTTTGTGATGATGTCATCCACCCTGATCCCAGATGGAGGACATGTAAACTTTGGGCTAACTTGTGAACCGCTTAACCGATTTCAACCAAAATTGCTGCAGCTGCGGGGACACCTAGGGACACCCCAATGGCATAGTTTGTGATGATGTCATATACCCCAATTCAAGATGGTGGTCATGTGAACATCTGAAGCTCAAGTGGGTTAATTTGTGGACTCCCTAACCCATTTGAACCAAATTGGGTACAGTTGCAGTGAGTGACACACAGGGACACCTCAATTGCATAGTTTGTGATGATGTCATCCACACCAATTCACGACGGTGGATGTGTAAACTTTGGGCTAACTTGTGAACCGTTCAACCAATGTGAACCAAATTTGCTACAGCTGTAGGGACACCTCAATGGCATGGATTGTGTTGATGTCATCCAACCCAATTCAAGATGGCGGACACGTAAACTTTTGAGGTGCAAGTGCACTAACTTGTGGAAAGTAACCGATTTGAACCACATTTGCTACAGCTGTAGGGACACATAGGGATGCCCCAACGGTGTAGTCTGTGATGATGTCATCCACCCCAATCCAAGATGGTGGACATGTGAACCTTTGAGAATAAATGCACTAACTTGAGGACTGTCTAACCGATTTGAACCAAATTTGGTACAGTTGTAGTGAGTAACACACAGGGATACCTCAATGGTATAGTTTGTAATTATGTCATCCACCCTGATCCAAGATGGCAGATGCATAAACATTTGAGGTGCAAGAGATCTAACTTGTGGATCTCGATTTAAACCAAAATTAGTCCAGTTGTAGAGTTGTAGAGACAGTGAAAGGAAAGTAGGCCGATTAGTTCTTACTAGAACAACTTGTTGTGAACTGTAACTGCCCAACTGGAATGAAAATACTAAGCCTGATGTTTCTTGGTTCCAAATAATTCTATGCACCTATCCTAACTCGGCAAAGAGGCACCTTTTAATGTGGTGATTCTCTTTATTTAGCAAGGGGAGTGTAACTGGCCCTATCCACTCCCAGCACAGTACTTCCAGTGACAGTTGCTGGTGTCTATCTTGTGTTTCTTTTTAGATTGTGAGCCCTTTGGGGCCAGGGAGCCATCTTTCTTTCTTTCTTCATTCATTCATTCATTCATTCATTCTCTGTGTAAACTGCCCTGAGCCATTTTTGGAAGGGTGGTATAGAAATCAAATGAATAAATAAATAAATAAATATTTAGTTCTCAGTATTCCAGTTATAGATTCCGACAACCCCATGTTCGCTCGAGGACCCTAACATTCTGGCCTGTCATTTTAGAGTAGGTACCAGTCTTTGTGTAACCTCAGCTGTTCTTGTTTCACAGAATAATGTTAAAGAAAGACTTCCTTATTAAGAAAGAAATGACAACATATCCTCTTGAATTACAAGCTGAAGGGCTACAGACGGTAGTAGATGTGATAGTAAACAGCAAGAGGACAGAAACTTCAAGTCCTAAAGATGACTTTAGGTTCCTTAGTACCAGAATAAGTCCTTCTGGCACTACTTTACAGCCAAGTGGACAACAGGAAGAATACCATGCCAACTGGCATTCCTCCTTGCAATAGGGGAAAACCATAGGCACAACTATGACAAAGTTACATCTTTTTCTAGGAATGGCATAAGCCTGCTCACCAGAAGCAAAGTATAAAAACCACTAATACCAGAAGAACTGGACTTCACAAACACTGCCCTACATCCTTGCATTATCCTGTTCACTGCCTAGTGAAAGTTAAAACAGCATTTCTGCACATGGTCTGCTTGATATTAGACTAACTCACTTCATTGTTTGTTAGTATTTCAAACAGTTTTCTATCTTTGTTGCAAAATAAGTAGTTTTGAGACCTGCATTGTTTGTGCCTGAAGAGTCACAGACTTCAAAAACCCTCTCAGCATTGCACTCTCACATTTTGCTGTGCAGGTCAGAGCATATAGTACAAAGGAGGCATTATAAGATCCAAATACAGAGCTCAAGCACTGCAAACTATAGCACATCAAAAAGTCAGAAGGCAAAGTGGCCTTACTAGTACTTGCTTCCTAGTCAGTTGACTGAATAGGCAAAGTGACAGCCAAGTAATCTAACCAACTTAGATCTGCTCTGGACAGTAACAGAATACAACAAAATTTCATCATCTTGAAACTATGAGATGTAGAAAAATCAGAGCCCTGTAGAACTTTAAAGACTAAGACATTTATTATAGTATAAACTTAAAGTAATACATTAGTTAGCCATTAAAGACACAAGGCTGTTTTTGCAACAACAGAGTAAAATGGCTTTCCTTTGGAAGTTATTGAATATAGCAGGCCGATAAATGGACTCCCGTTTAATGAGCTCAGATATCTACCATCATTAGGTAGCTATGAAATATTTTTAACCGGAGTGTTTAAAGAGGGAGATGGCCTGATTTGGGAATTCACAGAAAGAATTAAGAATTAAGAAAAGCAAGAGGAGGGGCAAGAATACTACTACTACTACAAATATGTACATACTGCTTTTCAGCAAGGGTTCAAAGCTACTTATATAGAAAAAAAAAAACAATAAATTAATAAGGCGGCCCCCAGGCTCACAATCCATAAGGCTGACACCAGCAACAACCAAGAGAAGGATGCTGTGCTGGGGTTAAACAGGCAGCGACTTACAGAGCGATGTTAGCGTAAGAAAACAAGCCTTAAACAGCCCGCCGCAAACCGAGAAAAGCACCATTACCCGTGGGAGTTCCATCTCGGAGCTAAATCGTCTCGTCTGGGAATGATCGGACAGGGCTCGATCCGAACAGAGGAAGCGAGTCCTTAGCACAGCGCACCCTCCGCAGGACAGGAGCATCACATGTCATCCTTCCACATGGAGCCTTTAGGGCTGCTCTAAGCTGCTTATGCCCCGGATTAGCAGCCAGAGCACAAAGCGGACGGCGCAGGGGCCGCCGCCGGCGGATGGTGAGAGCAACACGTCTTGGCCAAAGAGCAACGTCCGCTTGCTTCGCGACGGGAGAGCGAAGTCTGCAGCCCGGAGCTGGCCTGGAAGGCCGAGGCGACCAGGGAGCACCCACGGAAAAAGGAATGTGGCGCGGCCTCCCTTGGCGGTCTAGCGACCCGCCGCCCGGCTGCCCCTTCCCGTGTGGCCGTGGCCGTCTCCAGCCCGAGCCGAGCCCTGCGCCGTGACCCCACCCACAGACCTCCCCTCGCTCCGGGCGCGAAGCACGGCAGCTAAAAGAGCCGTCGGGACCCTTCACGGCGGCATCTCGCTCTCACACGTACCGGACTGCCCCTGCCGCTACATCCCGCGAGGGTGGGGGTAGGCACCGCCGGCAGCGTCTCCAAGCAGCAGCAGCACCGGAAACGGCCCCCGCAAAGAGAGGCTACTTCCGCTTAGAAATGTCAAGATCATGTGACACAACAGAAGGGACGCTTCCGACAACAGAATGTGGGAGGGAAAGCAAGCATAGACTTTAGAAAGTCCTAGACTGACAATTGCGTTGTCTAGAAAGAAACTGTCTTAGTCTGACTTAAGTTAGTCGCTTTTGACGTTCTCGGTTTTGATTCTGCTTGCTAGTAGGCGAAGAAGGACAAGTGATCATAGGAAACAATGTAGAAATCCAGGATTTTATCGTTGAGATTAGCACCCTGTTCCACCCCCACCCACCCCCCAATTGAGTAGAAGCAAAAAAACAAAACAAAACCGGGTTCATGCTCTGGCAGAGTACTTTTTAAAAAATGTACCTACACCTTAAGGTTGCCAACTCGGACTGATACCATTCCTGAATTTTGCACTCCCTCAACATTTGAGGGGCTCATGAAGGAAGGAGCACAGCCTTGCATGACCGTAGTAGGAAGGGGAAAGATGTAGCTCCTTGAAGCCAGCCAGTTCACCTACCAAGTCATCTCATCAGCCTCAGCCACATTGGTTGCCGTGGAGGAATCTCTTTGTGGCGTGAGGAAGCGTTACCCAGTGGTCACTGTATTGTCAAACTCAAGAGCGCAACATTTATCTCAAAAGGCGGAAATGGCGGAAACAAGTAATCCATGGGGTGTCAGGAAGAAGGAAACTGTTTCGGGAAACAGTTTAAAGATTAAACTGATTAAAGAGCAGGAATAATGTTGCAGCTGCAGCAAGTTCTCTGCAATTTACGATTTCACTGCAATTTCAAAGGCAGGCGATTTAAATAGGGGGTTGGAACACTCCACCGAAATTGGCCAAGGACGCTGTTTACGTTAAAAATAAAAACGGGTTTGCCTTTTTCTTTGTTCACAATGTCCAGATTAACTACTACTACTGTGAAGACGACGACGACTATTTATATGGTAGCAGACCCCGAACCTTGCCCCCATTGATTCAGAATCCCATTTTGAAGCCAGCTGAGCCTGGTGAGGTAGCAATGAAGGGGTCCCTGTCTGCTCACTCCCAGCAATAAAGCTCTGATAATTTGTGTTTCTTGAACAGTAGTTGAGATAGGACGCATTAAGTGCTGTGTGGTTGATTGATTGTATTTCTATACTGCCTGATGATCCAGACAGTATACAAATTAAAACATAAAACAATATAAAACAGTTTTTAAAAAATTAAAATCATAAAAACAGATAAAATCTCAATAAAGTAAAACACATTAAAATTGATGTCGCAAATTCAGAAGTGCAGGCACGCTCCATGACAGTCCCCATGGCCATGCTGACATAGACACACCTAGACACCCCACTTAGAAGCAATTGTTTGTGGAGTTCTCTTACAAGAAGTCAAGGATAGTTTCCTCCTAATCCTACGGAGCTTGAAGTTCATATGGTTATTCTCTCAGAAGAACAGTCTGGGTTGTCAACCTCAGAGGGTGGAGGATACTCTTTGTAACAGAAGACAAAAAGAATGGTGATGAACTCAATTGTTGTCCGATATTCAATTATGTAACAAACTTTTGATGTTCGTATGATATTCTGATATTCAATTATGTAACAAACTTTTGGAATAGCAAGAGCAAAATATTATTTCCATTTAAACAGCAAAGGGTTTTGCATCCCAACTGAGACGCTAGAGGAAAAAAGGAACCGGGACTTTGTCCCTTGCCCATCCTTGCAGCACTATGCCACTGGGCATATGGATAGAGCTGCCAGCCTTCTTGCACAAGAGGATTTCTTTGCCTTTATTTATTTATTTATTTATTTATTATTATTATTTACATTTTATATCCTGTTCTTCCTCCAAGGAGCCCAGAGCAGTGTACTACATACTTAAGTTTCTCCTCACAACAACCCTGTGAAGTAGGTTAGGCTGAGAGTGAAGTGATTGGCCCAGAGTCACCCAGCAAGTATTATGGCTGGAGAGGGATTTGAACTCAGGTCTCCCCGGTCCTAGTCCAGCACTCTAACCACAGTGTTGCATTTGTTGTTTACCTCACTGACCCTTCACTGTATTGGATATGGCTGGTAGTCAATACGCACTGTCTATCAAGACATCCATTAAGGGTGCAATCCTATGCCCAGAAACAAACTAAGTCCTAGGTAGAAGCACTCTCAGTTACAAAAGCCTGCAAAGACAGAAGAGCCCACTAGAACACAAATGTTGGCAACCCTACAGAGGATCAGCTGGAATCTGTTCTATAGCCATGCCATGAGCCTCACTTGTGGTGTGCCTGGCCCTGGAAGGACCATGCTGCTACACCTATTGGAAGGCTGCCTGTGCAAAGTCAAATGGACACAAGACACTAATGAGCAATGGTCAGCAGTTGCAACATATAGTCTGTATGCCTAGATGTTCAGGAGATGTTTGTGAGGAGTAAGTGTGGGAAGCTGCTGCTACTTAGTTTGGCTCTCCAAGTTGTGTAAATTGGGCATCCTTAATTTGCTCCTTAATTTGCTAAAAATATGTCCCTGATTAATTGGGCTGTAATTTTTAAAATTCTGTTTGTTTATCTTTCTGTCGATTTATAAAAACTGCAGATGGCAAAAGAGGCATTGCCCCTTCCCTTTCTCACAGGAATAATGAATCTTCTATTATTATGCCTGCAATGACACATGCATGGATCACGAAAGCATCTCCAAGAGAGGACTAAGAGACACTCCTGCCTGGAACCCTGGAGAAGCCACTGCCATTCTGTGTAGAGAAGACTGAGCTAGATGGACCAATGTCCTGTCTCTGTATAAGGCAGCTTCCTCTGTTCCTATAGAAGGAAGTGTTGCTTCAGAACTAGTATTTTTATCAGTATTCAAATTTCAAATGAAGCGCCTGTTCCTAGCTTGGAATAGAACAACCCTGTTCCAAGTTGGAATGTTCGGAGTGTTCTGAGCATCATTTTGGCACTCTTCTGGCTTCTGCGCATGCATGGCAGTCGTTTGTGTGGTCAGCACTACCACACAGATGGCTACCATGTGTGCAAAGAGGTCAGAAGAGTGCCATTTTTTGATACCAAAATGGCACTTGGAATGTTCCGCCTCGGAACAGGGTTGTTCCATCAGAACAACCGGCTTGACCATTTGTTTTGACATAACGTCCTGTGGAATTTACATTCTGTTCTGAGGTTGGAAGGAACAGCACAGAAAATCTGTTTTGTGCACATGTCTAGACAGTTGCTCTGTTCTTGCTAAATATAAGAGAGCCACCACTTTAAAAGGTGGCTCTTTGCCCAACTAGCAGAAGTTAATCAGCTAAAACTTGTATAATCAATCAACTAACATTTCCTTAATCAAATTACAAACCTACTGTTTTCCAAAAGAAGTGATGTAAATAATACAGAGTGAACAAATGTCAGAGCTGTCTTTTTGCCAAATCACATCTTGCCCAGCCTGAAGACATAGCAAAAGGTCTGACCAGTGTTGGCAGGGGGTGGTCCAAGACATTTTGCTGCCCGAAGCAAAGGACAATATGACACATACCCTATGTATGGCTGAGTGCTCAGCATTTTCAGGCCATGCTGCTGAGGCAGCAGTGGCAACATATGATAATTCCCAGACTATGTCACCAAGCCGGGCAGAAGTGTCAAGGGACTCCTAGTTCAAGTCAGTAGGGGTGGGGGGATGAGGTGGGGTGAGGAGGGGAAAATGAATGGGATGCCTCAGCAAGGTAAGGAAGGGCGGCAGCAGCGGATGACCGGCTGGTACCCACGTTGGTGGGGGTCTAGCATTTGCCACCTCTAGTGCTCCTTCCTACACCCATGCCTGAGGTGGCCACCTCTACTTGCCTCATGGAAGAGATGCCCCTGAATGTTGGATCCGCTCAATAGAACAGGATGGCTTTTAGTACAATGACAAATCATAGTATTAGAGCTCAGAGTGAATACCGCCATACTGAATATTAATAAGGCTTTCCCTTGGGAGCAGAGCACACAACAACAATACCCTCTATTTAGGATACATGCCATGAAAAGCTAAAGAAGCTCCTCAGCAATAATTAATTTCTGAGTTCACCTTCTGTCCATTTACATCCAGATCATTTTCCTGGTCCTTATTAGTTGCAGCAACAAGGGACTATTTAATTACCCTTCCCCATAATGCTGGTGGTGTGGTCCTGGTTCCCTTCCTCAGCTGCCCTACATATATTTTCTCCACAAGGGTGGATCATGTTCCTTATGAATTATTAGCTTCTGTTCCAATGGGAGGGCCTGACGCTGCTGAACTCCATTGCAAGGGCCCTCATTGTTAGTCATTTTGAGTAGCTGACGGGGAAGAGACTGCCCAGGATCAGGATTCAGCTACCTTGCTTTGGTGAGTACAATCCAGGGCTGACCAGGAGTGGTTTTTAAATTATTTTTGGTCTGCTTTACGTTTTAGTGTTATATTTTACCCCCACAACTAGCTTCAGTTTTAAAGCACTGCAGCCAATCACAAAGTCTGCAGAATGCAAAGATTAAATATCAAGATGAAGAAATCTCCTATGCTCTTGGGTATTTCTCACTCATTTTGTTGGGGCTTGTACACTGAAGTTCAAATATTATGTCTTGGTCATTCATATTGTGAGAGGAAGTGAATATTTGACAAAAGTCAGTGAAATTAAGGGGATGAAGCTAAATGATACAGTCTGGCAAGATGTTCTATATAAGTGTTTTTAATTAGGGTTAAACATTTATTGTTGATGGCTTTATTGCTGTAGGTAATCTACTTTTATTATTATCACTTATTTATTGAATGAAAACATAGATATAGTGGGCATTATGTAAACCTGGTGGAACAGTGATAACCAGTGGGACACTTATTTTTGGATACAAACTCTATAGAAAGGACAGGGATGGGCAGATTGGGAGGTGGAGGAGCACTGTATATTAAAAAGGGATAGAATCCAACAAGTTAGAAAACCTAGGAGGACTGGAGTCTTCCACAGAATCATTATGGGTGACAATAAGAGGACTGAAAGGAAATATGTTACTAAGGACGTGCTATCGCCCTCCGGATCAAAACACTGAGAGTGACCTGGAGTTGGAGAAGCAAATCAGAGAGGTGTCAAAGAATGACAGAGCTGTAATAATGGGTGATTTCAATTACCCTCACACAGACTGGGCAAATTCAGGTAAGGGTATTGACAGAGAAGCCAAATTTCTAGACATGCTAAATGACTGTGCCTTAGAACAGTTGGTTGCAGAACCAACCAGAGAGAAGGTGACCTTGGACTTAATCCTGAGTGGTGCCCAGGACCTGCTTCAAGATGTTAGAGTTGTAGAACTACTGGGGGCCAGTGACTATGGTGTGATCCAATTCAGCTTATATGCAAGTAGAGCATTGCCAAGGAAGTCCAACACAGATATGTTGGACTTCAGAAGAGGAAACTTCTCAAAAATGAGGGGACTGGTAAAAAGGAAACTGAAAGGGAAAGCTAAGAGTGTCAAATCACTCGAGAAAGCAAATTCAAAACTGCCATAATAGAAGTTCAGTTGGAATGTATACCAAAGAGGAGGAAAGGTACCACCAAATTCAGGAAGACTCCAGCATGGCTGAGGGAAGCTATAAAAGGGAAGAAGACTTCCTTCAGAAAATGCAAGTCCTGGCCAAATGAAGAGAACAGAAAGGAACATACTCTGGCAAAAGAAATGCAAGGAGACAATATGGGATGCAAAAAGAGAGTTTCAGGAGCATATCACTAGAAGTGTCAAAGGGAATAACAGATGCTGAGGGGCTTCCTTGGGGGGGCCATAAAAAAGCCCATAAATTGGGTGCAGACTCCCAGCTGATAGATATCTTGTGTTTTTATTGCTTTAATGAGCTTGGAGAAAATCACAGAAAAAGTGAAAGCTGCTATTTCTGTCCTTTCTGCCTGTAGCTGGCACAATGGTGGTTTTTTAATGCACATTCCAACGTAGAAAGTTTGGTTACACAAACACAGGTATATGTGGCTTGAAATATGATTTGTTAAACATTCTTTACAAAGCATAGTACTCATATTACACTTTCTTGCCCCTGATTCAAGGTCTTCTTATCTATATAATATGGTGTTAAGAACTACAAAGCTGCTGTGTGAAAGCATTTTAGGGACATTGGGACATATGAAGCTGCCGTATACTGAGTCAGACCATTGGTCTATCTAGCTCAGTATTGTCTACACAGACTGGCAGTGGCTTCTCCAAGCTTTCACACAATCACCTTTTAATATAATTTTATTTATTTAAAATATTTCTATACCACCCAAAACTTGCATCTCTAGGAGGTTTATAATTAAATCATTTAAAACATCAAATCAATTAACAATTAAAATCATATAAAACATTAAAAACATTTTAAAAACCCAGTATTAAAAAATTTAAAACTATAAATCTAATTAAAAGCTTAATATATATTTAAATATATCAGAAGCAAAAAACCTGCTAAGGAGGTGGTTGGACCTTTAGATTACGAGGGTGTGAAAGGGATTATTAAGGAGGATTAGGAGATTGCAGAGAAGCTGAAGGAGTTCTTTGCATCTGTCTTCACAGCAGAGGATGCTGACCATATACCGGCTCCAGAACTAAGCTAATTTGAGGTGATGAGAGAGGATGTTCTATACTGTCTTGACAAACTAAAAACTAGCAAATCACTGGGGCCAGATGGCATCCACCCAAGAGTTCTGGAGGAACTCAAATGTGAAATTAATGATCTTCTAGCAAAAATATGTAACTTGTCCCTATCAGGCTCTGCACCAGAGAACTGGAAATTAAGTCTGATTTTCAAAAAGGGATCCAGGGGGGATTTGGGAAACTACAGGCTGGTTAACTTAACTTATGTTCTGTGTAAATTGATGGATAGCATACTTAAGGACAACATTGTTTAAACTTATAGAAGAACAGGCCTTGCTGAAGGAGAACCAGCATGGCTTCTGCAAAGGCAAGTCTTGCCTCACTAACCTTTTGGAGTTCTTTGAGAGTGTCAACAGACATGTGGATAGGTGATCCAGTTGACATAGTATACTTGGACTTCCAAGTATATGGGGAACCTTTGATAAAGTTCCCCACCAAAGGATATTGAGTAAATTTAGCAATCATGGGATAAGGGGACAGGTTCATGTGTGGATTGGCAACTGGTTGAAGGACAGGATACAGAGAATACAGACAGTTTTCTCAATGGAGGGAAGTAAGAAGTGGAGTCCCCCAAGGATCTGTACTGGGACCAGTGCTCTTTAACTTGTTCATAAATGATCTAGAAATTTGTTTGTTTGTTGTTCGATTTCTATACCACTTTTCATAAAGCATCCCAAGGCGGTTAACAAAAGTTAAAATACAATAAGCATAAGAACAGCCATGCTGTATCAGGCCGAAGGCCTATCTAGTCCAGCATCCTGTTTCCCACAGTGGCCCACTAGATGCCTTTGAGAAGCCGACAGGCAAAAGCTGAAGGCATGCCCACTCTCCTGCTGTTGCTCCCCTGCAACTCATATTCAGAGGCATCTTGCCTATAGCCACCAAACATATGTATCATATGGATTCAGTCTGCCCATTTACTAGTATCCTTAAGACCTGTATCTTATGGTTGGCTGCAGATTGTAAAACAAGCTATGTTTAAAGATCCTGTTTCAAGATTATACAAAATCTGCCAACTGCACGTTGCCTCTGACCTTGTTTTGCATATCTTGCATATGAGGAACCGACTGGTAACTCCAGCTCCAACTTTACTATTTCAGACTGACAGAAAAGCTGTGTACTTTTCTCTGTTTCCCCTTCTATAGGCCTACTGTAAAACTTTAATAGTACCATTTGTCTCAAATGCTTTTACGGGACATGCACTGATGACTAACATTTGCACTAGTGACTCAGATGATACATACAAACAAACTATGGAAGACAGAACTGTCAATCTGAAACCAAATGCCATGATGTTACACTCTTTATATTGCTAGGGTTATGCACATTGGGTAGGTCTTTTTAGTAGGGCCTTGTCTTTTCATTGTATCTTGGAATCCAGTGAACTCATGGTCTTCAGCATTATTTAACTTGTACTTTTCTATCTTGTCCAGTGCCAGAGGAACAGCCATGTCAATCTGTTACAGCAAACACAAAAAGAGGCTTGTGATACACCAGATCAATAGATTTACTGTGGCATGAGCTTTTGTGGCCTAAAGTCCACTTCATCAGATGAAGACTGAGGATCCTTCCAGATGGCAATAAACTGTGCAAGTTCAAAGCACCATCTTACTTACTGCATGTGCTGGCTGGCATGTGGTGTAAGGAAAATCACACAAGGTCTTTGATAAGTGTGTGGCCAGAGAGTAAGATTCTGATAGAAAGGTACACAAAAGCCCATAGGAGTGTGTGGACTGTCAGTCAAATGATGCTTTGAACTTGTGCAAACATTTTTAACATCACACCATTTGTTGCTGTCTGGAAGGGCCCTGAGGAAAGCACATCATGCATCTCTTAAAAGGCGCTTCCAGAGGGGGTGTTACGTCTGGGATTGTCATACTGTATTCACTCACTCTTTTCAGGGGGTTATAATCCATCTATTATCGACCTGTACTTTGAGAACAATTATACAGCTGCTCAATGACACACTGGATTGTTGTTACCATTCTTTCTTTGTTGAGAGGTGCATACCCATACATCAGACCACAGCAGAAACAGGAGGAATAAAATGGCGAGGATCAGTCTACCATGTCTCCAAATATGCTCACTGACATTGTCGATCCCTGGTTTCCGAGAGGTTTGGGGTGCTAGGACCCATGAAAGGGCCTTCTTGGTTGCTGCCCCACTTCTCTGGAATCCCCTTCCCCTGCAGATTCGTTTAGCTCCTTCCTTGTTGATTTTTAAATCTCTATTGAAGACTTTTCTTTTTCGCCAGGCTTTTACCCTGTAGTTTACCTATTTTTTTCCTGTTAGTTACTTTAGTTTTATTTAAAATGTAATTTTAATGCTGTCTTGTTTTGAATGTTTTTGTACACCGCCCAGAGTCTTCGGGGTGGGCGGTATATCAAATGTTTCTAATAAATAAATAAATAAAAATTCTGTGCAGCAATGTGTGGGTGGCTGGAGCACTGCCCACATTGCTGTGTGTGTGTGTAAACACCACTAACAGTGTTACAGAATAGGGCTATTTTGCTCCATCTTAAAGTTGTGCAAACATAGTTGTGTGACGTGATGCCCATCTTCAATGGGTGTTACAACCTGCAACTGTCTTTGCACATCTTTTAAGGCATGGCAGAACCATCTTGTTCTGCAACACTGTCCGTGGTGTTTACACACATGGAGCAATATGGGTGGAGATCCAACCACCCATGTTTTGCTGAGCAGTATGTAAGCAACTATACCTACCGCTGTTCATAAGGAACACTGCAATTCTGCATGTGACTGCATGTGGAAAAACAACAACTGTCTGGCACTGCAAGGAGCTCAGCCAGAAATACCCAAAGTGTATTCTAGTGCACCACAATAAATTGGTTTCTGACTAATTTGTTCTTTCTAATTTGAATAATTGTCTTATTTGTATACCTCACAACCTTCCTAGTCATTTCCCCCCAACTTTCATCATTCATATGTTAAGCAGGAAAGTATAACTAAAGATCTGTTGAGAAAATGTACCATGTATCCTGTAATGTTTACTTTCTAAGGTCTGCCCATGGTGAAAGGCTTCTTCTTCTTTTGTTCCACACAAAACACATTTTCCTCTCCTGCAAGTATCTTTCCTCTACTCCCGCCCACCCACCAAATGTAAGTGGGGAGTTGCTCCTCTGTTTCCCCTCCATCTGCAAAGAGAGGAATATATGAAACTGTCATATGCTGACACAGATCATACTGTCTAGATGACGGGCAGCAGTTCTCCCTGGATTTCAGATAGGGATCTTTTCCATTCCTATCTAACATAGAAAGCTGCCCTATACTGAGTCAGACCATTGGTCTATCTGTCTCAGTATTGTCTTCACAGACTGGCAGCGGCTTCTCCAAGGTTGTAGGCAGGAATCTCTCTCAGCCCTATCTTGGAGATGCTGCCAGGGAGGGAACTTGGAACCTTCTGCTTTTCCCAGAGCGGCTCCATCCCCTGAGGGGAATATCTTACAGTGCTCACACTTCTAGTCTCCCTTTCATATGCAACCAGGGTGGACCCTGCTTAGCTTAAGGGGCAAGTCATGCTTGCTACCATAAGACCAGCTCTCCTCTCCTCGAGAGGCCAGTGATTGAACCTGAGATCTTCTGCATGCAGAATGTGTGCCCTACCTGTCCTGTCCAGGAAAGTTGTGATATTCTTCTGTTTTCTCTTCAGGGTCTCTTAGTGTTTGTGCTCCTCTGACTAAAGTTGGCCCTGAGATGGGAATCCTGAACCTTATGAAGTACCTGATGTTTGTATTCAATGTGCTAGTGCTTGTGAGTATTTGGGTGTACTCTGTAACACTAATGTGAATTCAACTTATTGTCCAAGTTGACAGTATGAAGACTATGCATTGGGGGTGAGGGGATTGTGGGGGAGGGGAGGCCATCGCTCTGCCCATGTCTTCATTACTTAGTATCTGGAATCTTATCCTCACACCATGATATAAATAACAATTAATTTTAAAAACCCAGCAAGTGTGAACTACAAAGATCAGGTATGCATCAGATGTACACCCGATCCCTTTCTAAATCTGTTCAGAGCAAACTGATCTTGCACTGATTTTAATAGTTATTTATTCATGACCTTTGTAATAGATGGCCAGTGTTTGGTATCTATTATTTGAAAGGAGGCTGGTGAATTTCAACTATTTTGGCAACTCAGCTTTTTCTCTTTGCCTCAGCCTTAGTACCAAATAATGCGAGGGGGGCGGGATTAAAATTGCCTGCAGTTAATATATTAATATATACACCTAAATCGTTTTTCTCCTTTATTCCTTTGGGGAAAGTATTTTATCTCCTTTATTCCTTCGGGGAAAGTAGCAGTTGATGGTTTTTATAAGGTGATGACAGCTATAAACATTATCTGTCCAAGGAGCTGAATCCAAAGGTTAAATGAGAGCTAGTGTGGTGTAGTGGTTAGAGTATCAGGCTGGTACTCGAAAGACCCAAGTTCAAATCCCCACTAAGCCATGAAAGGGGTGACCCTGGGCTAGTCATTATTTCTCAGCCTAACGGGGTTGTTTTGAGGATAAAATTGTTGGGAAGGACTATGTATTCTGCCCTCAAGTCCTTGGAAGAAGGGTGGGATACAAATAACACATTCTACACGTATGAACACATACTTTATGTTAGGTAATTACCTTCACTGTGTGTGTTTTTCAGGCTGGGGGCATCTGTCTCCTAAGTGTGGGCATCTGGGTGGCCACTGACCCAGATGGATTTCAGAGCATCATCATCTCCAGTCCTCTCCTGAGTGCAGGGGCTTATCTCATCCTCTTTGTGGGCGTGGCACTCTCCTTCCTGGGCTTCTTGGGCTGCTTTGGAGCCATCAAAGCAAACAGGGCCATATTGTTGCTTGTAAGTTAAAATGGAGTGGGATTAGTACTATGGGCGAATATGGATTTAAATGGCGGTTGGGGGGATTACTAGGGGTAGGACCAGCTCAGGTTCTACTGTAAAAAATATTGGACAGTGTGCTGTTGGGTCAATGGTTGTGAATTGTGCATCATTAGCAGGGCTTGTGGTTTAGAGCTGAATGTATTTGACATAATCCAAAACAATAACAACAGGGGTATGCATTTCAGATCAAAGACTATTGACGATCTTAAAGACCTATTGGCTGGGTTGATATTAGTGCAAGATCCCAGATCCCATAACAGACTAGGCTGTAACGTGTCTGATTCTTCTCACCCCACAGTTTTTTGTCTTGGTATTGCTGGTGTTCACCGTGGAAGTTGTAGCTGCTGCACTCATTCTTGTCAACAGGAAACAGGTATTATTATTGTTTATTTAGTACACTGTATACTGCCCTATTAAAAAAAAAAAAGTCCCTGGGGGGTTCACAATATGAACCACCAATTCACATCTTATTAGGTGGCTGGGTCAGAATGCTGGTATATCTTCTTGTGTAACTCCACTGGGGACTAGATTCGATGTACAAGGCAGCCCTGGCAGAAAAGAAACACCAGTGTTAAACTGTGCACGGTGTTGGCCATTTTGTCCATTGTTTTGTTTGTGATTAGCTTGGATTATAATGAACTGAGTGACAATGAGACTCTCGACAAGAGCAGTGTGGAGAGACTTACCGGGCTCTGCAGAGAGCCATCCCTAGGCAGCCGGATTGGTTGTCCACACGACTGCTGGCTCTGTCATGGAGCTGGTAGGGGTGGCAGGGATCGGGGGCCACCCAGCCACCGGAAGTCCCAGGATGCCCTACACATTCTGGGGAGACCCCCGAAGCCTGGAGGCTGCTCGTAGCCTCCCGGTCGGGGGTCTACTCATGTGTTGCTGTGGTGCAGAGCTGCGCCGTGGCGGCACATGACCGGTAAAATGGGGTTAGCGGAGCAACCTCATTTGTGGGGGGGAGGATTTAAGCGGGCTACTTACTAGGGCTACACAGCTCCCAGTGGTTCTCACAGCTGCAGGAAAGTGGGCTGGGCTCCCTTAGCCCGCTTTCCTGTGGTAGTGAGAATAGCCTCAATGAGGGGATTATTATTATTATTATTTACATTTTATATCCCGCTCTTCCTCCAAGGAGCCCAGAGCGGTGTACTACATACTTGAGTTTCTCTTTCACAACAACCCTGTGAAGTAGGTTAGGCTGAGAGAGACGTGACTGGCCCAGAGTCACCCAGCTAGTATCATGGCTGAATGGGGATTTGAACTCAGGTCTCCCCGGTCCTAGTCCAGCACTCTAACCACTACACCACGCTGGGATACTCACGATTGGGCATAAGCAGGCTAAGGGAGCCTAGCATGCTTTTGCCCAATTGTCTGCTGCCATGGGAGCCGCACGGCTCCCGGCAGCAAACCCTTCTAATTCCCCTTCCCCTTAGATGAGCGCTCTGCTAACCCCATCTTTCTGATCGCGTGCTGCCACGCTGCGGCTCCGTGCCGCAGCAACACACAAGGAGAGCCCTGCCGGGAGGATGAAACAAGCTTCCTGGCCCTGGGGGTCTCTCCAAGATGCCCCGCACACTCACGATCCCCGCAGCCCCCGCCAGCTCCCTGATGGAGCCGGCAGTCGTGTGGGCGGTACTTAGTACTTAGTAGGATTATAAAAAGAGGTTGTCTTAATTCATGCTTAAATGCTTATAGAGTCTTTTGCAACACCCTAAGTAGGGTGGACGTAGGCTAGTGTTTCTTATTTTAATTACGTTACAGGTAAACAATAATAGTGTCAGGAATATGCAAAAGCGCACACACCAAAGAAATATAACTTCTAATGCAAAGTCTGACTAAACAAACATTTCCCTAAATTAATCTTCCTGAAGCCAAAGCCCTGGCTCCTTGCCTTTAACTCAACAAACTCCTGATGAGAATCCAAGCTTCTTGCCCTTGTGTCTTTCAAGGATCTGCAGAGTTATTCTCCTGCAGCCAGTCTCCATAGCCACATGTCCTCCTGTGCACCTCCAGCCTAGCTTGGTCTCACAAAGAACTCCCTTCCTCCAGGCAACAGCTCTCTCGGTCCCACCTGCCTGGTTTGCTGATTGGCTGAGCCCTGGAGTTCACCAGCCTGTCTGTCAAGGCAAGGGTTCGCTTACGGTTAATTCTTTAGAGGGAGGGGAGGCTGATCACTACAAAAGGATATGGCTTGAAATCAATAAGACCAGATTTGTTAGAATGGAATATAGGGGAATACCTTGCTGTGGCTGGTAATAAACTGCTCCTATATGTAAGAGGCAATGAGTCTCAAAATATACCAATCCTACAAACTATACATGAAATTAAAAGCATTATTGTGTCTATAAGTGCTTAACATTTATGAGTAGCAACTACATGGGGCCCCAGCTCAGACTGGGACCACCGTGGTGCAGAGGTAGGGGGTATTTAACCCACTTCCATACCATTTTCCCACTGAAAGTAGCACCCTTTAACCCTGCAACAGCCATTTGTGGCTTTATACTTTTAAAGGGGATCTCTCTTATCTTAGCACAACAGAGGAGACTACAGTTGCTCAACTTTGCCTTGCCATGCAGCTATGAAAGACACTTGTGCAGTCTTCAAAGTCACACTCTGACAGCCCTAGCTATGTCCAGCACCTCCCTTTGAGGCATTGCATTTGTTAGCAGAACAGAATACGCCTGTGCTATTCTCTCTTTAGATTAAAGATGAATTCTTCCTGTCTGATCTGCAGAAGCATTACCAAGGGGACAATGCCTCCGATGTGTTCTCTACATCCTGGAACACCATCATGATCGCGGTACAGTACTTGGGAGAGATGCAGTCAGATCACTGTAGAAACTGTTGAATCCACAGCCAGTGTGCTGTAGGAGCAATGGTGATGGGGTTACAAGCCTAATTGTTGAGAGCAGAGGCACTCTTACCCCTGGACTTTGGCAGTGTTCCCTCTAAGGAGTGTACACGTGCGTGCACTTACAAGTTTTGTTTAATGTCAGCTCAGTTAATTTTAAATTCCATTCAGGTTGAATTATGAAGGCCCCACTCTGGATGCACATGTTCACACAGTGCCTTGGTACTACCGCCCAGAACAAAATTCATTCCGCACAGAGGTGAAAAAAATTAGAGGGACCACTGGACTTTGGGGCCAAAGTCCAAGGCCTCCACAGCCCTGGGGGCTCCCCAAATCCTCTTTAGTCTGTCTTGGGTGGTGTGGTTGTCTGGCAGAGCTTGATGATGCTTAATTTGCAGGGGAGAGGGGGCCTCCAAACGCCTTTAGGTCCAGGCTCCAAAATTACCGAGGTGCATCTCTGGTTAAGACGCTGAGGATGATGCACCATCTGATAGAGGCTGCGGATAGCCTAGACAATCAGTCTCTGACAGGTACTTGTGCAAAAGAAGAGGAATTTGTCAAACTGAAACTAAACAGAAGGCAGCAGTTACACCCCAGAAGAAATTATAACAGAGATTACTTTGTGATGCTGATGAAGTCATGTATTCTCCCATATAGCAGAGGAGATTCTCAGGGGCAAAAGGTACACATATTACATACAATATAAACTGTACATAACAAGGTCCTAACAGCTATCTTTTGCAAACAAAAGCAGGAAAGAGGCAACTTTTCTGATGGAGAAGCAATGGAAGAAGAGAGTTACCCACTGTTTTTATTGATCTGTTTAAAATAGTTGTACCCTGCCTCTCCAAGGCAACTCACCACAACAAAAATTAAAACAGCATGAAATAAGAATGCAACAGGAACAAACATTAAAACTAACATTAGAACTGAGGTAAAAACAGCAGCAGAGAGCCCTCTTTAAAACAACAGCAAGATTCAAATGAAGGCCAAAGTAGATGATATAGCTATCCCATGATTGGAGTCTGCATGTTTGATTTTTCAGATATAAATAGTGACTGTGTGAGACCCCCATCCTGATCAAGACCACAGTATGGGAGGATGGCCTTCACTTCTATTTATTTATTTATTTTATTTTATTCGATTTCTATACCGCCCTTCCAAAAATGGCTCAGGGCGGTTTACACAGAGAAATAATAAATAAGTTCTACCATGGTCTTGTTCCAAATCACCCTCTCATTGGAGCCAATGGTAACTTTCCCCCCTTGCCATATAGCAGCTGTGGGACGGGGATCCAGATCAAGACTTTGGCAGAGGCTAGGACTGAGCATTCCCTCATGGTACAGTCCTGACCACATAATAAACATATTTTGTAATTTGAGACTATCTTGTTAAAAGCCTGGATAAACAGCAATGTCTCTAGCAGGCATATGAATATTAGAAAAGAGGAGTCCAGACAAATGAACAGGGGAAGAACTTTCATAGGCAAGGTGGCACAACTGAAAAGGCCCAGTTGCCAACCACCTCACCTCAAAGGGCAGGGTGGGTATTTTTTGAGCAACATATCTGATCTTCATCAGAAGTGCGTGCATCCATAGGAATCTAACTTAACTATTAAGATTTTTGTTAGGTTCATGTGGAAGGAGGCACTTCTGGTACCCCAGTCCTAGGGTTTTTTGAGTTTTATAGGTCAATGCTACCACCATGCATTATACCCAGAAACAAAGTAGTATTCCACAGAGTTATTTTGAGATTGTTGATATATGTTGCCATTTATTTCAAGTATCATGCCTCTGGTTTTGCACTCTTGCAAACTGGGAATTATGCAACTTTTATTAAGAAATAAACCCTATCGATGGAAAAGAAAGCAGTGATTCTTAGAAACTCAGTTACTAAAGGGCACCCCAAAACAGCCCCATTTCCTTTAATGACATCACTTGTGAAGCCTAGGTTTTTATTTTAATATTTTCATTCTCTTTTAGTTTTCATGTTGTGGCATTTCAGGGCCTGATGATTTTGGGAACTGCTCCTATTTCCAGGAGCAGCAGCCAGATGTGTTTTGGCCTCGTGCCTGCTGCACTCGGGATAAGCCGCTCCAGACGGGTCACCTGCTGGACTGGAAACGCTGCAGGCAACGAGATCCTGAGTATATTAACAGCCAGGTGAGGCTATTGCAGTACCTGAGGCAAAGGCCTTCATGTTTTAATTTACTTGCCACAACAATCAGGTAACAAATAGGCCATTTATTGACATAACTAGATATGCCGAGGCATCATAGCAGCATCCAGTCAATGTATATTCACCATATATTAGTGTGTGCAAGTGAGTGTGGTTCTGATACAGTGGGCTTTAGGCCACAGAAACTTATGGTATGATGAGTCTGCTAGTCTTTAAGCAGTCAAGAGATTCTTTGTGCCAGACTTGGGCTTATGGTCTTCTAGCTTAAATGCTCAGTTCTGTAAAGAAAATTACGTTTCACGAGTAATTGGGGTAACTGAAATAGTCCCTCTCCAACCTCAGCTTAAGTACTCAAGTTTTTTTGTCTTGAAGAAACATTATTTTCATAGAACAGCAGCAGACAGAAAGCTAGATTAGAGTGAAGAGAAATATCAACAATAATAATATGTAGAGTAAACATCCAAGGCTTAAAAATCCAGGTATTTCTCCCTCTATAGACCTACTGGAAGTTTCTCCTTGAGCTGGTTGCCCCACTTTAAGTAGAGTTTTGTCTATTCATTCATATTGACATGTAAGTGTTTGCTGTGCAATCATGACTATTGTACATAATGGCTGGCCTGTGGGTTTTGCCTAGTTGATAGCCATATTACAGTATACCCACTGATCTCCACAGTGCAGCTATGTGCAGGTTTACTATGAATGGGCAAGCCTGGGGCAATTTGCCAAACTGCTAACTGTATGGAAGTTGTGGGTGGCCATTGTTAATACTTATGTCACTACCAAGGTTTGTGGGCTTTTTTCCCCTCACCCCACCCCCATACCCCAGAATGGCAGTTGCATTGCTGGAAGTATAGTAACTTTCTTCCAATCTAGAATGTAATATAGGCAAAATGTTGTAAAAGCGATCCCCTGAAATGTGTCATGGATTACTTCCATACATGTAAATATTTACTGTTATTTATATACCCTCCCTTATCATATTAAATTGTAAAGCAGCTAAGAAAAAATTACAGTATTAAAAAAAAAATTAAAGCAGTAAACACAATGTATTACAACCGAGATATAAGACACAACTATATCTCAAAAAGCTACAGACAAGGGTAGCAGCCAGAGACCAAAGGTGCAGGAGAACATAACTGCCTTTGTCTGCTACCAGAAAGCAGACTATATTGGAAGGGAATGAAGAGCCATAGGGAGAGCATTCCACAGTCTGGGGGCAATAGCAGAGAAGGCTCTGTCCCACATGCATAACAACTGAGCCTCCCTTGATGGTGCACATGGAACAGAATCTCCTCTGCTGATATTGTGTGGTGGACAGTCTCCTCCGCTGATCTTGTGTGGTGGACAGTCTCCGGAGGAAAAAATATCTTGGGCTTGCAAGTTTTATAGGACTGCCACTACCCTTGGAATGGTTTCCCTTTGGATTTCCTTTTTCACTGCAGGGCTGTTTCTCCACAATTGCCAGGACATTGCAGAAGTATATCTCCATTCCTGGGGCCTGTGGTTTAGGAGTGCTAGCCATTGAGGTAAGGTAGTCTTGAGCCAATACAAGAAAGGTGCTTCACTGCTGGAAGTAAATGTCTGTTATTAATTGTGTACCAGGATAAATGCACATTATCGCTTCAAATGGAACAGCAGATATCTGCTGCTCTTTGTTTGTTCAGCTCTAGGTTGCCTGGTCATGTGGGAATCATTTCCCTGTGGCATATTGGAAACCATATGGGCAGAGCCAATGATGTGGGAAGGAACCATGTCATTAGCCTCACTCTCATGGTTCCAAAAATACACATTATCAATAATGAGTATACAAGAATGCACATTATCAGAGCAACATAATAAGAAACCATTGGGAAGCAGTTATCACAGTTTAAGACTCCTGTTAGCTTACAGGCAGCCCAATTCTGCAGCAGAACTGCCATTAGCAACTTTTCCCTAGCCAGCTGTCCTGGCTTTCTTATCTTATTCCCCTGAGACTTGCCACCTGAGAGAATGGGAATGTCCGCCTTCCTTGGAACAGGAAGGGAAGCTCAGAGCCTAGGAATGGCATGAGCATGTGGTCTTGCTGCCTCTTCAGATTCCTATTGGCAGAGAAGCCTCTACACAACCTCAAATTCCCATCTCCCTTCTCTAGTAGCTAAGAATGAGTACAGTGAGGGAAATAAGTATTTGATCCCCTGCTGATTTTGTCCGTTTGCCCTCTGACACAGAAATGACCAGGCTATAATTGGAATGGTAGGTTTATTGTAGCTGTGAGAGACAGAATAACAACAAACAAACCCTCAAAAGCCCAGTGCCCCAAAGTCAGCGATGGATTTGCATTGTAGTGAGAGAAATAAGTATTCGATCCCTTCACAAAAGATGTCTTAGTACTTGGTGGCAAAACCCTTGTTGGCAATCACAGAGGTCAGACGTTTCTTGTAGTTGGCCACCAGGTTTGCACACAACCCAGGAGGGATGTTGTCCCACTCCTCTTTGCAGATCCTCTCCAAGTCAGAAAGGTTTCGAGGCTGATGTTTGGCAACCCGAACCTTCAGCTTCCTCCACAGATTTTCTATGGGATTAAGGTCTGGAGACTGGCTGGGCCACTCCAGGACCTTCATGTGCTTCTTCTTGAGCCACTCCTTTGTTGCCTTGGCTGTGTGTTTTGGGTCATTGTCATGCTGGAATACCCATCCACGACCCATTCTCAATGCCCTGGCTGAGGGAAGGAGGTGCTCACCCAAGATCTGACGGTACATGGTCCTGTCCATCGTCCCTTCAATGCGGTGAAGGTGTCCTGTCCCCTTAGCAGAAAAACACCCCCAAAGCATAATGTGTCCACCTCCATGTTTGACGGTGGGGATGGTGTTCTTGGGCTCATAGGCAGCATTCCTCCTCCTCCACACACGGCGAGTTGAGTTGATGCCAAAGAGCTCGATTTTGGTCTCATCTGACCACAACACTTTCGCCCAGTTCTCCTCTGGATCATTCAGATGTGCATTGGCAAACTGCAGACGGGCCTGTACATGTGCTGCCTTGAGCAGGGGGACCTTGCGGGCACTGCAAGATTTCAGTCCTTCACGGCGTAGTGTGTTACCAATTGTTTTCTTGGTGACTATGATTCCAGCTGCCCTGAGATCATTGACAAGTTCCCCCCGTGTAGTTCTGGGCTGCTTTGTAACCGTTCTCATGATCATTGCAACTCCACGAGGTGAGATCTTGCATGGAGCCCCAGACCGAGGGAGATTGACAGTTATTTTGTGTTTCTTCCATTTGCGAGTTATCGTGCCAACTGTAGTCACCTTCTCACCAAGCTGCTTGGCGATAGTCTTGTAGCCCAGTCCAGCCTTGTGCAGGTCTACAACCTTGTCCCTGACATCCTTCGACAGCTCTTTGGTCTTGGGCATGGTGGTGAGTTTGGAAGCTGAGTGATTGCTTGCTTCTATGGACAGGTGTCTTTTATACAGGTACTGTAACAAGCTGGGATTAGGAGCACTCCCTTACAGAGGGTGTTCCTCATCTCAGCTCGTTACCTGCATATAGTGAAAAGACACCTGGGAGCCTGAAATCTTGCTGGTTGATAGGGGATCGAATACTTATTTCCCTCACTACAATGCAAATCCATCGTTGGCTTTTGGGCACTGGGCTTTTGAGGGTTTGTTTGTTGTTATTCTGTCTCTCACAGCTACAATAAACCTACCATTCCAATTATAGCCTGGTCATTTCTGTGTCAGAGGGCAAACGGACAAAATCAGCAGGGGATCAAATACTTATTTCCCTCAGTGTAGATAAGTTAAGCACAGTGGGGAATACGGCTTTCAGGCTTATTTAGGCACCACTTCAAATCCTAGCTGGTCCAATTTAAATCAAGTTTATTAAATATAAAAGAGCGGAGAATACAAATTGGTCTTCAGTGAAACAGGCAGCACAAGAAGTGCAGTAGTGTCCTCCTGGAGGGACAGAATATAAATATTTTAAATAAATAAAACAAGCTAAAGTTCTAATTAAACATCAGAAGTCTTAAGCAGCAGCAGAAGGAGCAGCATCCATCCAGTGATGTAAGCGTAGAGCAAGATGTAATAGCTGGCCATGTGACTAGGGAAGAACCCTGACATTTCAAAAGACTAACCTGTTCTAGGCTGAGCTGAGGTCTCCGCCAAGGTAGGGATTCAGGAACAACACAGACCTCTGACAGCTCCAAGAGCAAAGGAGTCTGGTCCTTGACTACTGATGAGCAGGAACACAACAGCTGAGTGGGTCAACATACAATGGATGTTGCTCCAGCAGTTCCTCAGAGAAGACTGCTGGTTTTTATGGCAGCAGTGCTGACCAGGCAGACTGAATGGACTCCACCCCTTCCCTAAAAGGGTCTTGCCTGGTTTCTTAAACACTGGGACAAAGTCAGGGAAGTGTCCTTAGGTCATTGTGGAGCTACTGGCTCAGGTTCCCCTGGGGTGTGGGTGGGCAATCCTAGCAGCACTGGGTCACCCAGGCTCTCATAAAGTCTTCCCATATCTTATTCCCTGAACTGTCTACTTTATTCTGCAATTGGGGAGGTCCTTCATCATGGCAAGTACCTGTTGCAAGAAAGAAGAGTTTTGCCCACCAATCAGGGGTGGGTAGGCAGGCATGAACATCCAACTCCTGCCTAATGGAAGGAAATCTTCCCATAGTCAGATGGTGAGAGAGACTGCCCCACAGGTGGGGTTTAGTGCTGTGTATATTCTGCATGTACGCTCTTCTCATGGGAGATGGGACACTGACAGGTGAGAATGGGAGGGTGCCTTGGTTCTTCCTCTCAGATTGTGACAATTAATAGGGAAGTTTCCCGTTTGGAGGAATGCATGCAACATGGGTGGGTTATTATGTGCCAGATGAGCACTCAACTATTGACAAAGATGAATTAGTGGATAACATGGAGGAACAGGCCAGGGATGCTTAACAAATCAGGACTCTACAGCAATATCCATACTGATACAGCATGAGCTGCCTGAGTGTGAATTGGGCTATAAAGCTTTAGGGAGGGGGAGGCATAAAGTCCTCTAAACCAGTCTCCTTGCTCACCTTAGCCAAAACAAAACACTCACAGGAGCTAGACAGTTCTCTTTGATGGAGGCCAAGTTCTATTGCCCTTAATGTGGTGTATCTAATCTGAACAGAAAAACCAGAGTGCAGCAAGAAGCTGCTAGCTCTGGAATTACATCTGTGCTTTCCCCAAATAGGGTCTGAAATGGAAGCTGGTCTAATGTGTCTCACTTGCTTTTTGTTTCAGATGTTTGCCATGCTCTTTGCCTTTTGTCTCTACTACAATTTTGACTGAACCAATTCACTGGCCCTTGAAAAAGTGGAAATGGATAGCATCAGAACTGGAAACACTCTGGCCTCAACATCTCACTGCAATCAAGCCGATCATACTAGCCTCCAAATTAAATGCAGCCTTCAAGCATGGGCCAAGCATGAACTCAGCCATGCTTGTAAGTCTTTAGTGGCTACTTGTCCTGCTTTGGATAGTTTAACTGAAGATAAATGGATCTGATTGTGTGCAAATGATGTCAGAGTATCACATTTAGCCCCAATGCTCCTGCACAAGTTAGTGCCAAGGTACTACCACCTCCTTATAGTCTTATATGGATCCATCTAGAAAGAAACCAAATCCACCATAACTGTCATAGAACTAGGTATTGATCTAGTTGAGCCAGGAAGGAGAGCTAGTCTTGTGGTAGAAAGCATGACGTCCCCTTTGCTAAGCAGGGTCTGTTCTGGTTGCATATGAATGGGAGACTACATGTGTGAACACTGTAAGATATTCCCTTTAGAGATGAGGCCGCTCAGGGAAGAGCATCTGCATGCTTGCATGCAGAAGGTTCTAAGTTCCCTCCCTGGCATATACTGATATATATGAGACAATACTGAGCTAGATGGACCAAGGGTCTGACTTGGTATAAGTCAGCTTCCTATGTTCTTATGGACACGGTTTGAGTATGTCTATTAACACTCAAGAGAATATACTAAGCAAGTGTCATGTAGATGCTTAATCCAGAATAGCTGCATTGCCTCTGTCGCATATTTTTATTAACATCAGCAGGAGTAGAAATTTACCCTTGTTTATTTACTACAGAGCATAACCTCACTGTTCATCATCCTCAAATATATATCAGGAATATCATGAGGGTAGATTTAGTTCAGGCAAAAATATACTATTTTTGAATATACCAGGCAAAAATCAGAAATATTCTTTAACAAGAAAAGATGTATTGGAGGAAAACAAACACACATGCCAAAACATAAACAACAGTGTACAGTGCTATACATAATCTCAATAATTCCTACAAAATCCTTATGTGGGGAAGTATTATGATTCCTGTTATCATGGATGTGCTGTAGCTAAATTTGAATCCAGAAGATCCAGACTCTCACTCTAGCCCTTTAGAAACTACACTCCACCAGTTCTCAGTGGTGTAATGTAAAAAGGACATGCATCGTCCAAATGTGTTTCTGTGGTCTCAGGTCTGGATGACACACAGAGTGGTTTAAAACTACCCACTATGTCAGCAGCTACCCATATCTGGATCTAGCAAGGCAGCAACTGGAGTTAAACACTCAAGGAAAGAGCTGTTGAATCAGGCTGGCTGCAAATGAAGGGCTTATATGAGATCCAAGAGACTTGCCCCTTGATGGTGCTCAGGCTGACCCTGAATCAAAGATGCCTAAGTTGACTTCCCCATCCTCTCTTGTAGTCTCATTGGGAGGGAGGTCCTGAATAGCCAGGCAAGCACTTTTCATCCAGTGTTGGAGTTTGGCCCTGGCCCCATGTTACCTCTGTTCCTGGGATCCCAAGGACGATGGAGGGAGTTCTAAGGACAGGACAGGGGCCTTGCTGGGGAGCACTGGGTCCCCAGAGCTTCAGGACTCCTCTAAAGAGTGCAGGAGGGATGACAAGCTTTGATTGCTCTGGGTTTGTTGGTTCTAAGGGGTTTTAGTTGGGGCCAGGTCTCAGTTGGGGGCATTCTCCTCTGAGAGGGTCTCCTCCAGGTAGGCCCCAACAGTGAGACACACAAGTAGAAGAAATAGGGGGAGGAGGGAGCACGTCGGCTCAGGAGATTTTCCAGACCTACAAACCATGGTATGTTGGGTCATCTGAATGGGGTAACCTGAACTGGCCTTATGTACATGGTTAATGTAAACCGCCCTGAGCCACTTTTGGAAGGGTGGTATAGAAATCAAATAAATAAATAATAAATCTTGGGTGACAGAAGTGTAATAATAAAGGACAGTGCATTTGGTTACAATGGAGACTATCTGAGTCTAGAAGCTTGACTAGAGACTGGAGGCATCTTTGGTGGATACCAAAGCCAAAATGTGACTTTGAATACTGACAACATAGCTGCACAAGACTGAACAAGATTACCAACATGAATGCGAGAACATACATCCAAATGGAGGTCTTCTTCCACGATAATTTCATCCACTTGTAAATCAATGTGATTTATAAGGGTGTGGATGGAAACCCTATTATTGAGAATTCTGTAGTCCCTGTCATGAGAGATCAGAAGGGCACTTGGAGATTCCTCAGTTGTTTGATCAGGAGTGAGTAAGGTTTCTGGGAGCTTTTTATTTTTTGCGCCAAAGCTTTGGGAGCTACCAGCACAAAATAGTGGCTTGGGGAGACACAGCCATTCACAAAATGGCAGATTGTACAAAAATGCACTTCTAAAGAATATGGGGTTTTAACATCCAAACCCCTGAATTCCAGGATAATTTTGCTTCAGGACTGGAGGGGAGCAAGAGAGGCTGCTTTGGAGGGTGGGGGGAAGAAAATAATGGGAGAGAAAGTAAAAGCAACCCTATTCACTCAAAGAGAGAAATTAAAAATGGTGCAGCCATGCCTTCACCCATCCAGCCAATTGAATTTGCAGTATTGATGGGAAGGGCAAGGAGGAAAAAGCAAGCCCAAACACTGCTTCAGATAAGCCCAGGAGTTACCAGTAGTTCCAAAGTTACCTAACGCTCATCCCTGGTTTAGATTCTGTTCCGAGAAAGCTGGGACAAAGTGGAGCCTGGAAGAGCTGTTGGCTGGAACTACATGGCCAAGAAGAGTCTGTTGTAAAAAGAGGAAGGAACTAAGGAGTAAGTGTCTTTTCCAGATGGTGATTTTCTGGCCCAAGCTCATCTGGAACAACTTACTCTGTAGCTTGAGCTAACTGCCTACCTGTTTTATATGGCCGCTACTGAAAATACTAGAGTACATTCTGAATACCAAATTACATGTCGTAGACCAAGTTTTCATTGAAGCATGATGCATAATGTTCATTTCAAGAAAGAAATGTTAGTTAATGTGTGTGGCTCACATTATATAAAATGCTATTTTGCTGGCTTCCATGAAAACTACATCAGAGAGGGAGCTTTTTGTAAACATCGCTCCATGTAATATTGGTGAAAAGTTTGACATCACTCACTGCAGTCTCCTGTTATCCATTGGTACAAATCTGCGTGAACAAACCTCCCATCACCTATGGTCGGCATCAGAAGCCTGCTCTCTAGCCTGCCATTGGCTGAGGTTCATTTGTTGGATGCCAGAAACAGTCTTTTTGGTGGTAGGTGCCGTATTTGTAGAATGCATTCCCCAGGGAGGTTTGACAGGCTCACTCTTTCACAATTTTCAAAAAGACATATGTAAATCTTTTTGTTCACAAGGTGTTTAAAATGGTGCCTTAAAAAAAAAAATCAGTGAAATTCTATCTGCTTTAACTGCTGCTTTTATTATTGTTTTATGGTATATATTGTATTTTAATTTTTGTTGACTACCTTGCACCTGTTTTTAACTGGGAAAGGTGATATATGTGCTGTTATAATAAATAAATAGGTAAATAATCTCACTTGCAGTACTAGTACTACTCTGCACTTTAGATTCAAGTAATGATGAGGTATAAGCAGCAGTAGATAGGATTGGCACCCCACAGGGATCATGTCCTTCCTCCAACCCTTACTTGCATATTAACTCACAGAAAACGCTGCAAAGTGGTTGGCTTGCCTTCCTTCCATGGCAAGCAAGTCTGGGTGGCACAAAGCCAAAGCATCTCCTAGGAGATGGTTTCTAAGGCTACAAATTGGTCTTGCTACTTTGTTCCAGCCTCCAGTCTTATCAGTATGTCTCCAGCCCCTTTACAGAATTGTCATGTGGCTGGGAGCACAAAGATGACTTTGGCCACCTGCCTGTCCAATTAAAGGGCAGAGGATTTAAGCAATAGTCTTCCCCAATAGGTACAGCTGAAGACACTGCTAGTTGCCCAGCTTGTTGGGTATCAGATACTGCTGGCAGGATCTGATGCTCTAATCAGTAGATCAGAAACATCTAGTTTGTAAATTTTGAAGGCTCTGGTTGAGAATGCCAAATCTGCTTTTGCCTCTGCACCCTGGATTCCTGCATCAAGAGGGCCTGCCAGTGCCCACAAGCAGGATTCCTACGCTAAAGGTCCTGACACACCCAGGATGGAGCTCATTCAGAGACTGGGCTTTGTCCAGATGCTTATGCTGCTTATGATGAGCCATTCATTTTGACTCGCAGTCACAAGAATGCGCACACATTCAGGGGGAGAGGCTGTGCTGTTCTCCAGGCCTTGCCTGTCAAATTGTCCTTGCACAAAGACTCCAACAGAGATGAATGTGGCACAGCCCCTGCCACCCCTCTTCTTCTGGGTCCCCAGCTGCACAAGCCCTGCCCGGAGATAGTCCCCCTGGCGCTGCTTAGAGCCTGTATGGATACGGATGCAAAAGATGTGGGCAGGCTGCTTGAATACAAGTGTGAACGAGTTGCCAGTAGAAGGGGCCTTGCCCCAAAAGTAATCCTCTGTGTTGCTATATGCCTTGCTGGGAAGGTAATTCTCAAACGTGTGAATATCTGTAATCATGTCTGCAGGGGGATTATCAGGGAGCGTATTGGGGTCCTCTTCAAAGTCTTCATCTTTCAGCCTGTTTGCCGTGCCTTGGAAGGAGGAGTAGTGGCCAACATGCTGGAAGAGCGATGGCTTGAAACGAATGACCTCCTTCTGAGTAAGGAGGAGGCGAAAGTGCACCAAAAGCCAGTCACAGGGCATCTCTTGGTAAAAGAGGATGAGGAACCGAGCAAGCCGGGGCAGATCACTGGAGTGGTAGAGCTTGCCAATGTAGCCAAGCTTGGAGAACTCCAGCGTGACCCAGTAGGAGAGCTCCTGGGATGCCAGCACCCGCTTGATGGCTGAGAAGAAGGACTTGGAACAGCGGACATCATCCTCGATCATGAGGTAGTAGGTGGAGAGGTTGGCTGCAAAGTTCATGAGGTAGGCATAGTCCACGTTCTGCTTTGATCTGAATCGCACACGCTCTTCAGCATCATTAAAGTTTCTTTTTAGGCCTTCTAGGGGAGGGTAGTGCTCAAATGGAGCATGGATAACTAGCAGGTGGCCCAGCAGGAGTTGAAGAGCAAATCTCCTGCCTATATTCTCAACCACCTGATTGTTCCACTCCTGGTCCGGATCAGCCAAGTGTACCACAACTACCATTTCCTTCAGCTCTTCTTGAGTCGATTGTTCAAAGACAGACCTCAGGGTTTCCAGGAGATAATTTTCACGCTTGCGCTTGACAGAACACAATCCCACAGTCAGCAGCTCTGAAAGAAGGACCCAAGAGATTACACCTCATGAATATGGGGCAGGTTAACAGTTATTACAGTAGTCTTATTGTTTCTAATTAGTGCCAGCAGATGCATCTTCACAAATCTAGAACTCGGCATCACTAAATGAAGCTGATTGGCCCAAGATTCGGGGCAGAGAAAAGAAAGTCCTTCTTCACACAGTACATGGATAATGTATGGAATTCACTGCCACAAGATGTGGTAATGACCACTGGCTTAGATAGCTTTCAAAGGAGGCTAGATACATTCACGGACGATGAGTCTCAACTGTTAATAGCTGTGATAATCAAATGGAACTTCCCACAGGGGAAGGACTATGCCCTCATGTTTTACTTGGGCTTCCCAGCAGTATTAGGTTGTCCACTGAGACAAACAGAATGCTGAATAAGATGGGCCCTTTGGTCTGGTTCAACAAGGCTCCTCTAATGTTCTCACTGTGTGCATTCTTATCTTGATTTCATGCATCTGACATAGTTCATTGCTCACACACAGACAGACAGACAGACAGACACACACAGACAGACAGACAGACACACACACACACAGACACCCCCCACCCCTCCCTCTACCCAGGTCCAGGGTCTCCATGAGTGCCCAGTCCATAGACAGCTCCAAGGGCCAGAGCCAGAACCTTGGTCAGAGCGAAGTAGGGTAATAGGGCTGAGTAATGCAGCATAGGATTATGCTGCTCCAGCAAGATCTAGCCTCTAGCTCTTGTAACCATGGCTTGGCTAGGGTGAATTAGCCCTGCTGATTTCCTTGGAAAGGTGCTGTTCTTAAAGGGGCCATACCCAGTTCTTCAAGCACTGGTTTTGGCGACACTTCGTGGGCAGTGACAGCCTCACATCAAAATAAAACTAATTAATCTCAAAAGTGCTACAACAGATGTGTCTTTGCTCTACTCTGGGTGGCTCTAAGGAACTGTGCATTCAGTCAGCTTCTAGGAAAGTCTGTGCTCTCTGATTCACAGTGAAAAAGACCAGCCTAGAGTCTAAACTCCTAAGCTCTCTCAAGATCACCGAGAACTTTACTTGGGGTGCATCAGCATGGACCCCTCTGCACATGACCTGCAGGGCTGGCACCTGAAATTTGTTTGAAGGGGGCACTGAATGGGCAAAGTGCAATTATGGGAGGGTGAGCTATGTCCCACTTATTAGATTTCTGAAACAGAATCGGGTGGAGTGGGGCAAGCTACTTGTTCTGAGGGGGGACACTTGCCCCCTGTCCAGTGCTCTGGAGCCATCCTTGAAGACCTAGCTCAGACCCACACCTGAAAAGAGGCACCTTTTAACGTGGTGATTCTCTTATTTAGCAGGGGGAGAATAACTGGCCCTATTCATCCACCCCCAGCACAGTACCTCCAGTGACTGTTGCTGGTGTCTATCTTATGTTTCTTTTTAGATTGTGAGCCCTTTGGGGACAAGGATCAATCTTATTTATTCTTTTTCTGTGTAAACCGCTCTGAGCCATTTTTGGAAGGGCAATATAGAAATTGAATCAAATAAATAAATACATGCAGGAAAAGCCAAGGGATGCCAAATGATGGTACAATGCAGTGTGGATGAGGACCAGACAGGGCAAATCCGTACTTGCCTACTACCATTTCCATCTCATGTGAAGACAGGTGATGCAGTAGTATAGCTCTACAAAGGCCACATGTGGCTTGGATGTGTACAAAGCATGGAAGTGTTGCTGTAGGTTCCTGACCATTGTTTCAGAGAGTCTGTTTGTCCCTCCAACATTCAGAGACAACAGGAAATAATGCTGAACTTTACGCCCCATTCCTCCACCCGTGTGGGATAAAGAGAGTCCTTCTTGTTACATCAGGCAGGAAAAGAGGGTTGGCAAAAGGGTCAATAGCCTGAGAGATGTAGCAGCTGCATCCTTGTCTCCAAGCTACAGAAAGTCGGGAAGTAAGGGCCTCCGAACCGGTTCAAAAGACTGGCGGTTCAGCCGGTTCGAAGTTGGGGGGGGGATCTCTTTAAGGATGGGGGAGGATGCTCTTATCCCTCCCGCCACATTTCCCCTGCCAGCGCTGCCTTTTAAAATGGTCTGGTGGAGCGGCAGTTTATCTCCTTGCCACCCCGGTGCCTCCTTGGACCAGAAGTGACTGGAAGTTGCCACTGCGTGTGCACATGTTACAATGTGTACACACACATCATGCTCACTTGCGCGCACGTTGCGATGTGTGCACATGCAGTGGCACCTTCCAGTCCAAGGAGGCACCAGGGTGCCAAGGAGGTATGTTGCCGCCCCGCCAGACTGTTTTAAAAGGCAGCGCCAGCAGGGGAAATGAGGCAGAAGGGATAAGAGCACCCTCCCCTGTCCTTAAAGAGATCCCCCCCCTTCGAACCGGCAGGTGTCGGTTCCATGCACACCACTAACAGAAAGTGGGAAAATTGAGAGAAAGAGAAGCAGTATCCCCATCCTTTCTCCAAGGGGAGGAGGAGGAAGAGGAGGAAAGTGATGAGGTATGTCCTGTATTTCCTCTAGCTTCATTCATCCACTTGATGGCAGTGCAGAGTCAGGAACAGGGGAAAAGCCTACTTGTAGAAGGTAGTGGCCATCAGGGTAAACAGCAAAGAATGAAATCCTAGCAGTGAGTTGTTTTGCTGCACAAAGGCCTGCATGGCTGAGTTTCCCAAAATTACCTTCCCAGTTGTCTCTTTGGATATGCAGCCCATTCCATCCATTTTGCTGCAACAGTCTAAAAGCAAACTCTTTGGGCTTCTAAGTGGAGTCCATGGCTTGCTGTGCAACCTAACCAATACTGCGGCGGGTTTTATTTGGCCTGCCTGTTGGAAGTGTGCAGTACTCACTTTTCTGGAGTGGGGGGATGCCAGCAAGATAACGATAAGAGACGTTCAGGAGGTTGGTGGCATTGCCTAGCTTTTGAAGGCTATGCAAGTTCCAGTCAGCATGAAGTTCTTGTAGCCCTATGTCCTGAGCCCATTGCCGTAACTCCCCCTGTGGATCCAAAGCACAGACAGGAATTGTCAGAACTTTTCACCAGAGGACATTCCAGATAACATTTGCAGTCAAATACGGTGGGCTCCGTGTCTCCAGATTCTGTCATTTCTCATTAGTATTATAAAGGGGAAGCAGCTGCCCAGGTGTATGCTGATTCTTTAATCACTCCCTTGCCCCTGAACAGTTTATCCTGCCACAGGAGGTGGGGTTGAGGGAACAGACTAGTTCTTGAAAAGGAAGCATGGCCCCGGCCAGGAGGGTCCCTATCTCAGACAGCCTGACTCAGTCACCAAGTTTGAGGGGTACCACTTCAGGGTGACCAAATGCTAGTTTTACAGTTGACTACAACTGAGACTCCATTTGGATTTTCTCCCTCAAGCACCAACATGTCATGAGCTGTCTCTTGCCCTTCTGAATTGAGAACTCATCTTATCTGCATAGATCTACTCCAGGGCTGCACAACTTTGACCCTCCTGCAGATGTTGGCCTACAACTCCCATAATCCCCAGCTATTGGCCACTGTGGCTGGCGATTATGGGAGTTGTAGTCCAAAAACCATGGGTGGGGGCAAAGTTGAGCAGTCCTGGTCTGCTCTAAAGATAAAAAGAGAGAACATGCATCTGAAAAAGGGAGCCTAATGCCTTACATTAAAGCAGCTCCCCAGCAACAACCATTTCCTGAAGAGACATCGGAAGACTGTTCCACTCTAAGAGGCCTGAGGGCAGATCATTGAACATATTTCCACTGGCTAACATACAGTGCAGCATGCTGCCAATGGCAGCGGGATGCACATATGCGCCTTTCATCTGAACTGACAGCTCATCTTTGTGGCAAGGGGTGGCAGGGACTGTTGCCTACATACTAAGGTGTGTGTAACTGCTATGGTGGCCATGATTCCCAATGGCAGTGGTGGTGCACCAATGATCCTGTACACTTTAGTGTGCACACAACATCCCTTGCCATCACTGACATGGGCTCTTGGCCATATCAGAAGGTATGCACATGTGTCACTCTGCCATGGGTGGAATGCTGTGCTGTATGTTGACCATTGCATCATATGTCAATGTAATTTTTTTCTCAGTTTGAAAAAAAAGCTAGGCATTTATTTAATGTATTTAAAATATTTATATCTCACCCCTCCAGAACAATACTGTTCGGGGTGGCTCACGACAGTAAAGAAAATATAAAATTTAAATAGAAAAAAATAAAATTAATTTGATAATATCACAGAATAAAATCAGAATCAGTAGAGAATCAATTAAAACAAACCCAATTAAAAATAAAAACCGGAAAAATAAAATAAAATCAATTTATAATTAAAAGATTTTTAAAAGCCTCTCTATGCACAGAATATTTTCAAAAACCATCTATATGGTCATCAATATTTAGATAAAAAATCCAGGTCATACAATAGGACCACCATTGTCCATTGAAGTCAATGGTTCAGTCATGAGAACATAAAGAACAGTCTTGCTAAATTAGGCCCAAGGACCATCTAGTGCAGCATTCTGTTTCCCACAGATGCCTCTCGGAAGCCCACAAGCAAGAGATGAAGGCATGCTCTCTCTCTTCTGTTGTTGCTCCCCTGCAACTAGTATGCAGAGGCATCCTGCATGCAAGCCTGGAGAGAGCCTAGAACAGGGATTCTCAACATTGGATCCCCAGATGTTTTTGGGCTTCAACTTCCATAATCCCCAGCCCCAGTGCCCTTTGGTTGGGGATTATGGGAGTTGAAGTCCAAAAACATCTGGGGACCCAACATTGAGAATCCCTGGCCTAGAGCCATCAAGTCAATGGAGCATATGGGGAAACCCAAAATACTGAAGTAAGTCTTGATCCTGGAGTAGTTATTAACCTTTTAATACCGCTTTTTGTCCAAGACCCCAACAAAACAAGAGCACAGCTACTTTAAAGAGAGAACCAGGGGCCACTCACTGGCCAAAAGCCTGTATTAAAAAGGAGTGTCTTCAGATTCCTCCAAAAGGGTGAGAGAGAGGGAGTCATTTAGATTTCAACCATGAGCAAATTCCACAGCCTGGGGGCAATAACTAAGAAGGTCCTGACCTGCATGCTTGATAAATGAGCTTTAGCTGGTGTCAGCATGCAGAGCAAAGCCCTCCCAACTGATCTAGTCAGGTGGGTTGATTCAGCTGGGAGCTCAATCTACTAGTTCAGAATTATTACTGATCTTATCTACTACTAGAATTATTGCGGAGGCAGCTGCTTGTGCATGGAAATATTTGGTTGCAGCTTCTGTGGCTCGGGGATGTTGGGGTTTTGCTATGAGGGGAATAATTGCTAAGGTGTTGATTTCCAGTCCTGCTCAGGTGATTAGTCAGTGGGAGCTGGATATTGTAATAATAGTCCCTGTAGCTAGGCTAGAAAGTATTATTGATGTAATAAACGGGTTAATTCGTATAGGAGGGATTTAAACCAACATTTTCGGGGTATGGACCTGAAAGCTTATTTATCTGACTTTACTAGAAAACAGTATAATGGAAGTATGGGAAATTTTGGGTTCTCAGGCATACGTTCAATTCCTGTTTTTTAAAAGGAACTGAGGGGTTTGTGTATACCTATATTCTACTCGATCAAAGTAGTCCTTTAAATTTGGGCACAGTTCCTAGTGTTGTGGGGGCAGGCCTGAGAGTGCAATTGGTAGTGAAATATGCAGGAGGCATAGAGCCAAGGTGAGTGGTAGAAAACTTTTCCGTAGGAGGTGCATTAGTTGGTCATATCGAAATCGTGGGTTTGATGCTCAGTTCATAAGAATAGGGTTGAAAGGATTATAGTTTTAAATATAATGTTAGTGGAGAATAGTTCTGGTTGAATATTCCCTGGGTTAAGGAATATTAAGCATGATAGGGTATTTATTATAATATTTATATATTCGGCTAAAAAGAATAGGGCGAATGGGCTTGCTGCATATTCAACATTGAATCCAGAGACTAGTTCTGACTCACCCTGTTAAGTCAAATGGAGCGCAGTTTGTTTCTGTGAGTGTTGAGATAAAATCATATTATTGTAAGGGGTCATGAGCAAAAGAGAAATTATATGTGTTCTTGTGTTACACAGAGTGCTTGAAGAGTAAATCCTCCTGCAAGTATGATTGTTGCTAGAATAATGATGCCCAACATCACTTCATAGGAGATTGTTTGAGCTACTGCTCAGAGGGGTCCTATGAGTGAGTATTTTGAGTCTGAGGCTCAGCCAGATCATAAAATAGGATAAACAGCTGTGCTAGGATAAATAGGAGACCTAGGTTTATATCTGCGAGTGCGTATGTTATTGGTAGTGGGGGCGGGGTTCATAGTATCAGGGCCAGTGTTGCGGCCAAAATAAATAGTGTTGGGGAAGATTGTGTGGGTTGAACTGGTTCCTTAATAAATAGTTTTACTCTGTCTGCAAATAGTTGTAGAAGGCCGTAGGGTCCTACTATGATAGGGCCTTTTCCTAGTTGTATATACCTGATGGTCTTTCGTTCAAGTAATGTAAGGAATGAGATGGCTAATAGGATGGGAATAAATGTATAATAGGGGGTTGACTACTAAGATAAGGACATGGTGAATTAGTTAGGGAGACAACTTGAATGTGTCAGGTAAAGGGCTTAGGTCTTTTGCATATTACCTGCCATCCGAATAAGAGGCCTTATCTAGGCCTGGGGAAGTGCCCTAGGTTTCTAGTTAAGTTGATGCCAGTTATAATTAGGAGGACTTGGCTGATTTTGGTCCTTTCTTATTTGACCTTTCATACTGAAGAAGAGGGCTTATAGAAAGAAACCAACCTGGATTGCTCCAGTCTGAATTCAGATCACGTAGGACTGTTAATCGTTGAACAAATGAACCATTAATAGTGGCTGCACCATTTGGGTGTGCTGATCCAACATCGAGGTTGTAAGCCTTCTTGTTGATATGGACTCTTAAAGAAGATAGCGCTGTTATCCCTGGGGTAACTTGGTTCGTTTATCGAGTGTTATCCGGGTCGGAGGTTAATATGTGTTTTGGCTTGTAAGCCGTTGCAAGAGGTGTTGCTTTAGATGCTTGGAAGTTTAGTTTTGTTCCGAAGTTGCCACAACTAAAAACATCTAACAATTTATTGTTTGAAGGTGGTTTGAAAACTCCGCAAGGTCTTCTTGTCTTATATGTATATTCCAGCATTTGTACTGGAAGTTCAGTTTCACTGATTGTCCACAAGAGACAGGTTTGTCCTCATGTAACCATTCATACTAGTCCCTATTTAGGGGACAAGTGAATACGCTACCTCTGCATGGTTAGGATACAGCGGCCATTTAAAACTTTGTCACTGGGCAGGTGGGACCTTTAATACTTTTGTAGCTAAAGGCTATGTTTTTGGTAAACAGTTGGGATAACATATTTGCCGAGTTCCTTCTGTGAGTCTTTCTTAGTAGCACATCTGTGTTGGGTCTACAGCGGGTTTAACAGTTTTGTATTGTAGTCGAAATGGGCTATTTAGTCACAATAGAAAATCTACTGACAATTAGTCAGTAGATTTTCTGTTGTGACTTAAGGTTGTGCTGAGAGAGGTTTTCGTGTTACTAGTTTTAGCATAAGTTTCTCTGTGTTTGTATAGAGTAGCTCCATTTATTTTGGGGGATTATGATTGCTTTCTGAATTTGATAAATTTTGTGCTTTGACACATTATTTTGTGGTGGCGGTTTTAAGGCCTACTGATCTGGGGTGTGTGTAAGAAATTCACCAATATCCGGTTGTATCTGGGTTCAATAAAGTTGTACCCTTATTGAATATCTTTTAGATTGAGGGCTAATTGGGGCCTTGGTAATCTAAAGTTAAACTTAAATATATTTAAGGAGCAACCAGCTATCACTATGTTCATTAGACATTTCACCACTACTTCAAGGTCATCTTACGCCTTTGCCACAGAGACAACTTTATTCTAGTATTGCCTGGAAGTAGCTCACATAGTTTCGAGAGGGCAGGCTTAAGGCCACTTTGTCTGTTCTTTCTTGCCAACTCATGATGCAAGAAGAACAGGGGTTGATCTTTGCTTCGTTTGCGTAAGGTATTGCATTTTTCTTTCAGTTAATCCCTTGCGGTAAGTTATTTGCGCTGGTTGAAAGGTTCTTTCTCAAATACTTTTACAGTCAAATGGTTTGTTTTAGTGGTTTTAGTAAGTTGGGTGGAAAGGTGGGGCTAGATTTAAGCACAAAGAGGTTAGGTTTAAATTAACGTTGTTCAATTGTAAGTTTAATGCTTTGTTTTAAGCTACTCTGTTGATCCAAGCACACTTTCCATTACACTTACCATGTTACAACTTGCCTCATCTGGTTTTATATTGAGGAGGGTGACGGGCAGTGTGTGTGCATTCCAGGGCATAGCTTAAATAAGAATTCTTGCTTATTTTGCTGCTAAATTCACCTTCTATAACAAAGTTTCATTGTATTGTTCATATTTTCTATTGTAGAAAATGTAGCCTATCACATCCATTTTATTAGCTACACCTTTACCTAATGTTCTAGTGTAGGCTATTTTGCTTACTATGTTTCTTTAACAAAGTTAGCTGGCGATGGCGGTATATAGGCAGGAGTGGCCAAAAATGGTTGGGTTAAGCGTGTATTATCGATTATAGGACGGGCTCCTCTAGATTGATATGGAATGCTGCCAAGTCCTTTGAGTTTTAAGTATTTTGCTTGTAGTTCTCTGGCGGATAGGTCGTGTTTTGCTATCTAAGTTTAAGGCTAGGCATGGTGGGGTATCTAATCCCAGTTTGTGTCATAGCTTTCGTTGAGTTAAAGGGTTGTAAGGGGATAGGTGTTCTTGTCTTCTAGGGCATTTTATAGCGGAGGAGAAATTTACCCTTAGAATGTTAAATGCTTTTCTAGCCATGCTTTATGCCGGGGGCTATTATTTTGGGGCCCAAGCCATTTAGGGCTTTAAAAGTACTATATCTATATAATAGAACTATAATATTAAGTTATATTTTAACTGATTAGTTTTACTGCCTTGAATGAAAAGGATCAATTTGATCATTTCTAATACTGAACCATACTACAGATGCCCCCACCCCCCTACCATATATGGGGTCCAGGGCAATTTTGCCCACCCTCCCACCCACCCCCAGCCAAGGCCCTGTCTGGACTAGTAATGGAATAAGAGAGAAACAGAGTGAAAGTGTCAGGGTCTATTTCCCCTTTACACACCCAGAATATATCAGGCCAACTTTATGCCACACTCACAATCCCAGGGTCCTCTTGGGTCCAAAGAAGCAGATTCATGAAGAGCAGGATGACCACAAGGAGTAGAATGGCTGCAACAAGTGAACGCCTCAGGAAACATCGCATGGCAACCAGCACCCTGGGAAGGAACACTTCCTGTAGGAGTGTGGTGACTCACAAGCTCTTTTTGACCCTCACTCTGTCAGTTGGAAACAATGTAGAGCCATATTAGAAACACCCTTTTTAGTGCCAGTGGTCCAATATATACAACACAAGCTTCAGTCTTAACACTGGTTGTACAATGAAGATGAATATTTATATACCGCTTTTCAACATCTTATTTATTTATTTACATCTATGTAAACTGCTTTGAGAACTTTGGTTGAGGAGTGGTATATAAATATTCATCATTGTCATCATCAACAAAGGTTCCCAAAGAGGTTTACTTAGTTACTTACGTACATACATATATATATAGAGAGAGAATGGCTCCCTGTCGCCAAAGGGCTCACAGTCTAAAAGAGAAACATAAGATGGAGCCTAGCAACAGCCACTGGAGGGTATACTCAGTAAATATTGCATTGACTTGAGGCTGCTGTCAGGACCTAAGAGTAGTTGTACAGAAACTTTGTCCTTGCAAAACATGCATGAGTTTACCTCATTGTTTTGAAGAGAAATATATAAGAGTAACTCTAGATACTTGAAAAATGAATTACGATAAAAGTAATTAAAGAATTATAAAATATATAGCTCTTAAGAGCTAGATGAGAGATTCACATTTTTAAAATAGATAGAAAATTTACCCTAGAACACCTAAAGTGTACATGTGCAAAAATAAAAATATGCAAATCTACACCTAAGCAAATACAATGGTCAAAATCCATTACAGTGTTAAGTGGGCTTCGGTTTAACTCCATGTTGGATTGTAGCCAAAGTATACAATTGTATAATACAAACAATTGGGCACAATAATGAAAAGCATTAGGGAACGGGAAGAGCTATTGTAAATTCAAAAATAAACGTCTGTCATAAATAGCCAAGTTCTGCAACTGTATACGTTCTTATTTTGCCTATGTTTTTGCTACATCTACAAATTCTGGAGAGGGACAAGGGGAACTGAAGTTTCACTCCCTGGCTGTGGAAATTCTTAGCTTTCTCCTCCTATACACAACTGAGGTCAGGGCCAAATTCCCAAGTAAGTTTAAGTCACACTGGCAATTTGATAGAAATTAAGCGCTTGTAATTTGAGTTTCCTGGAACTCTTCTCTCAGCATTTGGTGTCTAATACTCTGATTATCTTTAGTTTCTGTGAAGTTCAGGATCACTGAAGATCATTTATATATTCTGCAAAATCAAGTGGTAAAGCTTTTCTTAGACTATACTACTTCAGGCTGCAGATGAGGGGATCACATCTTTTTTTAAAAACCCAAACAAAAATGACTCTCTGCGTATACAATGTAGAGTGTCTGGGAGAAGAGTCTGGCCAAGCCTTCTCTCTGACAAACTGTTTTTCTGCCTGCAGGAAGTCCTTTTCAGGAGATAATGCTGAAACATGCAACCACATACACACCTCAAGTGATACGGTTCAGGAAGGACTTTGCCCCCTTGATTCTGTTGAAACTGACCTTGAGTGGATGAGCTGGGATAATACTTTATGGCCTCTTGATCCCTTCTAGCTCCATGATTCTATTATTTTGGCTCAGAGTAAACAGCTAGGACTCAAATCTTCGAATTTTCCGGAATCCTCAGCTAAAGAAACATTTAATGTGCTTTGTCACAAAGCATCTACTAGGAATTGCCCCAGTTTGTCAGAATTTAGTCTTAGGAACTCAGGAGTCTTGTCAATACAGAACTAATCCTTTGACAATTTTGAACCAGATAGAAGTAATAATTTCCCCCTCTGTTATGCATGCAGTGGTGTAGCCACCACTTGATGTGGGGGGGGGCAGATGTTCCTGGGCTGTGAGGGGGCTGCCAGGCCACCCCTCCCCCAGTGCACCCCCAACCATCCCCCCCGGTGCACCCCCACCAAGGCTGCCGGGCGCTGCCACATGCTGCTGGGCACTGCTGCTGAGTGTGCTACCCCATGCTGCTTATGCCCCTTGCACCCAAGTCAGTATGATGATACAAGGGGCATTGCCGCCGCTGACACACGCACCATCCATCCAGCGAGCACTTTCTTCGCTGGCCTGGCTGGGTGCAGGCAATGACCCCTGTGTCGGTGTGCTGACACAGGTGGAAGGGGCGTGGCCAGGACAGTATGCCCAGTGATGGTGCACATGGGTGGCAGCAACAGAAGGGGCACAGCACCCACTCTCTTATCCTGCCCAGGGCTGCCGCCAACTGTCTTATGTCTATGTATGCATGTATGAAGTCTGTATTTGTCAGCAGTGAAAACATGTTTTCTGAACATATGTAAAAGCCTGCCTGCCCAAGTCTTTACCTACCACATTTCAAAATAAATACAAAATGGAAGGCAGAAAAGCCTTCTCCAGGTCAGGGATTCTTAACCTTAGGTCCCTAAATGATGTTGGACTACAACTCCCATCATTCCCACCAATAGTGGCCTTTGGCTATTATGGTAAGGGATGATGGGAATTAAAGTCCAACAACATGTGGGGACTCAGGGTTGAGAATCCCTTCCCCAAGATGTAAATAAATAATAAATAAATATATTAAAAGAAATTAAGACACGTCAGTTTATCACAGAGTTTCCCAACCTGTGGTACTCCCGGTGTTGCTGAACTACAACTCCCATCATCCCCATCCACAATAAATTGTAGCTGGGGATGATGGGAGTTGTAGTTCAGCAACACCTGGAGTACCATAGGTTGGGAACCCCTGGTTTTTCATATGACACCTGAACACAGAAAATGTAAGCTACTTTTGTCTAAATACATTTATAAATTTTATCTGAATCGACCTCCTACAAAACCGGTCTTATGTAGATTGATTTTATAGCTCATGCAAGGAACTTTGATCTAAGCAAACATCTCTTTGCAAAGTTTTTTTCTTGTGGATGAGAAACGACAGCGATGAGAATAAATTACATTAGCTGAAAGACTGGAAGAAATGCAAAAGAGAAACCATCTTAAAACCAATGAGTGGCAAATTTGCTCTAATATCTGCATTCTACCATTCAAAGTAGTAGTGTTGGGAAATCTGTATATTGCAATCATGTGCCCACTTGGTCTGTGAAAAAATGGAATTCAGCAGAATTTACTTCAGAGAAAGCATGCATAGAACCAAACTGCACAGGTGCACAACAAGGTTTGAGTGGGCCCTGGGAGAAAAGGTGAAGATGGCCCCTACAGCCATCCCCTTCTTCCGAGAGATGTGAGAGGGAGAGGAAACAGCAAGCTATCACCCAGCTTGTAGCCCCCCCCCCCGCCCTGGGGACACGTCCCCCCACCCCCCCCCCATTGTTCAATTGTAGCTATGTCCCTGAACAGGGGCGTAGCTATAATTGAACGAAAGGGTTCAAAGAACACAGGCCCCCAGCTCCTGAGGGCCCTCCAGATCCCTCCCTCCCTATTTTCTTCATTGTCTCCCTCACTCTGGGGGGCCGCCCGAGAGAGGGATGAACACAGGCCCCCTCTCCCCTAGCTACGCCCCTGTCCCTGAAGCCACACAGCTGTCATCAGGACCAGGGAGACTTTTTGCAATAAAGAAGGCCTGCTCTCATCTTTTCGTTTTTACAACCTCCCTGTCCCAAAGCCTTAAAATCAGCCACATTACCTACAATTTGTTGCCTCTATGACTTAGAGTTGCATTTAGGAATCAGGCTCTGGTGCCTCCATCCAGTACCCAACACATACTGTCCTTTGTCACAACAACGTGAGGCTTACCTCTCTACTTCCAATTCAGTGTGAGTTTCCTTTCAGGAGTGTGAGTAGGCAGGTGGCTAGAAGTGAGAGCTGTAAAAAAAGAAAAAGGGAAGGGGAAAAAAGGGAGTGTCATGGTGTTGTATTGAGAAGTCAAGCATTCCAAAGTCGACCAGCTTTAAAGACTCCCAGACACCTTGGTTAAAGGTAGAAACAACATCCTAGCCAACGGCAGGTCACGTCGGAAAGCACAGGATTAAAGAAAGACACCTCTTCTAAGACCCGCACTTCAAGAGCATACTTTCCAGCAGGAGCAGACAAGGAGCCAAGAGTTTTCAAGCTACTGTCACCACATAGGGTAGTTGCTCTTCTTCTTTCCACATCAGGTGGTTCCTTGTTCTCGTCTTACAGGGCTAGAACGGGAAATGCCTATGAGGAATGCCAGTGGTTGCAAAATGTTTTCCTCAGGAACAATACGCACTGCTGTAGCACTCTTCATACATTATTTAGAGTCAGCAAATGCTCTTTCCACAGAGCTCATAGCACTGACCACCTCCCAGCAGGTACAGCAGAGACTATCTTATGACTAAGCAGTAAGCACTTAACAAATATTTGATAAGAAGCTTTCCCATTGGCCACAGGACCAGTCAATAGGCCTTTGTTGCATGGGGGGTGGGGGAAAGAACTGTGGTAAGTCACTTTTTCTTCCAAACACTGAAGACAAAACAAAACAAAGCCTCGTCCCACACATGTTTACTTGGAAGCGAGTCCTTTGCTAGGAACCTGAATTTTTTACTTCAGGATTTTGGATTTATTTATTTATATCTTTCTGTATATGCATAAACGCAAGGTGGCTTACAAGGTTTAAAACAAACAATATATTGCACCATAAACAATTTCTAAAAGGTAGCGGCAATAATAGTTCAATACACAAAAAGACCCTAACTAAAAAAATACCCACTTAAATAAAACCAGTTTCAGTGCATGCTTAAAAACATACAAAGAAAGGGCCAGACATACCTCCCTTGGTTGAGAGGCTGTTCCTCAACTTGGGTGCCACAATCAGAAAGGCCCTCTCTTATCTTCATGAGTCAAACAGCTGTTGGAGGGGGCGGGGAAAGATGGGGACAACAAAAAGGGCCTCAGAAGTGGAGTACAGCTTTCAAGAGCAGGATATTCCAAAGACACTTTGGTCGTCCCAGAATATATATGCCACTCTGGATCACCAGAACTTTCATCTAAGAACTGCTTCATGAGTAGTTACGGAGGCCACAGACTTGCCCAGGAGATGGGCATAAAACCCTGGTCAGGCTCAGCAGCTGTTCAGCTTCATAGTTCAGAAGCCAATCTTCTATTAGAAGCTGATTGACCCGAGCACTGAATGGCCAGAGTACCTTTTAGAGCCTCTATGTAACTGTCAAAACTTTGCCAGAGCAATTAGAAAAATGCCTTGCATCCTGTGTTTTTTATATCCTACTTATCAGCCTCAACTTGAGCAATTAAGTTTTTTCCTACCTTCTCTATTCCAGCCCAGTTCTTGGTTCTGATTCTCTGCGGGATTCCAGTCCACTGCCTGTATGCTTCTTCACCTATCTTCTTTCCTGAATGTTTATTCCTCCTTCTATTATTCCCAACACTTCAGCTTTAAAACATTGGCCCTACAGTCGTTGTCAGACTACAATGGGAGTTGTAGTCTAAGAACTGGGGGGCCAAAGTTGTGCAGCCCTGCTTGAAAGACTAAAGGCAGCATTTCTGCTAACTGAGCAGGGAGGCACCTTTGAAAGTGGCAATTCTCTTATATTTAGCAGGACGAGAGCAACTGGCCCTATCCAAACCCAGCACAGCATCCCTCCAGTGGCTGTTGCTTGTATCTGCCTTTTGTTTCTTTTTAGATTGTGATTGTTATATTTGCACACTGCCCCAAACTTCTGTCGCTGGGCGGTTTACAACATAAAACAAATCAAAACAAAAATCAAAACCTCAAAATAATTTAAAACCACCAGTCTATTTAAAAAGCTGGGTGAATAAATATATCTTTAGAGACTTTCTAAAAGTTGTTAGAGATAGGGAGGCTCTTATTTCAGCAGAGAGCACATTCCAGAGTCTCAGGGCAGCAACAGAGAAGGCCTGCCCCTGCGTAGCCACCAGATAAGCTGGTGGCAAATGCAGACAAACCTCTCTGGATGATCTCACTGGGTGATGGGGCTCATAGTGAAGACGACATTCTCTTAATTACCCTAGGCCTAAGCTGTTTAGGGCTTTAAAGGTTATAACCAACATCTTGTATTTTGCCCAGAAACTTATTAGTAGCCAGTGTAAAGCAGTTATTTTAATGCAGGAGTAATATGGTCCCTTTGAGGTGACCTAGAGACCAACCTTACTGCCACATTCTGTAACAACTGCAGTTTCTGGACTATGTATAAAGGCAGCCCCACATAGAGTGCATTGCTGTAGTCAAGTCAGTAGGTTACCAGCATATGTACCACTGTTCTGAGGTCGTTTATCTCAAGGAACAGACACAGCTGCATATCAGCCAAAGATGACAGAAAGCACCTTTGGCCAGTGCCTCATCCTGAGACGCCAGGGAGAGGTTTGGATCCAGAAGCACTCCCAGTCTGTTTGGATTAATTAGTCTCCATGCAATTAAGGAATAATGTGCTGAGGAGGAGGGGAGACATGCATGTTCACTTCTTTAGCACATGGGGTAGGCCAGTCAAGCAACGTATCTTCCAGACCAGCCTGATTCTATTGTCAGCTGAGAGAAGAGGCACAAGAGCTGAGCCTGAGCTAATATATCTGATTGATGGTCTTCTGCCAGCAAAATCTGCAAGTGGGTTAAGATTAGAATCAACAAACAGCAAAACAAAGGCTGCAGTTCTATGTGATCTTATTTGGGAGGAAGTCTCACCAAAGTCAGGACAGCTTTGCAGTCTGCAGTGCACATTATAAGCACTGTGAAAAAGAGTAGAAACCATGCTGAGTTCTCCAACCATGTGCTGGAGAACCTGTTCAGCCTGAGAAAGGGAAGATGCTCAAACCAGATATGGATGTACCTGAACCCCAAGCATCCTTAGGTGTGCTATTGGAGCGGTCATGATCTTTGTAAAGACCCTCAGGGCCGAGGAGAGTCCAAAAGGGAGGGCCCAATACTGGAAGTGAGACCTATTATAGCAGAATCAGAGAGACTTGCGATGAGCAGAAAGAATCGAGATGTGAAGGTAAGTTTTGGACAGATCTATCAAAGCCAAGAAGTCTTTGTGGACTATTGCCTCCTTCATTGTATTAGGGATTCCATTTGAAACTTTTGCTTCCAGATGAAATGGTTCGGGTGCCAGATATTGAGAACTGCCCTCCAAGATCCACCTTTTTGGGGGACTAGGAATAAAAGAGTAAATGCCAAGCCATAATTCCATCAATGGTATGAGTTTGATTGCCTTGATCAGAAGGAGATGATGAATGGCCTGTTCCATTCATAGGTGTTTGGTCAGACTCCTGGACAAGGGAGTTAAGGTGACATGGTCATGTGACAGAAGAAAATCTAGAGAATAACCATTGGTTATGGTAGAAAGTACCCTTCGGTCTTGGGTAGTAGCTTCCCACTGCGGATAAAAATGGAGAAGCCTGCCTCCAACTGGAGGATAGTCATTGATTGGAGTTGGGAGGAAGATAAGGGGAACTGTCAAGCTGCGCAATCTCTGGAAGTGCCTCCTCCCTGCTGTTGCCACTGATTACACCAGGTGGGACTGTAGGTGGTGGTATGGTTGTCTCTGTGTTGTGAGAAGAAAGATCTAGAAAAAATTATTGAAGGAACGAAAAGGCTGATAATTAGTGCTTGTTGGCCTAAGTGAGTCTCCCTGAGATGATGGTAAGGCCTTCTTTTTATTTTTAGTTACCACTAAGAAAGAGTTGAGTGCTACCCTGAAAACAGTGTAGCAGCCAGATTAATTCTAGATCTAGAATCTACATTCCATTGCTTTAGCCAAAGGGATCTGCACACAGCCACTCCAGCAGCCATAGCTCTAGATAAATGCTGGATGCAGTCCAGGTTAGAATCAGCCATAAAGGCTGCAGCCTTAGCTAGCTTGTTAAGCCCTTGTCAAAGTTTAGTGTTTTCAGGAGGGACATATTTGCTAACTCTTTCATCCACAGGACCGAAGCCCAGACGAAGAAAGAATCTGTAGTAGCAGCCTTGATGACAATGCCCCCTGCTGCATGATTTTTGCGGATTAATAAATCTGATTTCCTCTCCTCAGGAGTCCTGAGTTGCTCATCACTCTCCTTAACTATCACCGTCCCAACACCAATTGTGCTACAGGTGGGTCTACTGTAGGTACTGCAATAAGGGAAGAGACATCCTGTAGTAAAATGTATAATTTCTTGGGAAACTTATTTAATGGTTTGGTTGAAGCAGGTGCAGACCACTCTGCCAGCATTACTTCCCTGAACAATTTAGGAAGAAGTTGGTACTATAGCTGTCTGTCTCGTGGATGAGCGGAAAACATTCTCGTCTAAAGAGGGAAGATCTAAAGGCACGTCAGCAGGCACTACATAATTTATGGCGCGCTTAGCGTTGTCCAGAAGTACCTCAAAATCAGAATATGAGAAGCAGCATGTAGAAGCTGATATAGGAACAGGCACAGCCTCATCCGAAAGTTCTCCCGCTCTTTATCAGAGGACACATTGTCATCACTCAGATTTGCCCCCCTTTGTGAGGCTGCTCCCTCTGAATGAGAAACCTCAGAATGAATAATTTGAATCACCAGTACAGTCTTAGCAGGCATTGAGGGAACTTGAACGGAGGGTAGTGAAGCAGATGGAACTGCATTTGAGGTGGTGGCAGGAACAGATAGACATGTTTTAGTGGGTGGAGAGAGTGGCTGGGAAGGATGTTTGGGTGGGGGACTCTCCTCTGAAGATGAGGAAGAAGGGGATCTGTTCCGCTTCCTACGTTTTTGTCCCCTGGTCACAGGAATATGGTCCCTTTCAGTAACAGGAATGGTCCCTTTCGGTAATAGGAATGGCCCACCTGTTAGGGCTAGAGGCGGGTGAGAAGGACCAGAAGGCCGAGCAGGAGCCCTAGGAGCAATAGGGGCGGGTGGGGTGGTGATTTGTAGGTGGTGAATTGTCAGAAGGGGGGTTAGTTGGAGGAACGGGGGTAGAAGTTAAAGCCTTGATAATAGACCTGTACTGCCTAGTGATAAAGTCGTGCAACTATTCTGAAACATCAGCTAGAAAGGAGTCCTTGTTTGGCAAGGGAACCGTACTCACGACCTCTGTGGGTGGGTAACTGGGCTCCGCAGGCACAACCAGCTGTAGATTTTCGGGCACTAGATTCAGTAGAAGTATCAGCTGAGACGGTGAAGACACCCAGTCCAGCTCTGAAGGCAGAGCCAGGATAGGTGTATCAGGCCAAGCTGGGGAAGGGAGGAGCGGCAAAACTGGTTCCTCAGCCCCAATGGGCGGCTGCACAGGTAGTGGTAGCGGCAGTGAGCCCTCCGGAGCTTTCAGCGGCAGAGCCGCTGTTGTTTAGAGCCACCCACTGGGGGTGTCAATGGTGTGGGTGCCATGCTAGAACCGCTGACGGGAGGCGGTAAAGTGAGGGCCTCCAGCATAGGTGGCAAACGCTGAGGAGAATGCTCCTCACAAACAGGCTGGAGAAGCAGGCACTCACTAGGTCGAACAACGCTAGAGGGCTTCTGGCACTTACGAGAGCTGGTGCAGGTTTTCTTGCCCTCCTCCAAATGGTGCATCTTTTTGGTGGCCTTTTTATGGGCCTTCTTGCTCTTCTCCGCATTGTCAGCGGGGATAGCTGGGGATTTGTGTGCAGAGTGCTCCTGGCATGGAGAGGTGGAACTGGGCCTCTGGAGAGTCGTGTGCTCCTGAAGGTGAGAATTGCCCTTCAGGTCAGCAGAAGGGACCTCGGAGAGTAAGCCCTCTAGTAAGGCTCCGGCATGGGAGCGAAGCATAATGGCCAGCAATTCCAAGTACAAACAACGAAAGTAATATTCAATGTGCCGAATTAATAACAGGAAAAGATATATTTTAGGATATTTTGGAAAATAAAAGTAAAATAATTCTACTTCCTTCCCCTCCTGGCACACTGCTAATGGTGGTAGAGGGAAGAAAGGTGAGTAAAAAGGTAGAGAAAAGCTGAAAAAGCTAGCCACAAAATTGAAGGGGTTAGGAGCTCCTTCGTGGCCCTGTGTTCTGGAGCAGGACAGGACCAGAACTGGGGATTTGCCACCTTCCAGGCAGGCAGCTAGGCAGGCCTACAGTTCAAAAGTCTGGGTCCTGTCTGTGGAGCATGCTCAGTACACAACCCAGTGTTAAGGATGGCCTTTTCAACTATGGAAAAATTGTGACTTACCTGGAAAATGCTGGTCAGCAGCTCACTCACTCTGAGAAATGGATGTGGTTAGCTCTTTCTATGTCTGTGTGGTCTCAGAGTTCCTGATCTCAGTTCTTTAGAAGATTTCCCCTGCCTCCTACTAGACCGCTCTATGGTATTACACTGTTGAGTGGAAATATCATAGATAAGGCCAGAGAAATGGAACAGCCTCCTTTTTGCTGTAAAGGAACATGCAGCATGGAAGGAGTTTCAGTGACAGAGAGAAGGGATAATAGCTATTTTGCTTGCCTTGGAGCTCTAGTTAAAAGAGATTATTTGGACCTGTGTGAAAAGCAAAGGTCAAGTATCACTCCCTAATTGTACTAGTGAGATGATGGGAAGTCATGAGAGTTCTTATTTATTGAAACAGGATGCCTCTAGGCATGATGATTAATCAGAAAATTTTGAGAAATTTCCCTGTCCACCCAAGTGCTTTAGAAACCAGACTACAAAATCTGAGATCAAAATCTATATAAAACAATTTAGCCTTTTTGTAAACAGTCATTATGATAGAGGCAGTTTAATCTGGGGGCGGCGGGGGGGGGGAGCTTGGCTTATACTTAAACAGTTGCAGCTGGCAATCTGCTGTTGCCTAATGGAAGTGGCTGCTTCACATGACCCGGTTGCCAGGACAATTGGGAGAGGGAGCGAGCACTTCCTTTCTGTGAGCACTCACTGAAAATCCAAACTGCAAGGATCAAGTTACATTGATAGCTCCTGGAAATACAATGGACTTGCGACCCCAAGATCCTCAGCCTAGTATAAGCAATCAGAAGACCTTCAGAGATAAAGGAGTTGGGGTTCAAATTACTAGCCAGGAAGCTTTATAAATATTCACGTCATCAACCCTCAGAGTGCCAGGTGTTTAAGCTCACTTCTAAAGAACTTGTTAACAAGTCTTTTTTCCTCCTGATTGCTGTTATCTACTAGTTGCTACATCTGTGTGTTTCTTGGCTATGTTTGATCAGTGAATGTAATAAAGATACAAAACTGAACTGATTGCAGAGAGAAACCTGAAAATATCACCTCTCATGATTAACCTGAACCAGGGTTGTGGCGCAGTAGAGAAATGCTTGACTAACAAGCAGAAGGTTGCCGGTTCGAATCCCCGCTGGTATGTTTCCCAGACTATGTGAAATACCTATATCGGGCAGCAGTGATATAGGAAAGATGCTGAAAGGCATCATCTTATACTATGTGGGAGGAGGCAATGGTAAACCCCTCCTATATTCTACCAAAGACAACCACAGGGCTCTGTGGGCACCAGGAGTCGAAACTGAGTTGAAGGCACACTTTACCTTTACTATGACTATTTACTATTGCACAGGGTTCAAATTCTTATTCAGCTATGAGGCCCACTGAGTAACCTTAGGCTATTCACCATTTTTCAGCCTACCTCACAGGGTTGTTGTGAGCACATCAGCTAAAGATCTCTTTGCACTTGGGGCAGAGTGTCAAATGTCACACACCCCGTCCCTGTTTTCAAGCAGTTGCAGCAATAGTCAACAACAAATATTTATATACCAAAGGTTCAATCTGCTCATTCTTCTTGGTGACTCTTCGCGATATTACCAGATTTTTTATTTTTAAGCAATTCTTTTGTTTCCCCCCCTTTATTTTAAATTCTTTTTACGGCCGTGGTTCCCCTAACCCTCCGTTTCCCATAGACTTTAATGCCTCACCAACCGTGAATCTGCCAATGGCAAGGTTTTGCCAGAACAGAACCCTGGCAGTTGGTGAGGGAGGACTATATAACAGACCCTGTATCACAGCTGGTACTTCTGTTGATACAGCTCTTTCTATATGACCCCATGACTGCTGAGGCTTGAATCCTAAGGAGTTCCTATGATATCTCTAGCAGGTTAGAATCGAGTCCCACAGGAGACTCTCCTTGTTCTCCCTGCTCTCCGCTAGATGTTTAGGGTCTTTCTCTCTGATCTCAGAGGAACAGATGGAGTAGATCAGGGATTCTAAAACTTGGGGCCCCAGCTGTTGTTCAGGGGCCCAACTCCCATAATCCATAGGCCATTGTGCCTGGGGATGATGGGAGTTGTAGTCCAACAATATTTGGGGATCCAAGTTTGAGAAGCCTTTGAGTAGACCAGTGCTTCCCAACCAGGGTTCCTCCAGATGTTGCTGAACTAAAACTCTCAGCATCCACAGCTACAGTTTATTATGGCTGGGGATGCTGGGAGTTATAGTTCAGCAACATCTGGAGGAAACCCAGGTTGGGAACCACTGGAGTAGACTAACAATTCCTGGGTTCCTAGGCACCAAAGAACCAGCTTGCTTTATGTGCATGCCCACCAGTACAAAATACTCACACTTGCAATGCCATAACTTTGACTAAATAATTAAGTATGAAAACCCATACTGAGATTAAGGTCATTTATCATATTACCGTTCAGATTTTTATTAAGAAGCAGCTCCCGGAGATGGAAACAAGAATCCCCACAGAGCAGGCAGAAGAATGAATGAGTCACCTATTGTAAATGGGTACTTTGTACAACAATCGAAATTAATAGTCATTCATCACTATTCTCACAGTGGCACAAGAGAACAGCCGCATCGTGCAAGCCCCGACTGCTAGTCCTGGAGTTAATGGAAGTGATTCCAGTTCCTTTCCGCATTCTTCCAAATGATGCCTAAAATGTCTTGCCTTCGCTTCCTAGGCAAGGCTTGAAGAGGACCAAAAAGGTCTGCTGCCCATCTGGCTCCGACTCTATGGACACTGGGAAAGTCGCTCAGCTGTCTTCATAAAAGGCTAACGGGTCATACTCAGGCAGTGCTTTTCTACCTAACAATATGTTTTCTAGGGAATTCTGACTTCCACTTCTATCTTTGTCCAACCTTTTCCTGTTGCACCAAGTAAAACTACAAAGGAAAAGACACATTCAGGATCAAGCTTCATGTTACATTATACCTGTCATTCATTGGTCCTGACATGCTTCATTTATCTTTTCAAAATAACAGCTGCAAGGAGGCCTGATTCAGATTGTGGCCACAGTATGGCAGGGTGGTGGTGCTCAGCCTTTTTGGCACCACCACAGCCCTGATCTGGATCACCCCATGCAGCTGCTGTTTGTCCTGGGAGGAAAACTATTGTTAGCACCAATGGCAGAGTCCTTCCCAGGGCAAATCGTGCAGGTTTTTATGTGTGTATCTCCCCACAGACTCCTCTCCCCATGCTGCGGTCCTGACACAGATCGGGGCCCCTGCAGCTGTGATTGATTAGTAAAGAAAAGTTAAGCATGGCCAATAGCAGATTTAATATAATGGAATGCGCCCCCTGCTGAAATAAGAGCCTCCCCATCTCTGACAACTTTTAATAAGTCTATAAAGACACATTTATTCACCCAAGATTTTTAACTAGACTTGTGGTTTTAAATTGTTTTAATATGTTACTTTGCTTTATGTTGCAGTTTGGGGTGATGTATAAATATAACCAACAAACAAAATAATGCACTTTGGCCCTTATAAACCCAAGCAAAGAGACACTCTTTGTGGACACTGTTGGTGCTGGAGTGGTACTGGGAACACTAGCAATTCCTCAGCAGCCTCTAGCCTCAAGAGTTCTTATGCTGAACTTTACAGGAGCTTTTTGAGTGCCCAATTAGAGGCCAGCATCATATTGCAGCACTCTGTTCCAATATGGAGAGAGGACAGCCAACAAAGAAAATAAACCCAACCCAATTTTTCCAAAGTAGAGATAGGAGCAGATAAGATCAAAGCTAAAAGGAACCACAGAGCCATACAACATTCTTGAATCAGGTTACATCTGACCTCACCCCTTTTCATTATTCAGGCGCCTCAGCCTGCCCAGCAGTACAGACAGGAGAGCAAAATGAGAAAGCATAAGACAAGGAGGAAGAAGCCCGGGGACACCATGTTGACAATGGGCCAATGGGTTTACCAAGCAGGAATCAACAGCAGTGCTGGCATGGCACCATTTTAATTCCCACACAATGTTTCCAGAGTTACACTACATCAGAGGCATTGTGAGGGAATTAAAATGGTGGCACAACAGCACTGAGAGGAACATCAGAAAAGCGGTGGCCCAGTGACAGCACAGGTGGTGGCTTCAGTGGCAGCAGGGGTAAGCTGCTGGGGCGAATCTCAAACCAGGTTTTCCAAAGGCTGGTTTCCAGTACCTTGTACCTTCTGTGCTACCCACAGCAGTGCTCCCTCTAACAGGGATTCCCAGATGTTGTTGACTACAACTCCCATAATCCCCAAGCAAAAGCCATTGCAGCTGGGGATTCTGGAAGTTGTACTCAACATCTGGGAAATCCCTGTTAGAGGGAATACTGACCCACAGCTGGTCCATCAGCCAGCTGGAGGAATTAAAGCATCATGCATCAAACAAGGGCACCCTCTGGAGTACCATGCTGGGCTGAAACCTCCCAGTTGGGCCTGGCCTTTCTAGGATTCTGCCCCCTTTTTGTTGGTACTGCATAGTCTGAGCAACTTGATGTGGCCTGTGTTCGGCCTCCAAAAATTGTATGTACATATTAATTTACTAAATTAGTCTTCAGACCATATCAATATGCATACTCCATTTAAAACACACAAGCTCCAATTCAGTTTTTAAGAAGAAGTAGAAAAGAGTTGTTTAAACGCTGACAAAAAACCCCTCAAGCCAATTTCTTTTAACCTATCTGACAGAGTGATTTAGTTACCTGAAGCCATATTAAAGTCTAGAGAAGCTAGTTTTGGTAGTCTTTGTGTAACTGTCATATCTAGACCCATTTCAAACTGGTTTTCGGGCGGGCTATGGGGTGGAGACTGCTTTGGTCGGCCTGATGGATGATCGCCAATTGGCAATTGACAAGGAAGTGTGACTCTGTTGGTCCTTTTGGATCTCTCGGCGGCTTTCAATACTATCAACCATAGTATCCTTCTAGAACGTCTGAGGGGGTTGGGAGTGGGAGGCACTGTTTTACAGTAGTTCCGCTCCTACCTCTCGGATAGATTCCAGATGGTGTCAATTGGAGACCGTTGCTCTTCAAAATCTGAGCTTAAGTATGGTGTCCCTCAAGGCTCCATATTTTCTCCAATGCTTTTTAATATCCACATGAAACCGCTGGGAGAGATCATCAGGGGATTTGGAGTTGGGTATTACCAATACGCTGATGACACCCAGATCTACTTCTCCATGTCAACTGCTTCAGGAGCTGGCATATCCTCCCTAAATGCCTGCCTGGAAGCAGTAATGGGCTGGATGAGGGAGAATAAACTGAAGCTGAATCCAGATAAGACGGAAGTACTTACTGTGCGGGGTCAAAACTCTAGAGACGATTTTGATCTCCCTCTTCTAGATGGGGTCACACTTCCCCAGAAGGAACAGGTTTGCAGTCTGGGAGTACTTCTGGATTCACACCTCTCCCTGGTTTCTCAGGTTGAGGCATTGGCCAGGGGTGCTTTCTATCAGCTTTGGCAGATACGCCAGCTGCACCTGCTTCTTGAGATCAATGACCTCAAAACAGTGGTACATCTGTTGGTGACCTCCAGACTTGACTTTTATAATGCGCTCTATGTGAGGCTGCCTTTGTACGTAGTCCAGAAACTTCAGTTGGTTTAGAATGCGGCAGCCAGGTTGGTCTCTGGGTCATCTCGGAGAGACCATGTTACTCCTTTACTGATGGAGTTACACTGGCTGCCAATAGGTTCCCGGACAAAATACAAAGTGCTAGTTATAACTTACAAAGCCCTAAACGGCTTAGGCCCTGGGTATCTAAGAGAGCAACTTCTTCATTATGAGCCCCACCGCCCATTGAGGTAATCTGAGGAGGTCCGTCTCCAGTTACCGCCAACTCGTTTGGTGACTGCACAGAGACGGGCCTTCTCGGTCACTGCCCCGAGATTGTGGAATGTGCTCCCTGCTGAGATACGATCCTCCCCATCTCTGGCAATTTTCAAAAAAACCCTGAAAACCCATCTTTTCACCCAAGCTTTCTCAGCTTCCTAAATTTTGGGGGTTTTAATATTTGGTTTATTTTAAAACTGAAAAACCAATTTTGGGATTTTAATCACTGTAATTGTTTAATTGTTGTTTTAAAGTGTTTTTAAATTGTTAATTGTTTTATTGTTTTTAATTTGTTTTAGCTCTTTACTGTTTTACTGGTTTGTTTTAATTGTAAACCACCCTGAGCCATTTTGGAAGGGCAGTATACAAATCAAAATAAAATAAATAAAATAAAAATAAAACAGAACATGATGGGGGAAAAACTTCCCACAACTATTTTTAGCACAATAAATATCCAGTTGTTACTCATTAACTGCACAGAATCCAGGCACCAACCTTCAAGGGTTATATCATATTGTCTCAGCATTCTGTATACTGCAGTATTAGCAGATTAGATTCTTCCTAAAAGAGTCCATCAAATGCTATTGTTAAGTATAGAACATTCAAGGGTGTCCCTAGCCATTCTGCTGCTCCTTGAGGCAGAGGGCTACACTACAGGCTACTTTACATGACAGTATCAAGTGGTTAACCTTTTCCTGGACTGAACTGTAGTTTAAGAAAAAGTAGCATGTTAGGGAGAAAAGTTCAATCCAGCATTCCTGATGACACACTATATTTCTATGTGCAGGGGGAAGTTTCTTTCATTTGTGTTCAGGTTTCAAAGAGACAGACATTATCAAATACGCTAGCCTATCCCTTCCCAAAAGGGTGAAATCTAGGGAAAGCTTTACTGGCCCCAGAGTTAGTTGGGTTTCTGTCACTTTGCCCCCTACCTTGGTAGTCCTGTTCTTGCTAGCAGATGGAAATTGCCAATACAAATCCTTTAGTACTTCTGCCTTTAGGGTCCCCCCAGTTTAGACACACAAATACATTTCTAGTTTTAAAAGTAGAACCTCTCCACGTTTCTCTCTCTCATGTAATAAAAAGCACAACACACAGTCCAAAGTTAATTCCTTGACAACTCCAAGTAGGCATGGGAAAGACCCCTGTCTGAAACTCTAGTGAGTAGCTATCAGTCAGTGCATGCAAATACTGAGATAATTGGACAAATGATTTGACTTAGCATGAGGAAGCTTCATATGCTCAGCCATTTAAAGTGAACATGAAGATCAGACTTGAGCGGAAACTATAACACTGGATATAGCTCTAATACATTTGGCAACCAATGCATAATAAAGGTGACCACATTCACCAAGGCAAGGCTAGATCGCATTTAACTCCTACAGGAGATTAACAAATGGTTCAAACATGTTTTAGCTTGTCTACAATTCTTTTCTTTAAAAAATCAACAGTCAGCCACAGAAAGCATGCCACTCCTGAGTAATAAACCAAGTACCAATTTACAGCTCACTTAAAATTCCATCAAAAGAGAGGAAACAATATAATCAAAACAAAATGTTAGAATATATTTAAAAAAAACACAAAGTTTAACCTAGGAATTCAGTCTGATTGTCCATTAAGCCAGAAGTATTTTGTTGGTCAGACTAAACCTCTTGCTTTATTAAAAATATATACTCCCGATTATATCGGGCAGCAGATTCCAAAATGTTAATGCTAAACTCACTGACTACGGAATAAGCTCCAATGAACGTCGCAGGGTATAGAACTGTTCAGAATGAACCCGCATTTAGAAACACTGGAGAGATGAGAACACATTCAAACCAAACCACGTGTAGCCTAAAGCACTTGTGTGCAACGCAGAAGCTACTTCCTGTCAGAACGTCTATGGCTTTCATTTCGGGAAAAACAAACCCCAGCTTACTCTTTTTGGTAGCATGATAGCACTGCAGAGGCTTCTTTCTTTTTTAAAAAAATATATACATTGTGCAGCTGCTTCAGCAATGCTCAGAAACGCTGAGAAAATGTCCCTGGAGGAAGAGCAGAACAATGAGCCAGCCAACCACTGCTGCCGAGGCAGGGCTCCTGAACGAAGCACGTGGTGTTGGGGGCGGAGAAAGACAAGAGGAAATGTTAACTCTGTTTAAGGAAAGGTTCTTAACAGGAACTTTTAGATATGTCCGTGCTACTTACTTTGAACAGAGTTAATATCTCTTCTTCTCCCCCACCCACAGGAAAAGGAAGTGAAGTAAGTAAGTGAAAGGACATTAAGACTCCAGCAGCTGCACCCGACCACGACTCTAATCCCAACCAAGGAAAGGAAGGAAATCAAGGCTGCTACTGTCAAAACTTCCACGACTGTTGTGGGGTTGGAGTGGGTGTGGGGAGTTGCTATCTGAACAATAGACCGTGAAAGGTTGGGGTTGTGCTGCTGGGGTGGTACTGCCTGGTGTGGTCTGGCTTGTTCTTGTCTGCACCCCCCCCCCCCCGGCTCCTGATTGTTGATACGGCTTGACCCTCACTGTCTACCTGGCTGTCAGGACTGACCCTGACCCAGGTTTGGAGGCCAGTGGCTCTGAGGACGAGGGAGATGCTGCTGCACCACTAAATCAAGCCACTCCAGCTTTCAGGTCCCCGATGCCACTGTTGCCATAACCCCCTGAACTTGCCGTTCACATAGAAGTGCCGCCATCCCCTGAACCCACCACTTCAGCAGAGGCCCTGCCAAGGCCTGAACCCGCCACCCTAGCTGAAGCCACATTGCAATGCCCTCTGAATCTGCCACTCCTGCTGAGGTTCTCTTGTGAGGAGGAGAGCGGGTCTTGTGGTAGCAAGCATGACTTGTCCCCTTTGCTAAGCAGGCTCTGCCCTATTTGCATATGAATGGGAGACTACACTGTAATGGGAGAGCACTGTAAGATATTCCCCATAGGATGGAGCTGCTTTGGGAAGTGCACCCACATGCTTGCATGCAGAAGGTCCCAGGTTCCCTCCCTGGCATCTCCAAGACAGGGCTGAGAGAGATTCCTGTCTGCACTAGGGATGTGCATGAACCGGTTTGGAAGCCCTTTTACAGGCCTCCGAGCCAGTTTGAACCCTGGCCGGCTAGAGGGTTTGACGGGAGCGGGTGGCTTTAAGGGTGGAGGAGGATGCACTTACCCGTTGGTGCAGGATTCCCTAAAAGCCCGTCAGGGTGGCAGCGTACCCCCCTGCCGCCCAGTTCTGATGTTATCCGGAAGTAACCGGAAGCAATAGCTGTGACTGCGCGCATTGCAGCTACTACTTCCAGTTACTTCCGGACAACATCGGAACAGGGCAGCAGGGGGGTACGCTGCCACCCTGACGGGCTTTTAGGGAATTGTGTGCCTGTGGGGAAAACATGGTGGGGGGAGGTGCATCCTACCTCGCCCTTAAAGCCACCCCACTGCCGTCGAACCGGCCGCCACTGGTTCTGTGCACATCCCTTGCCTGCACCCTTAGAGAAGCTGCTGCCAGTTTGTGTAGGCAATTCTGAGCGAGATCAGATGGACCAATGGTCTGACTCAGTATATGGCAACGTCCTATGTTCCACCCACAGAAACTGGCGCTCCTGTAGAAACCTCTGAGGAGACACCAGATCCAGCGGACCCCAAGGGCCAGCCAGCTACTGCCCTTGAACCCCCCTGCCTCATCCCCAAGTTCCCAGGAAAGGAGGAGATGACGTGCCTGCACAGAGATTCAGCAGTGGAGGAGAAATGCACAGCTAGCTTCTGGGGGTTTGCCTGCCCCTCAGTTGGGAGGAGGAGGAAGCCTGACCCAAGGTCTCCTCTAGAGCAAGGCATTTTAGGCAGCACAGGAAAGGGTGTGGTTCCTCCAGGCGATAAAGACTCAGTTCAGCCCTGGCCTTTGCTGGTACAGCCACCTCCTAGAGGGACTAACCCAGCCCTTTGTTCTTCCTTCCTAGTCTTGTATCCTGACACTTGGTTGCTTGCCTAGCTGCTGCTTGGGCCCCCAGTGTGTTGCTCCTGCTGCTATTAGGCTGCTCTATCTCACCACCACCTGGGTACTTAAGGCTTGCAGTCCCTATGAGGTCTGGCTGCAGGATTGGATACTGGCTGGACTCCTGGGATGCTCCTGGCTCTCCCAGTCCTGGCTTTGAACTTGTGCTCCCCAGTGATGGCTGCCCATGGCTCAGTTGCCTGACAAACATGATTTTTTTCATCCATCTAGGAACATAAGAAGCTGCCATATACTGAGTCAGACCATCGATCTATCTCGCTCAGTATTGTCTTCACAGACTGGCAGCGGCTTCTCCAAGGTTGCAGGCAGGAATCTCTCTCAGCCCTATCTTGGAGAAGCCAGGGAGGGGACTTGAAACCTTCTGCTCTTCCCAGAGCAGCTTCATCCCCTGAGGGGAATATCTGACCCATGTAGTGCTCACACATGTAGTCTCCCATTCATAGGCAACCAGGGTGGGCCCTGCTTAGCAAAGAGGGCAATTTGTGCTTGCGACCACAAGACCAGCTTTCCTCTCAATCTAGCTTGAATGTTTCATCCAGCACAGCAGTGGTCTCCTCCACTAACCCTTGGAAGAGATGGGCTATGCGAAGCCAAGTAGTGGCTTCACGAGAAGCAGCAGCAGCATGTACCCCAGGAGAGAAGCAAGAGAAGGAGCTGTGAGGAGAGGCAGCAGCCACGGTGAAGGAAATGAGGCAGGCCAGTGCCACAGCTTAGCAGGAAGCAGATCCTGCACACACTTACCTCACTCTGCCTCATGAAAAATTCGCTGCTGTGAACATTACCTGTAATATAAATGTTGACAAATGTTACAACTCTTCACCCCCCACATGCTGACACAATGTTGCAACTCTTGTTGGAAGTTAAAGGACTTTGCGCTGTCTCTTTGTCTCAGACAGTGGAGGACAGACTAGTAAGTCAGAGGGCTAGAAGGTCAAGACATTGGTCATCACTTCTCCACTGCTCTGATGCTATCCCTTTGATATGTAGATTGCTAATCTCAGGGATTCAACTTCCTTCCTCTCTCTCTTCCCTATCTGTCCTTCTACCTTGCAACATGGCAAGCCTCTCTCCCTGCACCATGTGTGCAGAGAAGATGCAGAATCCATCTGCATCCAGATAGATAGATAGATTAGAGATCCTAACTCCTCACTTTCCTATCTAGAATGGAGTTCCTTAATAAATGCCTCATATATTGATTTGAAACTATGAATTGGCTCCTAGTTACTTTACTCTCAGCATACACGCATGCCTAACTAAATCCGCTGTGTTGTGCCTCTGTGCACTCTGCTATAACGAGAAAGGGATTCTCTCACCACAGAGAATTTCCAACAACTCTTAATTTACTATTTGATTTTGCAGTGTGACCAGTCGCCTCAGTAGCACTTAACTGTGCACTTAACTCATGTACTCCTAAAAAACCCAAACCCACATGAAACAAAACTGTGGCTGGTGTGTTGCACAAGGCAATGCTGGTCTGGCATTTCTGGCAGGAAATGCTACTGGAAACAATGGAAGTAGCACTGTGCAAGCCACATTAATTAATTTGGCTGTGTTGCCAGCCCAGTTAATGTTTTTGTTTCTTTCCTAGTGCGCACACACACGCACGCGCGCGCACACACACACTTTCAACTCAGATTGCAGGGGGTGTTGGGGTGGGAGTTGGGAGTGGGGAAATGTTAACCCTTCCCCTTTGTGTACAATGGAGAATGTTGGCTCCGGTTCCAGTCTGGGTTGAGCTTTCCTGCAGTTGCTGTTTACAAAATAAAAAAGTAAAACAGCTGTTCTGAAGCTTTCTAATGCTTGAGAAAGAGGTTCTAGAAAGAGGGGGGAAAGCTTCCTCAAAGCCCTTATTTGTCCTAAGTTGGAATTTGCTACTGGCAGCAATGGTAGTCTCCCTCTGAAAGCAAATATCAGCTTCGAGGTGGGAATTTTTGCTGAGACTGTGCTGCAGGTGAGAAGGGGTTAAAAACCAGTCCCAATCTGGGTTGGGTTCCTCCATGGCTTCTATTTATAAAAGAAAAAATAAAATAGCTGTCCTGGAACTTTCCACTGTTTGGGGAACACATAATAGGATTTTCTACAGAACGTATGATACCACCTGGTGACAGCCTTTGTTACTGCACCATAAGAAGGATCTTTTTGTACAAAGAAAATGTGTACTCAGACTCACTTTATTCTTCAATATATTTTATTTTAAATTATGTTTACCCTGCTTTCCACACAGTCAGCATCCCAAAGCATCTTACACATTAACATCAAACAAGATATCATAAAGCTAAAACTAATAATAATAAAAACAAGTTAACAACAAAAAGGGAAACAATACAGCAACAGTTCAAAATCCATAATAGAACAGATCAGCAAAAACAAATGTTCAGTAATCTACAGCCCACCAGTGATGACTGAATGGCATTAATAATCATTAATAGGGAATAATTTGGGTGTATTGTATATTCCAGTTTAATTAATCCCAAGTAAACTTTGTGATCTTGAATAAGTACTCCCTCCCACAAATAATTTAAATCTAAAGGACAGGATCATATATATCCAACATTTCTAGTGAAGGAAACTAGATTACAGAACTACTAGATTACTGAACTCTATAAACTAGATTACAGAATTTCACAAGCAAAGATGAGGAATGAGCAAGTCTGGTGTCAACAGGACCAATATCAACAGAAGCATGTGTATATATAAATTCGCATGTGCACTCACTTCGCTGATCTTCCCATGTCCCATATTCCCTTATCTCATGTAATCTTGTTTTGTCTCTTTATACCATTCTAGTTTCTTCCTTTTATGGTTGCCCATGCCCTGTTAAAACCACCTTTTCCCTGCTAACATCCTGAGAAACAGGCTAATGAATAACAGTCTCACAGGAAATTAAATGTTTAAGGAACTGGTAGCACAAACATACTTCCATCCCTCAAGACAGGTTTGCTCAGGATTAATAAAACACAAGAGATGACTAAAAAAAGAGAAGTCTAATCTATTCAGATACAACGACATATTCACTGTTTTAGCTCTTTAGGACTGTTACCCCACCAAAATAATTTAGATCTGTAGAACAGGATCATGTCTATCCAACATTTCTAGTAGCTTTTAAATCTCGGATGCTATTCTTGGTTTGTACACTGCCCTGAGTCTCTGGATTGGGCAGTATATGAAATCCCTTAATTAATTAATAAAATAAATAAATTTACATAACTACTAGATTACAGAACTAAGTTGTTTAGTTCTTCACTGTGGCTTTGACTTTGAGTTCATAGATGGACCAAAATATTCCAGGGTGAGAGAGCTAATCTGTATCACCCTGCCAAACTGTAAGGAAGATTATTTTACCACATATCAGATGCAGAAGTGTGTAGTGCATGATCTTAAAGATAAAGCAGAACTAAAAAGCAATATTCTGTTCAGAAAGGGGCAAATAAACCCTCTACAAGCAGCAGCTTTGATGTTATTGGCCCTGGTTGCTTGGTGTTTAACTGCGACAGAGGCATTATGAAACTGAAAAGGCAAGTGATTTGTGCTTCTGAGATCTCTGAAGCAATATCGTCATAATATTGTTCTGCACTTAGATGTCTTGATTAGCATGAGTGGGCCTATGCTGTGGTTTTCTTGAGAAACCTGAAAAGTGCTCATAATAGGAAGCTACCGTATACTGAGTCAGACCATTGGTCCATCTAGCTCAGTATTGCCTACACAGACTGGAAGCAGCTCCTTCAAGGTTGCAGGCAGGAATCTCTCTCAATCCTATCTTGGAGAAGCCAGGGAGGGAACTTGGAACCTTCTGCTCTTCCCAGAGCAACCCCATCCCCTAAGGGGAATATCTTACAGTGCTCACATTCCTAGTCTCCCATTAATATGTAACCAGGACAGACCCTGCTTAGCTAAGTGGACAAGTCATGCTTGCTATCACAAGACCAGCTCTCCTCTCATAGAAGGGCTTGAATGGTCCTTTGTGGTTCGGAATCCTTCTCCAGAAATGAGACTTGGGACACCATCAGGGTAGGGAGAGGGATAGAGAAATACCTAAAAGCAGTGGTTCTGCCAAGCATCCTGCACCCTCACAATGCTGGAATTTATACAGGTTTTTTGGGTTGCAGAGGCCGGGAGCAGATGTATGGTATCTGCCCTGTTACTTTGAGGGATCTGATACAGGAGCAGCAGTTTTACTGCCTATTCCCTCGCTCCTTAGGAATCTGCTTGTTTCAAATAGTCTATGCTTGTACATTTGTAAACAAGTACTAAGAAAACGCCATAAGTCTCTAGTGGAGGCAATTGCATAGAATGAGAAATGTGTGGTGCTACAGAGGGCGCTCTCTCTCTCTCTCTCTCTCTCTCTCTCTCTCACACACACACACACACACACACACACACCAGAACAATTGTAGAACAACCCAGAACAATCTGACTTCTGTGGTTGTAGGCAAATACCCGTGTCTGAGTTGTCTTTCTGGAGGGAATTTGATGAACAGAGTAAAATTCAAGAGATTAAGGGCTTGTTGATGAATGAAACATTAACAAAACATCAGCTCTGGATGACAACCACCCAAAAGTGGTTGTCATCCCAAAAGACTAGAAAGCCACCAATGTAACATCAATCACCTCTGCTAACTTGGTAAAGAGGCAATTTTTAACGTGGTGATTCTCTTTATTTAGCAGGGGGAGAGTAACTGGCCCTATCCACCCCTAGCACAGTACCTCCTGTGACTGTTGCTGGTGTCTATCTTATGTTTCTTTTTAGATTGTGTGAGCCCTTTGGGGACATGGAGCCATCTTATTTATTATTTCTCTGTGTAAATGAGCTATTTTTGGAAGGGCGGTATAGAATAAATAAATAAATAAATAAATAAAATAATTTGCAAGAAAGGATCCAGGATGGATCCAGGGAATTATAAGGCAGTTAGTTTAAAGTCTGTTCTCAGTAAATTAGTGGAAAGCATAACTAAAGAGCAAATTACTAAGCAAGAACAAGCCCTGAAAGGCTTTCTGCAAAGGTGAGTCATACTTCACTAAACCTAGAGTTCTTTGAGGGTGACAACAAGCATGTGGATAGGGTTATTTGGTAGATATTGGTGTCTTCCACACGACTGGGTGGGCGGGGCGGGGCGGGACAGCTTCACTTCACTCACCTTCTGCCCCAGACGATTGGCAAAATGTTGGTGGGAGCTCTGTCTGTGCTTCCACACGACCAATCTTCAGAGAGCTGAGACAATGTGTCCCAGCCTCCAGATATTCCACAATGTGCTGAATACAGTGCACTGGGGGATTCCCCCTGGGAGACAGGCACTCTAGGCGCCCCTTTCTGTGTGAGGCCAGCCGCCTGGCTGGAAGCAGCCCAAGCTCATATATGAGCAGGAAGCCCGGGTTAAGGGAGCACTCACTCCCTTAACCTTGGCTAAAAGCCAGGCTAGAGAGCAGGGTTAGGCAGCACTGCCCCAGCGGGATCACACACAGACTAGACTTCCCTAGCCTGGGTTAGGCTGCACATGAGAACAGCCTCATCGTATACTTGGTTTTCAATTTTTTTTAAAAAAAAACAAGTCCCTCACTATAAGCTTTTATGTAAACCTGGCAGTCATGAGATAAGAGAACAGGTCCTCTTATGGACTGGTAACTGCCTAAGGAGGTAGAGAGTTGGAATAGGATTAAGTGGGATTCCCTAAGGATCTGTATTGGGACTGGTGCTTTTTAACTTGTTCCTAAATGATCAGGAGTTAGGGGTGAGCAGTGAGGAGGTCAAGTTTGTAGGTGAAATCAAATTATTCATGGTGAAACCCAAAATGGATTGCAAAGAGCTACAAAAGGATCTCTTCAAATTGAGTAAATGGGGCAACCAAATGGTGAATGGTATTCAATGTAAGTAAGCATAAAGTGATACACATTGGGGCAACACATCTTGGTTTCACATGTACACTGATGAGGTTTGAACTGGTGAAGACTAATAAACAGAGAGATCCTAGAGTTGTGGTGGATCACTCAGTGAAAATATTGATGCAGTATGTAGCAGCTGTAAAAAAAGAAAAGAAAAAAAGACAGACTTCATGTAGGGATTACTAAGAAAGGGATTGAAAATAATAATTGGCAAAAATAAAATATTAAAAACAAAACTGGCAATAATACCCTTATGCAATCCTGTGATATGGCTACACTTAAAATTCTGATTGCCATTTCTCAAAAAGGATGTTGCAGAGCTGTTCATGTCTCTGCCATGTGACCTGTTGTGGTTAGTAGCTGTTTCAAGGCAGAGGCATATCTAGGGAAAATAGAGCCTAGGGCAAGCACTGAAATTGCGCCCCCTGTCCAAACATCTGACACCCATCTTTCAGATAACATTACCATAATATCAGCTCAAAAATACAAGTCAAGCTCGTTAATCTTTTAATATTTCAAAAACTATTTAGCAGTGGACGTAGCCAGACCAAAAAATGCTGGAAAACTACAAATTTCAGTATGCTGGGGCTCATGAAATACCCAAATACTATGTGGAGGTGTACTTGGAAAACTAAACAGAAGTGCCTGTCTAATTCTCTACTATGCAGTGTAGAATCACTATTACATAAGTTTTAAAAATAAATGGAGAATTTGACTTTTCCCAGATATTCTGAAAATAATTAAAGGATATGCAGAGTAAACTGTGTCACTGCTTGGAATATATTCTAGTCTTTCAGAAAGACAGTTAAAATGAGAGAAAGAAACTCCCAGTGGGCCTTAATACTAAGGATTTCACACTGATTCAAAGACAAACTCACCATTAATAGCCATATTATTAAGACATCACATTTAACTCACTTATCACAAGAAGCAAAGTAAGAGCAAATGAATACAATCCTAACTCACAAGCTTCAGTTCATTATTCACAAGCCCTGATTCTCTGTACATAGTGCCAAACTGAATATGTGTACAGTGACTTATATTATATTAATTTTTTAAAAAAAAAAAAAATTCCTGTAACCCGTTTGGGGGGCATCCTAAAGGCTGGGGGGGGGGTTTGCAAAGGCTCCCCCTCCCCCGCTGCTCTCTAGGGCCTTGCAGGGACCATTTGAGTATGTGCGGTGGCCATTTTTAAAAATAATGTTTTTTTAAAATGACTGCTGAAAACAAAATGGCTACTGTGCATGCTCAAATGACCTCTGTGAAGCCTGGCATGACCTAGGGCCTCACAGAGGCCATTTGAGCATGCACAATGGCAATTTTGTTTTCGGTGGCAATTTTTCTTAATTTTTTTATTTTAAAAAATGGTGCCCCCCTTCAAGTGGCACCCGGGGCATGTGCCCTGCCTGCCCTACAATAGATACGCCCCTGTTTCAATCTGAGGGCTTCCTGTATGCAAGGAAAGAGCTATCACTATGAGATGGAAGCATCATTGTCCAGGATGGGCTGTAGGTTGATGATACCTTGGAGCTGATTTAGCTGAGAACAGTAGGTGCCAATTAATAGAGTTCTTTCACTCTTTCTTCTTCTTAGATGTTATGTTGCTCTATGCCTGGAAAACAGTACTAACCTTATTTTTTTTTGCTTGCCAAGGATGCAAAATGGCCTTCAGGGATTGGAGTAGCTCCTTGCGGAAGGCAGATTGGGTGCAGGCATAGAGATACATATTGATAGCCGTGTTAGTCATTTCCAGCATGGTGCCAATATCTGCCAAAATATTAATAATTTTGGAATAATCTTGCCTCTCTTTATCATAGTAGTAGGTCTTGATGATAATCTGGGTAACAAACCTCATGGTGCAGAGACAGACGAATGTCATTGAGACAGTGATCAGGAGGATGGCTGATTTCTTCTTCTGATTCCTGAAGTGGTTACCAGAAGTTATTGTATGCAACACTCCCTTGGTGGCACAGTATATTTTGTTACGGTGGATTATCTGCCTTAGAGTGAGGCTGTTCAAGGTGAAGATGATGATGTAAGGGATAATATAAATGAGAGAAGTCTGGAACCACACAAGACTTTCAATATATGTACTAGAGAGTTTAGGGTTATACTTACAGATAGCATATCCGGTACCTCTCTGTACCTCTGAATAGTTACACCAAAAATAGGGGATGGCCACAGTGTAGCTGCAGACATGGATCACAGCAATGGCATAAAGTGTGTTCTTGGGGGAACAGATTCTCATCTTCAGCCTGAAGGTGTTGATCACAATGAAGCGCTCAATGGTGAAGGATACCACCAACCAGACTGAAGTATTGACTGCACCGTAGTTGAATACATCGTGGAGAGTGCACCAGGGGTCTTTGTACCAGAATGGCCTTACACTGAAGATTTTCACGGTCATCTCAAGAATGACGACGAGAAGAAGGACGACTGTGTCTGCTAAGGACATGGCCATGAGGTGGTAGCGACTGGAGGTGGAAATAAGGCAGTCTTTTTGCCAGAAAATCACAAATGTCATAATGTTTGCTGAAAGGCAAAGCGAGAAGCATATAATTCAGATGCTACCCGCTTCCACTGTCTCTTGTTCCTATGAATGTTTTTCACAGCTTCCTCTCTCATTTGTCCATTTCCTTTCTTAATCTTCCTTGCACCTTCCCTTTTCCAAGAATTGTTTCCTCTACTTACCCTTATCTCCAGTTCCTGTCTCTTACTGCCTACCCTGTCCTTCCTTCAGCCACTGTTTCTTTGTGCTCCTTGAGCCTTACCTGCCTCACCTTCAGGGACTTCTTCACACTCAGTCCTCAGCCTGTCCCACACTGTCCTATCCCTAAAATTCTTAATCCCAGCCAAACATACAATATCCCCCTCACCCCCGCCAACCAGAAGCAGGACTGCAAATATTCTATTGCTGCTCATTCTTTGAGTAGTTGGACTGTTTGGGAACATTTTGTCAGTCACATCAGTTCAGCCAATTTATGCCAGAGGTCTCACCACCAGAAGCATAATATACTGAAGCAAGTCTCACGATCCATGAGACTCGCTTTAGGGGGTTTGCAGGGAGAGCAGACTTAGCCTGCTCTCCTTGCAGACTATCACCCGCGGAGCCCTCGATGGCCAGATTGGGCACCCACGTGACTGCCGGCTCTGTCACAGAGGCAGCGGGGGCTGGGGGATCGGGGGCCATGTGGCACCCAGAAGTTCCAGGATGCCCCGAGCAAGCGCGCAGGGCATCCTGGAGAGACCCCCAGGGTTGGGAGGCTTGTTCCAGCCTCCCGGCAGGGGTCTCCTCGTGTGTTGCTATGGTGCGGAGCCACAATACAGCATATAGTGGCAATACAGCAAAAAGTGGGCTAGGCTCCCTTAGCCTGCTTTTTGCTGATCGTGAGGATCTCATTGTGAATAGTAGTCATGGGGTCTATTATGTTGTTGTGCTCCACCCAAGGATCAGGTTTGAGGAGAGCATAATGCAAAACAGACCTTCCCCTTTAATTGTACTGTGCTGGTGGATAAATCCAGCCTCTGCCACCTGACAGGGTAGAGAAAAACCCTTCACCAGGCTCCCCACAATTATACATTCAGAATGTATATATTTCATGTTTTTTTTAAAAAAAAAAACCACAGATTTATATACTATCTTTCTTCCAGTGAATGGGTTTTAAAATACTGAAACACACACAAATATATATATTTGTGTGAAGACTCACTCCTACCCTATCCCCAATGATTAGGGAAGGAGGTTGGCAGTTGGGCTAGATTGAAAAGGGTTTTGCTCCTCACTGTTCAAGAGTCCTGCAATACCTAGGAGTTCGTTTCCTCTTTTATCCTCTCACTGAAAATGCTTGTGTTGCATTAGTAGCACCACATCAGAAGTAAAATTCAGCACAGGCTGAATCCCCACCCCCCGGCTGGAATTTTGCTTTGAAAGCCCTCAATTTTCATTCTGTCTTGAACCTGGACTGGTCAATGCAGGGAATGACTGTTCAAAAACATTCTTTAAGGCCATCATTGTGCTGAATGTCATAAATCCAATAGCACAGCTTAGAAAGGGAGCCATGGCATCATCCAAGGCAGGAAGAGACTCTGCACATATTTAGGGGCTGTTTTCCCTCTCCTTCAGTCACAATAGCTTTTTCTTCCTCTTCATTGACTTCAGTTCTGTGAGTTCTTTGTTCTCTATCTCCCATTACTGAGTTTGGCAATCTCCACAATTAAACTCATATATCCTTGCTTCTGTTACTGATTCAGCCAAGTGGGACAGTTAAGTAAGAAATGTTCTCTAACTTCTACCTTTTTAGTTTCTGCTCCTGTCCATCATACTCACATGGGATTCCAACGACTGCCAGAAGGGGGTAGAACACTTTTTTAAGAGTTATAATCCAATGTTCCTGCACCATTTTGAAATCCAGTTCTCTTTTGTGAATGTCTTGGCTTCCAGTACTATGGATGTCAAATGTTCCCTTTCTGACCCAGTCTTTCCACACGACAGTTCTGTGGTTATCTTCTTTATATTGGCTATCTAAATAATCAATTACTGAATTCAATTTACTCTAGCACCTATAAAATCCCTGGTGGTTAATGATTATCTGGCTGTCAAAGGTGAGGTTATGTGATGAGGGTGCCATTGGTATAGCACAAAATTAAATCTGGGCAATTAGTATACAGTAAGGTCATGGATGGATGCACAAATTCTATGATACAGCAGAAAGGACTGATCCTGCTTTGGGTTCAGAAGATCATCCTGTATTTCTGTCCAGGCTGCAGCATGCATAATTTTGTACATCTTTTTAAATGCTTTGCTTGCCTCTAATTGTCCTCCACCATGTTTGTTGCTATTCCAGTCTTTTCAGCAGAAAGGGTTGCTGACTAAGAATCACTGCAGTATCCAAGACAACAGTTCCTCTGTGTGCGCATTACAGAAAGTCTCAAACTAGAAGTGGGAGGTGGGAAGAGAAGAGCTAAACACCTGATAAGATTCAAAGTGTCCTTGAGAACAAGGACTCCTACATATCAAGGCGCGGGCAGAGCGGGGGATACTAGCACCAACGCACTTGCATTTCTTTTCCTTGCCCAAAGGTTATTATTTCAGCTCAACAAAGACTGCACTTCAGTTCATCCAGACCACCACATGATTTATATGGAAACTGTCTATGTGAGAAGTCATATTCCAGAATGAAGGAAAATATAACCAAGGAAGCACTGAGTATCAGTGATGACCATCACCACATAAAGCATGTCTGATTGAAGGAGAGTTTGGAAAACCAAGAATAGCAAGGTGGGAGAACTGCTCACCAAAGGAAGTAATAGACATACAAAATCCCAACAAGAGTGAAATAGGTGTAGTGAATGTGAGAAAGGTTTTAAATAAAATCCAGTCCCTCTGAAACATCCCTACAGGACCTTAAAAATGCAAGACTTATATGAAGAACTTCAGCACATCCACACCAAGGAAAACCCTTGAAATGTAGCAAGTACTAGAAACGTTTGCACAAAAGTCGGTTACAGCTCAGACCATATAAAGTGTGGATTTTATAATCAACCATTGTGTTAAGACACTTGAACACTATTTGGAGTATGATGCCTTTCAAAATAACATTTATATATTGAAACCTTGTCCTAAAAATGGGCTGTCTCTGAATGGGAGGAATAGCACCAACTTGAGCTAGCTTCCCTCTCCCCCATACTTTTTCCTTAGCTGCTCTTTTCTCCTTCTGTTGGAGCCCATCTACACCCTTCTACTCAACCTTTTTCAGTGGTAATCAATCCTTGTGCATTCATCACACCTTGGAGAAAGTTGCTTTTTGCTTTCCCCACCCAGCTGCCCACCCCCCACACCCCCTAGTTGTTTCTACAGAGAAACTACCAATCCTTGGCCCTGCTTTGGGGCTTGTTAAGAATAGAAGTCACTGGCACACAATTAAGTCTGGAAGGAGAACTGGTATATCAAAAGCACTGATGTTTCCCTTAAACCAAGGGATTTGCACTATTTCCATATGTAGCTATAAGGATGAATCACCTACACCAATAGTCTACATTGAATAGCAGTGGTTCTTTAGGGCTTCAGACAGGGAATCCTTTCCCAGTTTACCTGAGGCTGGTTAAATGATACTGGCAGCAGTATATGTGAAGAGGGAGTGAGTGCAGGGTGCACTGAGCACATAGTCACTGGGCACCCTCCATGGTTGTCCCTTGACTGGATGTGGGGGCAGTTCATTTGAATGGCCCCTAAACATGCAATCCTAGTACTTGTTTAAACAATATGAGTGTTTAGAGGCCATTTGGATGCCCCCACATTCATACAATCACAGGATATGCTGGGAGGGCATCTCATGGGGACACAAAAAGCTGCCTTCTACTGAGTCAGACCATTGGGGCACCTAGCTCAGTACTGTCTACACAGACTGGCAGTGGCTCCTCCAAGTTTTCAAGCAAGAATCTCTCCCAGCCCTATCTTGGAGATGCCAGGGAGGGAACTTGGAACTTTATGCAAGTGCTGTTCCCAGAGTGGCCCCAATCCCTAAGTGGAATATCTTACAAATGAAATATCTTACAACGAATATCACATATGTAGTCTCCCATTCCAATGCATACCAGAGCAGATCCTGCTTAATAAAGGAAACAATTCACGCTTGCTACCACAAGACCCACTCTCCCACCTGAACATATGAGCTCTCAGTATCCCCCACTTCTTCAAGTGTGCTGCCACCACTATTGTACAAGCTGGTCCTGGAGATATCAGGGACCTCTTGCATGCAAAGCAGATGCTGTACCACTGAGCAACAACCCCTCTCTGTAAGCCTCCCAGCAGCAGCTCTGGCAGAAATATTGTAGGTTTCCTGGTTACAGTTTATTAGTTTACTCTTCCTTTCATCTTTCAGGTAGTTCTCTCATCAAGCTGGGAACATAGCAAAGACCAACTCACAGAGGCCAGGATTTTTAAAGAGATAACTTCTTTCTTTACAAGGTACTTTATATTAATTGCAAAGAAAAAGTGTTGCTTCACATTTTATAAGCATGTTTTTACCCATTTGTCTTTGCTCTACAGCTTGTACAGAGTGACCCCTGAGCAAACAAGATGATGAACTATTCAGATTATTAAACCCAGAAAGAGGAGTGTGTGGGCATAATGTGTGCAGGAAATAGGGTAGGGTTCACCCTCTGCTACAAGAAACCCTTGAGGAGTCTAGCAGAATAGGAGGTTGCTAGTGACCTCTGATATACATTAATTACTGGAAGTAGTCACATGTTATGTGCAGGCAGATCAAACTGAAGTTAAGCAGGATAATATGGAAGCAGCCACTGAAGTAAGAGTTATGTCTTCAAGAGCTTAAACTTCTGTGGAGTTCAGAACTACTCCACACTTTGTCAACAAAGTCTGTGTAGGAAAGCATGTGTACCCAAGTGTCCCATATAGGAGGGAAATCCTCCATAGCAGAAAGTGCACAAATAGTGAGAAAAAGGGAACAGTTCAGCAATCCTTGTGGATAGTGAGAACTACTAGAGCAGAATTTTTAGCACATTTTGAAGAAGCAAACCCTAGATACTCTGCTTTCAGTTCCACTTTGGCATGCTTATAATAACTGTTAACATTTCTAACCACATACTAAACAGAAGCAATGCCTCTCTTTTTTTTTTTTAAAGGATAACACAGGACAAGAATTTTAGCTGAAGTTTTTTTCAGATCATAAAATGTCTTACATAGTGTTTATACACCTTTATTACTACAGAATTCTCTCCCCTCCCCCACTGGATCAAATATATACAGAGACCAGCTTATCAAGTTTAGTCATTTATGGAGATTGTATAGAATATATTCTACAAATAAAATTAGGCTTCCTGGAGATTTTTCAGTTTATATGAAGCAAACTACTTGTGAGTCTTCAGATGTATGAAGAGGGGAACTGTGGGTGCCACCAGTCAAAGAGACGCACACTGTGCACAGGGTCCATTACTATCTGCACTCCATGGTCAAATCTGGGTTTCTTGCCATTCCAAACTGGAGAATCATGAAATACCATTTTCACTCTGTGATGCCTCATGTCAGTGCTTACATTTATTGTGAACTGCAAAGGAAACAAACCAGAAGCTTGTTTAAGACACAGGCACAATATGCATATAATGGATCACCATCTCCCCATTAAAACAAGTAGTATGTTTTCTACAAAAATGAGATTTGAACCTGTAAATATTTTTCAAATAAGCTTCATCTGAGTACTACTTGGCAAGAGTAGCTTTCCACATGTGAACATACCTAGCCCTTACTGGAATCTTGAAATTATAATTGCTAGACCACAACTCTTCCAACTTAACACTTAAAAGGCAAGTTTAAAATCCTAGAAGCTCGAGACAAGTGCACCTTTCTTGCCAATTTAGTTTCAAGGAAGCATAAGAATCTCCTTTCAGCAAGCTTTAGTAGGTAAAAGCAGAACCCCTGCTAACTGAGCAAAGAGGCACCTTTTTAATGTGGTGATGTAGTGGTGTGCACGGAGCCACACCTCCGCAGTCCGGCACTGGGGAGGGTGGATCTTTAAGGGCAGGGGAGGGTGTACTTACCCCTCCCGCTGCTTTCTCCCCTCCAGCACTCCCTGTTTTGTAAGCATTTGGGGTAGTAGGGTACCTTCCCGTCACCCCTACCCCCGTTCCTCATCAAATGGCTTCAAAAGCCTCACTGAGCATGCGCATGTCACGTGGAGCGGTGGAGGGGGGAAAGCGGCAGGAGGGATAAGTACACCCTCCCCAGTGCCGGACCAGCCCCAGGTCCGGAGGCCCTTAGAATGGGCTCCAGACCGGTCCGTGCTCCAGGAAGCCTATGGTAATTCTCTTTATTTAGTAGGGGGAGAGTAACTGGCCCTATCCACCCCCATCACAGTACCTCCAGTGACTGTTGCTGGTGTCTATCTTATGTTTCTTTATAGATTGTGTGCCCTTTGGGGACAGGGATCCATCTTATTTATTTGTTATTTCTCTATGTAAACTGCTTTGGAAACTTTTGTTGAAAAGCGGTATATAAATATTTGTTGTTGTTTATACTTCATCAATGAAAGTCTAGAAAGTATTCAGTTGATTTAAGTCATGGTCTCACTATATACCATGGAAGTGTCTTCTCTTCTAGAAAGACTAAAATAAAGATTGCCCTGGACATACCATATCTTTTAAGAAGGTATGGAGACAAATGCAGCAGAAATCCTAACACTTACCAAGGTAACTGTCATGCCCATGACTATTGGTACATATATAAAGTCAAGGGTAGTGATTTGCAATAGGCAGCAGTCTTGGTCAGGGTTCATGTGGACATCTTCATACCGGACAGGAGGTTGAAGAGGTTTTAGACGACTGTTCTTTAACTTGGGAGACTCAAAGAGAAAGAAGTTCATTCAGTTATCACAAAGTGATTCCACGTTCATAAGCTCTCATCATGATTTACTGTTCTCAGAAACCCCAACTTAAGGGAGAAGGGTGGCATGTGCAATTGTGGGATTGTCTTTGAAGAGTTAAGACTGGGTCCCAATTGGTTAGAGTTTATATTTTTACTCCTCTGCAGTAAGAATATGACCTTCTTCTGAAGCCTTCCATATAAAAGAACCTGTAGACACCCAAGGTGACTTGAAAGACAGAACCACTATCAGTCTGCCTCTACTTCACAAGGGGGACCTTTTAGGAAAAGCATGTACTACACCAAAATGAAGCAGAAACCCTTACTGCTAGGTGCTCAAAGAGCCTGACCACCAGTATGGAGAGTAGTTGTGTAGCAAACCATACATTCACAGTTCATGAGCCACTACTCTGTAGACCCTAGCAACCCTCAAGTTCACTCACATCAGCCAACCCTGCTCCAAAATAGAATCATAAATAACATTTCAAGATAGAAGAGTGCACTAGCTATACAAAAATAATTAAAGCCTTTGACAAGTTTTGAAGGATAGTCACTTGTTATAGCTTTGATATGAAGAATCACTCAAGGATCCTCTAAACAAGGTTTCTCTGGAATATAATAATTTTCATTTGCCAAACGACTGTCAATAGCAACTTAAGTTTTCATACCTGTCTTTGGAATTTGAAGCTGAATTCCCACAGTGAAGGCTGTCGGTCAACCCTTCTAGACCAGAAAAGCAGACACTGAGGCAGGGGGGGAAAGGAAGTGTGACTTTTAAGCATTGAGACAATTTAGAAGTAAAGCAGCTCTTGCAAACCAAGTCCAACTCATACATTTGGCATGGTCTATGAATCAGAAATCTGTTTCACTCCTGAAAGCGCTAGGGGAAGCATATCACTTGCTAATGACTTAGATAAGCTTCTAGTATTTTCATGTGAAACTTGTGTTGCATGACAGAAGCCGGAAAAGTAGACATACCATATAGTCAGTTTGGATGTGGAACTTGCATTGAAACATGACTAAAGAAACTGAGATCATAATGACACAGATTGAACAGTTTGTTGAATAACTAAGCTATTTACAGTGCTCCAAGGCTTTTGTACTTGGGGTGGGGGGTGGATGTAAAAAAATCTGAGAACAATTCAACTAGTTGCCTTCTAGAGAGATGGTTTTTTAATATCACCTTTTATTACAGGAGACCCTCCGTTTTCATAGGGGTTCAATTCCAGGAAACTCCCATCAATCTGTGATATTTGAGTGCTTAACCTGACCCCAAAATGAGGTTAGGTTTGGCACTCAGATGGTGCAAGTGGCTTAAACAGTGTCCCAGCCACTCACACTGCTACTTCAAGTCTCCCCTGTGTGCCAGCGATGATGCAGGGAAAATGGCTATTAAATGGCCATTCTCCCCACTGCCCTGGTGGAACACAGGGAGGCTTAAAGAGGAGGTGTGCATGGCCAAGAGCCTTCCTCACCACCTCGAAGACCCAGAAGGCTTAAAGAGGCAGCCAGGAAAGCACCTGGTCACTTGCGCTGCTTCTTAAAGTCTCCCCATGCAAGCGGGGAGGCTTTAAGAAGTGGCACGAGTGGCTGGGGGCCTTCCTCAATGCCTCTCTAAGCCCCAAAAGGCTTAGAGAGGAGGCAAGGGACAAGGAAGGCATCCAGTCACTTGTGCCCCTTTAAGCCTCCCTTCACACCAGCTGGGCAGTGGTGAGAACGGCCATTTAATGGCCACTTTCCCTGCTTCTTAGCTAGCATGTCAGGAGGCTTAAATAGGCAACTCTTAATGAGGCAGCTCTTCAGTCATTGCAAGGGTAGAAAACCACAAATAAGCAGAACGACCCCCATGATAAATGAACTGGTGTGCAGGCAGGGGACTCACAAATAGGTGAATCTGCAGTGTGAGAACCCATGGAAAACAAGGGCTTCCTGTACATGCAATAGTCCTACAAACCAACTTACTTTCAGTAACAGCTCAACTTCTGAAGTGAAACCATTCTGGTTCCCAAATTTTATAGTCCATGTTTCAGTTGTGTACCTATAACTTCTTACCTGCCAGCATATCATGTGTGTTAACATTTTTTTAAATAAACATATTCCAAATGGATTTGCAGTCTCTTGGTTCCAAAACGCAGTTTATTTTATTCATTTATTCAATTGTATACTGCCCTTCCTGAAGTGGCTCAGGGTGGTTTACATTAAAACACAGAGCAAAACAATTAAAACCAACAAATATTACACTAGACTAAATCTCATTAATATTAAGGTTAAAAATAGATGCCATTGAAAGCCAGGCTGAAGAGATGGGTCTTTAGGGCTCTCCTGAAGGCCTCCAAGGAAGACAGTCCTCTTATATCCACAGGGAGCACATTTCACAACCTAGGGGCAGCAACTGTGATGGCCTGGTCCCAGGTCGCCACCAGATGAACTGGTGGCACCTGAAGATGGTCATTAATCTTAACGAGTGGTGAGGATCTTGTAGAGAAAGCTGCTCTCTCCTAAGCCAGACCAAAGCCATTCAGGGCTTTAAAGGTAATAACTAGCACTTTGTACTTTGCCCAGAAACCTATTGGCAGTCAGTGCAACTGTTTAAGAATAGGTATAATGTGGTCTCTCCAGGATGCCCGAGACCAATCTGGCTGCTGCATTCTGAACTGAAGTTTCTGAACTTCGTACAAAAGCAGCCCTACACTGAGTGCATTGCAGTAGTCCAAGTACCAACTGGTACACCACTGTTTTCAGGTCATTCTCCTCAAGGAATGGGCAGAGTTAATTGCAACTGGTAAAAAGCACTCCTGGCCACAGCCTCAACCCAAGACAGCAGGGTGAGACCCAGATCCATGAGCAATCCCAAGCTTTTCTTTCTGGAGGATTGTAATCTCTAGGCAGGCATTTAAGGGGCTAATGCAATTTCCTGATATCGATGACAAGGAGAAATAGGAACATAGGAAGTCGCCTTATACTACTGAGTCAGACCACTGGTCCATCCAGCTCAGTATTGTCTATATAGACTGGCAGCAGCTTTTCAAAGGTTGCAGGAAGGAGTCTCTCTTAGCCCTGTCTTGGAGATGCCAGGGAGGGAAACTTGGAACCTTCTGCATGCAAATGCTTTTCCCAGAGTGACCTCATCCTAGGGGAATATCTTACAGTGCTAATGTCTCCCATTCAAATGCAAATCAGGGCAGACCCTACTTAGCAAAGGGGAAAATTCATGCTTGCTACCACAAGACCAGCTCTCCTTACACAGATGGGGAGAAGACAGCTGGGTGTCATCAGCATATTGATAACACCCAGCACCAATTCCACTGATGACCTCACCCAGCGGCTTCATGTAGATATTAAAAAGCATTGGTTTTGAAGAGCAACTGTCACCAAGTGCCACCAACTGAAATCTACCCAAAATGTAGGAGCAGAACCATTGTAGAACTGAGCCTCCTATCCTCAAATCCGTCAGGCGATCCAGAAGGATACCATGGTTGATGGTATTTAAAGCTGCTGAGAGATCTAAAAGAAGATGACACTGCTGTCTTTACTGACAGAAGGTTTGGTTGGTTCCATCTTAACTAAACAAAAAATCAAATTCCAGCAAAACTGCCATATAGCAGTGGAGAACCTACAAAGGGGAAGAGTTTTTTTTGAGTGCATGGCAAGTGAAAGCTTACAGAACTATAGAAGCCAATATTTTAATTCTAGGTTCTAACTCCTTGCTTTTCTATGCTGCTTCTCACCAACAGCACACTGCTTCCAATGTGCTGACAATTTACCCCTGAACACTAATAATGCTTGTGAACATTCCATGACATCACTGTGGGTGCTTATTTTCATAAACTGAAGAAAATGCATTAGCGGTTCTGAACTTCAGGCCTGCAACACCTTAGGACTGTATGTGCGCATGGCATCTCAGACAGTCTTTATTTTATCAAAGGTTATCAATGTTGCATTCCTGTGATTTGTTCAGCAAATTGGCGAGATTATGACTCAAATCATTTTAGATGCAGGATTACCTGCCCGATAAACTGTGTTAACACAGAAATGGCAAGTTCAGAAATCTACTGCCCGATAAAGCCCTGCCATTATCCAGTTTCATTACTTAGGCTTTTATGCATTTTTGTCCTTTTATGCCCTCCATTCTTTTTATGACTTGTATGCCTTGTAAAGCTTTTTATGCCCTTATGCTTCTTGTGTATTCTTACTTTTAATATCTTTATATACCCTTACCATAAGCAATCATCCCTTACACTTTATGCCGGTCTATGACCATGACAAAAACTGATTGATTAGAACAGGACTGCCCCAGGTAGGGCTGGTCGTGTACAGCACTGGGATTGCCCCTGATCCCAGTGCTCCACTCCTGGGTAGCCCTAGTTTTAACTCTGAGCTAGAAGTAAGGTAGAACGACACACGCACACCTTCTACCTCACTGCCCAGCTGTGTGGATACTTGGACTGCCAGCAGTAGGGATGTGCATGGCTCCGAACCGGTCCGGTTTGGCACGGGGGTTGTAGCTTTAAGGGCGGGGGGGGGGTAGTACTTAACACACACCCCCGCCGCTCTTCCCCCTCTGGCGCTGTGGTTTTTGTAAAAGTTTCTGGGGCGGCAGCGTTCCTCCCTGCCGCCCCAGCCCCCGTTAGTCTGCCAGAGCTTAAGTACGTTACACGCATGCGCCTGTTCCGGCACGCGTGCGCATTCGCTGCTGCCGCGCGCTCGCTCCGTATACGTCACATGTCACATGCTTAAGCTCTGGCAGGCTAATGACGGGGGCAGGGGCAGCAGGGAGGAACGCTGCCGCCCCAGAAACTTTTACAAAAACCACAGCGCCGGAGGGGGAAGAGCGGTGGTGGTGGGGAGTACTACCCCCCCCGCCCTTAAAGCTACAACCCCCCTCCGTGCCGAGCCACCGGACCGGCTCGGATCCGGACCAGTTCGGAGGCCTCCAGCATGGCCTCCGAACCGGTTCGGGCACATCCCTAGCCAGCAGCCATCTTGGCCATAGAGGCTGGGGGAAGGAGCAGCCTGGCAGCAGAGATATCCCAATGCACTGCACTGCTTGTGCGGAGCATTGTGGGATATCTGGCAGCCAGGCTGCCTTTCCCCTGCCCTGCACTGTGTTGCTCATCTTGGTGCATGAGCAGCAGAGCCCTCTTCAGGCTCAGATCATGTTGGAGAAGGCATATTGCCTTCCCTCCAGCCAATTTGGTTTGCAACCTTAGCATGCTGCAAGAGGAAAACTTCAGGGTGCTTAACAGTACATTCAAGATGAAGCACATTTTCTGGGTACCTGTAGAGAAACTTGTACTAGCATGGTATAGGTTATACCACTTGAGGGTCAGTTTTAATCAAAGCTGTCCTCCTATTAACTTGTCATTCATAGGATTTAACACCCATCTAACAAAAACAAAAAGTATAATATCGTAAGACAGCAGCTGTCCTGATACTGCAAAAGTATCACTATATCACTTTTGATACTGCAAAAGTATCACTATAATTTTCCTTATGAGCAGAGATAGCTATCCTGTTACTCAAGTTAAGAGTTGACAAGAGAGCCTTTCCTTCAGGCCTAGGTATGTGTAGACAAGAGCCTACAAGTATCTTTAAGAGGAGACATGCACAATCCAGAATCATGTAGCAAAGAGGGGCTCTAATACAAAATTTCCTCTTGGTCCAATTTAATATGCTGCATGTTCCCCATGCTTAATCCCACTCCCATGCACATTCTGCTTCACTGAGCAGCCTTGGGCATATTTTACAAGGAGGAAAGTAGTTAAGCACAAAAGTACCTCCTAAGGGGCAGAGGATGTCATCCAAATATCAGCTGTCCTACCCTTCAGATGTGTACCATGTGGCCTGCTGTTCCACCAGGGAGTGGGGTGTCTTTAAGGGCAAACTTCTGCTGACACCACAACGGCTCCAGTGTCCCACAGAAGCTACACTGGGAAAGAGAAAAGGAAATTAAATAGGAAGAGCTGGATTCCGTGACCACAGGGTCCAAGTCTCCCTGCTTTGCATGCTCAATGTATGTGGTTATCTCCTGGTCAGAGAGAAGAGAGTAGAACTCTGTGGTGTGCAAAGACACTGCAGTACACACAAATGCATAACTTGCACTTCTGTAATGCCAAGGTACAATGATAGAGATTGCTGGCAATTTTCTATGCTTTTAAGGATTTAAGCCAAACGACAACGGTTACTGCAATAGAGACTTTTGGCATTTAATTTCCTTTTGCATGTTTACTGCATACAGTGGATGAAAATATTGTTAGTAAGATAAGCAGCATTAGCTGTGGACACCCAAGCCGTTGTGATGTGAACATGAGGAAATCCATGATGCCAACCCTTCCATCTTTACTGGATTAGAAACTGAATAGTCAAACCATCTCTTGAAATAGGAAGAAGTTTGACAGGAGACTGTATGCTGCTTTGATGCAAGTATTAGTAGTGCACACACATAGCTAATTATTTCTGGAGAGACAGATATAGGGATGTCACAAGTTAATATTTATGCAAAGAAAATTCTAGCTCTATTTAAAACTGAACATGTTTATTTCTGCTTTGCTGAGCAGGTTAAGCATCTGCCAGTCATAAATTAAACCTCCTTTAAATGCCTTAGCTCCAGGTTTCAAGTAAAAAAATAAAGATGCACATAAGTGCTTCTTGCACAATCTAGCTTGGAGAGGGCTTGGTTCACAAGTATTTCACTTAAAAAGTAACAACTGGATAGGAGTACTTCCTCCTGCCCCTTGTCCAAACACAGTTACTTACTCTTGAATTTTTTAAAGTGCTTGGAGTAGTCTCTGGGACAGCTGGATTCTTGGCTACTCGAGAAACAAAAGGTCTATACATATGATATAAAGAGCGAATCACGCACGCACGCAGACAGTACATCTTTTCCATCGACTCTGGCTGTAAACGGATTGGGAGGGATGAATTCCTATTGTAATGCCTGAGAAAAGTCAACAACAAGTTTCCAGTAAATGTGACTTTAAAACAGCATTTCTCAAACTTTCAATTTGTGTCTCCTCTTTAAGACATAGTCTGCCTCCAAACCCAGCACCTATTTTATAGTATAGCATAGATTTTTGCACACAGATATGTACCTATAACTTGCTGCTGTGCGCAAAGATCTGTGAGCTGCAGCCATTAATTCAACACTGGCATTAGGAAGAGGAACAGAGCATAGTACATCGACCCCTCTTAAAATTATGCACAGGAAGATGCTGTTAGTATAATAGCTTTAGCCAAATCAGAATGGGGCGACTGCTACCCAACTTGCCCCATCACCCTCAAAAACCCAATATGAATTAATGAGGATATCCCACCCATGTGTCTTGGCTGGTGAATGGATGAAGGCTCCACCCGTCTCATGATCTTGCCCAATCTGGAAACTTTGTGTCGTCCTTCCAAGTATTCTGTACTGCCAAGGGCATGATTCTCAGTTTGAGAACTACCTACAAAACCATCACCACATTTATGCTTAATATAGTCCTAACAAATCCTTTCCTGTAGTAATATTTGTCAACATATGGGTAACAGAAGCCCCAGTTACACTCTAAATAGTGAAGTAGCAAGCATTTCACCAATGCAAGAATGCTGATCACACCAGCCGGTCCCCTTGGGTCAGACAGACAAAACACAGAAAAAAGAAAATTCAGAAGGGTAGCAGCTTCTACTTGTATTGAGTCACAATACTGCTATTTCTTATCATGCAACTACATTATTCTCACAACCAGCTACATTAGAACTGCTCACCACACAATTTAAATCATTAGTACAGAGTCCTGTCACGGACAAGTCTGACAACAACAATTAGTATTTGTAGTTCTAGTTAGTTATAACTTATAGTGTAGTACTAACTCCATGAGTGGAGTTAGTACTATACTACTCTAAATACAGAGCTAGTTCAGATGTGGACTGAAATGTCCTCTTCCTGCACAGGTTCATTGGTTATACATAAGTAACCAATCCATGCTCTGTGTAAATTCCCACTGCCCACCCACCTTTGAGGGGAAGAATGACAATAAATGGGCTTCTAGGAAGAGTATCCATGACAGGTTATGGAATTGGGAAGGTTGCAAGTCCCCTACTCCACTGTGAGAAGTGGACTGTCAGTCAGGTACACACATTAACCAACATACAGTGGTCGCACTTGCAATCCACACATTTTTTGAGCTGCTTCAAGATAAGCAATGCAGCTACATGACGTTTACATGTTATATAACTGAGTTACACCACAAAGGCTATCTTCACTACTGCAAGAGCTCTAAAACTCATTTGAGGCAAGTAGGAGACTTTCAGCCACTGCTAGCTGAGACACATAACCTTCATTTGACTTTCCGTGAAATATCGGATGAAGAATAAAGACTTAACCACACGTATTTTTACACATAATAGCTCAGTTGTATTACAAATATACTATCCAGATTATTCTAATCACACAGGACTTATCAGGTTCACTTGATCAGCTTTGAGGTGTTACAGAATGGTAATAAAAGGGAATGCTTCAGAACTGAAGAGATAGCTCCAGCCTAACTACCACTGAAATCCGGGAGACAAGTTGGTTATTACTAACTTAAGTGCCATTAATTTCAACAGGACTTAGTCATGACTAACTTGAGTCTGCATTCTACAATGCTTACATTGCAAGTACTGCACCTATTTTCTAAACTGAGCAGGCTCTGTCAGACTATACCAGTAGCCTTTTTTTTAAAAAAACAAAGAAGTGAAAAGGCCTTAGTGAATGATCATACCTTCTGTAAAGTCTGGTCCAAAAGGCAGCAGTGCAAGTGACAGTCCAGGTTCTTTTACAAATAAGAGAAAAGTTCACAGTATCTTCTGGACGTATGTAGGATGCCAGCACCAACCAAATGTCAATGGGATACTCTTTGCCTACTACTCCATCAGAGTTTTCTAAAGATGGTGAGCAAACAAGTGATTACTGATAATTCTCATGTCAACAGTCTTGAAGGCTAAAAAGACACTGACATCACTTTAGTGAAATTAGACCATTCAGACCTTCTTCTGCTGCTAACACACCACACGGTGGCCAATATCCTGACTAAGACTGCATGTGTACAACCCCAAAAGCTGTTCATGCGGCGATACTGTCCTTGCTTCTGAAACACAAGCATTCATGCATAAGAGGGAATCATTTTTGCTGGCCTCCATTTCCCCAGAAACACTCCATAGAATCTGGAAGTAGGCCCCTCGAGGGCTGTGTGACCATCAGAGGCCTATTTCTGGGACTCAAGGAGTGCTTCCAGGGGAAGGGGGATGGGCAAAACCTGCCCTTCCTCCCTGCATGCAAAAATCTACACTTCAGCAGTCAGGGTGGTATTGCTGCACATGTGCCTTTTTGGTTGCACACATACAGGTGAAACTCGGAAAATTAGAATATCGTGCAAAAGTCCATTAATTTCAGTAATGCAAATTAAAAGGTGAAACTGATATATGAGACAGACGCATTACATGCAAAGAGAGTTAAGTCAAGCCTTAATTTGTTATAATTGTGATGATCATGGCGTACAGCTCATGAAAACCCCAAATCCACAATCCCAGAAAATTAGAATATTACATGGAACCAAGAAGACAAGGATTGTAGAATAGAACAATATCGGACCTCTGAAAAGTATACAGTGTACTGTGCTTGATTGGCCAGCAGACTCGCCTGACCTGACCCCATAGAGAATCTATGGGGCATTGCCAAGAGAAGGATGAGAGACATGAGACCAAACAATGCAGAAGAGCTGAAGGCCGCTAATGAAGCATCCTGGTCTTCCATAACACCTCATCAGTGCCACAGGCTGATAGCATCCATGCCATGCCGCATTGAGGCAGTAATTGCTGCAAAAGGGGCCCAAACCAAGTACTGAATACATATGCATGCTTATACTTTTCAGAGGTCCGATATTGTTCTATTCTACAATCCTTGTCTTCTTGGTTCCATGTAATATTCTAATTTTCTGGGATTGTAGATTTGGGGTTTTCATGAGCTGTACGCCATGATCATCACAATTATAACAAATTAAGGCTTGACTTATCTTGCTTTGCATGTAATGCGTCTGTCTCATATATCAGTTTCACCTTTTAATTTGCATTACTGAAATTAATGGACTTTTGCACGATATTCTAATTTTCCGAGTTTCACCTGTACATACAGGTTTAGTCAAGATATTGTCCACCATCTTGATTGGTGCTGCTATAGTAATATCATTGTATAGCTCATATAGGTAGAGAAATTGTTGCTTAGCTACATTGTTTCACTATCAGGTGTGAAGAGAATGCCAGAGTAGGTTTCTAGAGTCATCCTTGTAGCATTAAAATATAGCTAGAATGATAACTTAAGTGTGATCAAGCATGCTGTAAACCAAGAACTAATTAACTTGTTTTCCCCTGAAGTAGGTGAATAGAACAATTACAAGGGATTAAAACTAGAGGGCTGCAAAATGGGAATATCACACCCGTTGACCAAACAAGCAACTTTCTTCATATATAGAAAAGGAGATTGCCAACCTGAGGCAATTGAAAGGTTACCCTGTTTTATCCTAAAAGAGGACTGCAGTAACCCCATGAAGTAGCTAACTTTCACCACCCAAAGTCAGAGTAAACCTCATGGCTTAGCAGAGATTTGAACCCAAATCTTCCTGGTCCACGTATACATTGATTTGAGGCAAGGCTCAGTTTTCCAACACAGTCAATAAGAGGAAGTGTGCTTGCCAAATACATAAATGCAAAAACATAGATGTGCTTGAGCAGATATGGTTCACACACAAACATTTAAGTTTGACAAATGAGAATTATCAGGGCAAGTTTCACAAGAAGTGATTAGGTAAACCACAGTTCTTACCTTTATGCCTCTCTCTTTTCTTTTTCCTAGACAACATTCTATCAGTGGCCAACTCCTTAGAATCCATTTCATCACTACTGCCACAGGATTCTGCCACTGATAGCACTTCATCAGTCGGTACACAAGAGGCTTCCAAACCACAAAGTGATTTCACTAGAACCACAAACAGAATATATTGAGATAAGAGGTGGCAAGTGTTTATAATAAATTTCAGTCCAGCAATCCAATTGCCAGAGCAGAAATCACTGCAAGAAGCAGTTATAAGTACAACACATGCTCCATTTTACACAGCTTGAGCTGCCTTCTACATTGCATTGTGCCTGCAGCAGTCAAGTTCCAACACTGATTTGCTGAGCTGGTGTGATGGCATGCAATTAAGCAGCTTCCTTAAAATTAAGCAGTTTGCAGTCAGATTCGATCAGTGAAGGAAACATGTCAATTTGGCATGGATTAAGTTATAATATAGGCGAGACGGAGAAGTTTCTGGGAATTGGGAAGCAAAGAGAGAGGCATCTAGAGGCAAGAAAGCTGGGTGCAGAGTAAATAATGTACAAAGGAGATAACTGAAGGAAGGAGAGGTAGAGAAGGAAGCTTGAGGAAGGTGGCAAAAGTGATAGGGAACTGAGCCAAGGAGATCAATCAGGGAAAGGATTTTGAAACAACTTTAGAGGTCTTAAGATCAGGAGGCATTGCATGCTGGTGATTGGAGTGGCGGGCGGGGGGGGGGAGGAGAGAGGGCAATAGGAAGGCTGGTCAACAGCCAAGCTGGCTACAGGATGAGAGAGAGACAGGAGTCTGCAAGAAGTGGAAACTTGTAAAGGGTGATGGAGACACTGACCTGAACAAAAAGGGAAAGCTAAAGGAGAAAGTGAAACTATACACACAGCTTAAACATGGCAGCTGTTGTGCACTAATGGCAGCAAGCAAAGGAGTTGGGGGATGGGACAAGACTGTGAGCCAGGGATTTGAGAACACACAAAGGTTGTTCACATGACTAACTTACCTGGCCCTGGGGAGGGCTGGCAGGGAGGCAGGCTCCTACCTGCCTCCCTGCATTTGAGGATGAGGCATCCCCACATTCTGACACTCACGTGCCAGGCAAGTGGCATGGTGAGCAGCAGAGCCAGGATCTGGAGGACTTCCACCTCCGGCATCACACAACGCACCGTGTGAGGAGCACGGTGTATTGGGGGATTTTCCTGCTGCTGGGTGCTCCTGCTGCCCGGCTCTATTGATGCTTGGGCTGCAGGCAGCATGAGTATCCACATGACTAGGAGGGATGAGATCTTCACTTTTAGCCTGGATTAAAAACCCACACTACCGGGTTGAAGAGTGCTGGGATCGGTTGCGATCCCGGCACTCCACACAGCCAGCCTTAGCTGAGTAGGGCTGTGCAAGCCTGGGTATGCCTGGACACGTGAACAACCTTACAGTATTCTTTAGAGATTTTATTTACCAAGCAGGATGCTGGACTAGATTAGATATCTAGGATCCTCTCCAACTCTAAATTCTATGAACTTATATACCAAAGAGGAATTCTGTCAGTTGTGGCTTTTACTATTACTGCACCATCACGAACAGAAATAGCTGGAAGTGGCAGGCAGAATTCACACAATTTGTACTATTAAACATTCAATAAATTTGGCTGCACAGTTCTAGTAGCTTATTGTTTCCCTGCAGGGTAATTTGTTGCTGTCTCACAGCAGTTTTTCTTCAGCCTTGGATACCAGTGTACAGGTTTTTTCCTACATTTGGACTGGAGGTACACTTTCAATCTTGTACACTTTCTCAGAGCTCCCACAACAATGTGTTGACACTAGTCTTTAACTGTAGGATAACCCAATTAATATGGAGTCTTTGCATTTCATCCTTCACTGCCCAGACAGAAATGAGATAGTGGTTTCTGGACAGTAGAAATGATATTGTGTTTCTCCATACCCGATAGCTGATTGATTGATTGATTGATTGATTGATTGATTGATTTATTGATTTATTTATTTATTTATATACCGCTTTTTCATTAAAAAGTGTGCACTGCAACTGGGAATCTTGGTACATCCTTACTCCCTCTCGCAGAAGAACATCACTGCCCACATACTCAGAGGAGCTCAGTGCTGTATGGGGCTTCCCATACTAAAAGACTATATTGAACATAAGAACACCAGTCTTGCTCGATCAGGCCCAAGACCTATCTAGTCCAGTACCTTGTTTCACGTAGTGGCACGAGATGCCTCTGTGAAGCCCACAAGCAGGAAGTGAAGGAATACCCTCTCTCTGCTGTGACTACCCTGCAGCTGGTATTTAAAAGCATCTTGCCTCTGAACCTGGAGGTAGATACAGCCATCAAGACTTGTAGCCACTGATAGACTTTTCCTCTATGAATTTGTCTAAGCCTCAGTTAAAGCCATCCAAGCTGGTGGCCATCACCACATCCCATGGCAGAGATTTCCATATATCAATTATGTATTACGTGAAAGAGAACTTCCTTTTGTTGGTCCTAAATTTCATGGGATGATCCCTGGTTCTAGTGTTGTGAGAGGGAAAATAACTTCTTCCTATCCACTCTCTCTTCACCACACATAACTTTATAAATCTCTATCATGTCTCCCCTTAGTCATCTTTTTTCTTAACTAAAATGTTGTAGCCTTTCCTTGTAAGAAAGGTGCTCTAGATATATGATCACCTTGGTTGCCTTCTTCTGCACCTTTTCTGGTTCTACAACCTCTTTTGTGACTTATAGTGACCAGAACTGTTCACAGATTCCAAATGTGGCCGCACCATAGATTTGTATAGAGGCATTATATTAGCAGCTTTAATAATCCTCTTCCTAAGGATCCTTAGCACAGAATTTGCCTTTTTTTACAGCTGCTGCACAATGGTTTGACATTTCCAGTGAGCTGTCCACCATTAATTTTATTTATTTTACATTTTATATCCCGCTCTTCCTCCAAGGAGCCCAGAGTGGTGTACTAAATACTTAGGTTTCTCCTCACAATAACCCTGTGAAGTAGGTTAGGCTGAGAGAGAAGTGACTGGCCCAGAGTCACCCAGCTAGTATTATGGCTGAATGGGGATTTGAACTCGGGTCTCCTTGGTCCTAGTCCAGCACTCTAACCACTACACCATGCTAGCTCCCTTCTGACCACAAACAGTTCAGACTCCATCTGCATGTGTGTGACATCGGGATTTTTTGCCTCAATGTGCTTCACTTTACAAATGCATTTGCCATTTTGTAGTCGACTCACCCAGTTTGCAGGGACCCTTTTGGAGCTCCTCACAATCTGTTTTGGATTTTACTACCCAAAATAGTTTGGTGATATCTGCAAGTTTGGCCACCTCATTGCTTATACAAATTTCCAGATAATTTATGAATAAATTAAAAAGCACTGGTCCAAACACAGATCCCGGGGGACTCAACTTCTTACATCTCTCAATTGTTAGAATTGTCAGTTTATTCCTAATTTCTGTTTCCTGTCTTTCAACTGTATTATTACGACAGTATCCACCCAAAACAAAAATTGGTGGACCTGAGCCTCAAAACAGGAGATTTCTATCCCAAAATAGAAATAAACTTCAGAACATAGATTCCATATCACAATTTGATTTCCTAAAACAATTCATTTTCCTTGTCAAGTATGCACTTACTAGACAACAGCTTAATATAACCACTAAATTTATTAATCTCGCAAAAGAGTTAATTTGATTTTACCCATGATCTCCATTACAGTGTTGGGCAGACAATGAATGAATGAATGTCAGGGTCTGTACTTGGAGAGCTGGAGGTTCTTCACATGTGCAGCATGCACATCTTGCAGGTGAGATAAATCTAATCTGAAAGCCTCTCTTTTTTACAGTTTAGACTGACCAGATAAGTGGGGTGACCTAACTGGCCCAGAATTACATCATCTCTGTTCTGCCCTTCTCCTGATCTAAGAGTCCAGGACATGTCTCATGGGCCATCCTTTCCTTTTGGTCAGAGGAGTAAGACACTGGCTACAGGTCATTACTCCAAGACATGCTCCAAGAATATAACAACCCTGCTGGATCAAGCACAAGGTCCATCTAGTCCAGCATCCTGTTTCACACAGTGGCCCATCAGATGCCTCTGAGAAGCCCACAGGCAAGAGCTGAGGGGCATGCCCTCTCTCCTGCTATTACTCCCTTGCAACTGGTATTTAGAGACAACCTGCTTCTGAGGCTGGAGGTTGCCTCACACTAGTAGCCATTGATAGACCTGTACTCCATGAATTTATCTAAACCCCTTAAAGCCATCCAGATTGTTGGCTGTTACCACATTTTGTGGCTGAGAATTCCACAGGTTAATTATACATTATGTGAAAAAGTACTTCCTTTTGTCAGTCCTAAATTTCCTGGCTTTCGGTTTCATGGGATGACCACTGGTTCTAGTTTCATGAGAGAGGGAGAAAAATCTATCTATCAACTTTATCTACACCATGAATGATTTTATAGACTTCTATCATGTCTCCCATCTCACCCCGGTTTTCTTTTTTCTAAACTAAAAAGCCCCAGGTGTTATAGCCTTGCCTTGTAAGGAAGGTTCTCTAGGTCTCTGATAATCTTGGTTGCCTTCTTCTGCACCTTTTCCAGTTTAACTATGTCCTTCTTAAGATATGGTGACCAGAACAGTATACAGTACTCCAAGTGTGCCCCCCTTTTGTATAAGGGCATTATAATATTAGCAGTTTTATTTTCAATCCCCTTCCTAATGATTCCAAGCATGGAATTGCCCTTTCCCCCAGCTGTTGCACACTGAGTCGACACTTCCAACCAGCTGTTCACCACAACCCCAAGAGCCCTCTCCTGTCCTGTCAACAGCTCAGACGCCATCAATGCATATGTGAAGGGGTTTTTTTGCCCCAATATGTATCACTTTACACTTGCTAACACAGAACTGCATTGCCATTTTGTTGCCCACTCCCCCAGTTTGGAGAGATCCTTTCAGAGCTCCTCTTTTGTATTTCACCACCCTAAATAGCTTGGTGTCATCTGCAAATCTGGCCACCTTGCTGCTTAGCCCAACTTCTAGATCATTTATGAATAAATTAAAAAGCACCAGTCCCAGCACAGATCCCTGGGGGACCCCACTTCTTACTTCCCTCCATTTAGAAAACTGTAGGTCTAGGCTAACAAAGGCTGCATTCATGGAGATATAACAGATGTGTGGGATGACTATTAGTATAACAAGGTCATTGGAACCTGTATTATGTATGTAACTTACAGTGCAATCCTATGTTTACTGAAAATCAAGTCCCACTGCTTACTCCCCGTTAAGTGTACATACGATTACAGCATCAACTTTCTGGATGGACTTGTATGTAGTAGATCAATAGGCACCTTCTTATTGTTCTACATGAAACTCATATCATTAGTTGATACAAACGGTCCCTCTGAAATTCCGTGCATTTTAACAGCCCTCGAATAGAAGCAATGGGTATCAATAGACGCTCCCCGTCATGTGCTTTGATGCGTCCCTGGGCCCAACTCACCTTCCTGCTGCAGTGCGTTGGCCACAGCCTTCTTTACGCGCCCGGACTTCACCACTGCGGGATCAGAGTTGGCGTAATCCGCCACGGTCACTGCGAAGAAAACACGATAAAGCGTCAACCGGCGCCGGTTAAGGGGGGCCGCGGCCACCACCGACCTCGACCACCACGACTCACCACGCTCCGAACAGACATCACTGGCCCGAAATCTGAGGCGCTTTCGAGCCCCTCGCTTGCGCATGGCGGAGGGGGGCGCTACTACCAGGCGGTCTCGGGGTGCCATTTTCTCAGCGAGCACAGAGACGCAGAGCCTCCCTGGTCGGCCCCGCGCAGCTCCGCCGCCATCCCGTTCCGGCTGGTACCCGGACCCTACGTCGCCACGTCTCGGACTCGATGAGGCCCGGAAATGACGTGATTGTCTGGTGCCGTTAACTTATGTCAATGTCATTACATTGCGACAGCAGCAGAAGCAACTACAGTTGTAGCACTGCAGTACTTTCCTCTGCCCTTTAGCGAGCCCTGCCAGGTGTAGCACAGTTTTGTCATACACATCGAAGAGTAGTACACTGTAGGATTTTCTTATAGGCACCATCAGATTTCAGTACTTCCTCCTCCTCCTCCTCCTCCTCTTTCCTGATAAACTTCCGTTTTCGTTGCTCATGCTCAGTCTCCCTTTTTGTAACCACTAGCACTCTCTTTGCCCATGCATCTTTTTTAAAAATGATGTTAGAGATAGTAAGAAACTTGGTTATCAAATTAAAAATTATACAACATTGTTAAAAATTACATGTTTACAAATAATGTATGAAATGTTGTGTCTTGGCCTTTTTGAGAAATGTAATGCATCTTTGAAAAAAAAAGATTTTAGAGATTGTTAAAAACTATATTTAAGACGTTTGAATTTTTCTTTGTTTGAAAGGTTTGGTTATCAGATTAAGAATTGTACAACATTGGTTGAAAATTATGTTTCAGATGTTTGAAAGGTATTTTCCTGAACAATGTCATTTATTATGTTTATTGCATTATAACGGTTTGGTTATCAAATTTAAAATCATACAACGTTGATAAAAAAATTGTTTCAGATTTTTGAAAGGTTTTTTCTGAACAATGTCATTTATTATCTTTACAACATTTTACATAATGGTGCTTAGGGAACAGGTTTTTGTAATCTGGACAGGGCCTGCAAGTGTTTCATGCTGCGGGAGCATGCCCAAGCCTAATCCACTCTGCAGCTTCGCTAGCTGCAACTGTCACGTCCCCCTATGAGCAGGTGAGGAGCACAGGTTCAGCTATTAGGTGTTTGGTTACTCACCGCACAGGTGTTTTATAAAGGTGATGATGATTATTAATAATACATTTATACCCCGCTCTTCCTCCAAGGAGGCCAGAGGGGTGTACTGCATAAGTTTCCCTTCACAACAACCCTGTGAGGTAGGTTAGGCTAAGAGAGAAATGAGTGGCCCAGAGTGACCCAGCAACTCTCACGGCTGAATGGGGAGTTTGTACTCTGGTCTCCCCATTCCTAGTCCAGCACTCCAGCCTAATCCACCGTGCAGCTTTGCTAAAACTGCATCTGTCACGTCCCCCTATCAGCAGGTGAGGAGCTCTCATTGCGTGGGGTTGCAGCAGAGGCACTGCTGTTTGCACGCACAGGTAGGTCTTCGGTTCCAGTCCTGGAATCAAGTCCCGATTGCACTGCCCCCAACATATTCCTTGGGCACAGGTTCTGCTATTAAAGGTGTGGTTCCGCCAACCCCACACAGATTTCAACCAGCCGGGCTTTCCTGATGCCTCTGCATCTCTGACGCATGAGGCCGTCAGGCTTCCCTCTCCCTGTCAGATGGCACCAACCAGGTGGGCTCTTCTGATGGGTCTGCATCTCTGATGCATTAGGCTGTCCTGAGTTCCAGTCCTCAACTTGGTTCCAATCAGTTTCCAGGCACCATCCTTCCACTCCTGGGCGGGGACCCAGCAGATCCCACTACCCCTGTCCCTGTCAGATTGTGCCACCAAATCTGGATCTTAAAAGCGTCCTCATCTTGGATGCACAAGGCTGTCAGTTTTCCCTGTCGCTGTCAGTTTGTCCCAACCGTGCATGCTTTTCTGATGGGTACCATTTTCTGATGCCCTAGCCTATCAGAAGCACAATCTGACAGGGACAGGGGTATTGTGCTCTTCTTCAAAGGAGGCCAGAGCGGTGTACTACATACTTGAGCTTCTCCTCACAACAACCCTGTGAAGTAGGCTAGGCTGAGAGAGAAGTGACTGGCCCAGAATCACAGCACACAATGACAGCTCCTCACCTGCTCATAAGGGGACATTACAGATGCAGTTAATTGTGGAGTACACAAGTCTCTTTACTAATTCTAAAGTTAACAAGGGTAAGAGCTTCTGACAGGTGTTGGGTAAGAGCTTCTGACAGGTGTTGGAGAGACTGAGCATGCTCTCTTTTTGCCAGCATTCAAGATGTCAGTCGTTGATAGATTGACCTTCAGGGTAAGGGCACTGGCTTCAACTGGAGAGACTGAGCATGCTCCCTTCTTGCTCTCTTCTTCCTGCTCTCTTGCCAGTTCTCTAGGCCTTTCACAGAAATTAACATTGATCCTTGGGATGCACTATTGTAGTCATTCTTCTTTATGTTTCAGAGTAATTTTGTTACATAATTGCACATCCAATCACATGTGATTTTTTTTCGTCGATGCGTATGACAAAACTTTGCTACACCGGTAGGGTTTTATAACACGCTAGTGCGTTCTTATCCCGTTACTCAGATTTTGCTACTACTTCCGTGTCATTGCTCATGCTCAGTCCCCATTTGTAGCCACTCAGTTGCCCATACCTTGAAGAGACTTTTGCAGCAATGTAATGTTTAATGTTTCAGATGTTTTAAATGTTTTTTTCTGAACAAAACATTAAAATCTTTTGGTGCTTTGGGACAATGCATTATCTTTTTAAAAACTGATGTTTAAGATTGTTAAAAATTATGTTTAAGATGTTTTAAATGTTTTTTAAAACTGATGTTTAAGATTGTTAAAAATAATGTTTAAGATGTTTTAAATGTTTTTTAAAACTGATGTTTAAGATTGTTAAAAATAATGTTTAAGATGTTTTAAATGTTTTTTTCTGAACAAAGCATTAAAATCTTTTGGTGCTTTGGGAACATGGGCAAGACTAATCAACTGTGGTGTGGAGCTTTGCTAACTGCATCTGTCACGTCCTCTTATGAGCAATGTAATCTTTAAAACATTAAAAATTACATTTTTGAAAATTATGTTTAAGATGTTTTATCCTGGGTACAGATTCAGCTATTAGAGGTTTGGTTATTAAATGAGAAATTAAACTACATTTTTTAAAAATTATGTACCAGATTTTTGCAATTTTTTTTTACAAGATCATTTATTATCTTCAAAACATTAAAATCATCTCGTGCTTCAAGAACATGGGCAAGCCTAATCAATTGTGCAATTTTGCTAGCTGCATCTGTCACATCCCCTATGAGCAGGTGAGAAGCTCTCATTGTGTGGGGTTGCAGCAGAGTCACTGCTGTTTGCGCGCACAGGTTCTGAGTTCCAGTCCTGGACACCAGTACAGATTGCACTGCCCCCAACATATTTTTGGGGACACAGGTTCAGCTATTAGAGGTGTGGTTCCACCTACCCCACAGATTTCAACCATGGGCTTTGCCCATGTTCCTGCAGCACGAAACGTTCTCAGATAATGTCCAGATTACTAAATGTTGCTAGTGTTAATAACAAAACCTCCAATAGCTGAAAATGTGTCCAATAAGTTCTGCTTGGTTCACAGGCAATAACTTGCAAGCTTGTAGAATACACAAGTCTATTTACTAAAGCTGATGTTAACTAATTGCAAGACTGTGGAGCACACAAGTCTCTACTAGTTCTGAAGTTCTGAACAAGGGTAAGAGCTTCTGACAGGTTTCTTGCCAGCACTCAAGATGTAAGAGTTTCCATTAGATTGACCTTCAGGGTAAGGGCACTGGCTTCAACTGGAGAGACTGAGCATGCTCTCTTCTTGCCAGTTCTCCAGGAATTTCACAGAAATTCACATTTGTCCTTCTTGTCTTCTTGCACAGACATTTAAGTATTAAATATTCAGTGTCGATACAGCAACACTACTAGGCTCTAACTGTCTGGCTACTAGAGTTGTGTGTCTCTATGCTTCGGCTATGTGCAAGTGCTTAAGACTAGTGTCTAGCTAGGTATATTCCAAGTGTGTGTATCCAAAGACACTTTATTCTACAACTCCCCCCCCCGCCACAATAAATTATAGCTGTGGATGATGGGAGTTGTAGTACAGCAACATCTGGAGGGGCCCAGGAGTTGTAGTACAGCAACATCTGGAGGGGCCCAGGCTGTGTATAAATGTATGCGTCGGTGTGCACGTACGTGTGTATAAATGTTTGCGCATGCGTGTGTGTGTGAAAGTTCAATAGTTCAAAAGTTCAAAAGTCCGAAGGTTCGATTGTTTGAAAGTTCAAAGGTTCGAAGGTTCAATAGTTTGAAGGTTGAAAGGTCTGAAAGTTTGATGGTTCGAAGGTTTGATTGTTTGAAGGTTTGATGGTTCGAAGGTTCGATTGTTTGAAGGTTCGATTGTTTGAAGGTTCGATAGTTCGAAGGTTCGATAGCTCGAAGGTTCGATAGCTCGAAGGTTTGATAGCTCAAAGGTTCAATAGTTCGAAGGTTCAATAGTTCGAAGGTTTGAAGGTTCCATAGTTCGAAGGTTCGAAGGATCGAAGGTTCGATAGTTCAAAGGTTCGATAGCTCAAAGGTTCGATAGCTCGAAGGTTCGATAGCTCGAAGGTTCGATAGCTCGAAGGTTCGATCGCTTGAAGGTTTGATAGCTCAAAGATTTGATAGCTCAAAGGTTCGATAGTTCAAAGGTTCAAAGGTTCAATATACGAAGGTTCAAGGTACAAAGGTTCAAAAGTTCAATGGTTCAATAGTTTGAGCTTTCGAACCATTGAACTTTCAAACTATTGAACCTTTGAACTTTTGAACCTTCGAACTATTGAACATTAGAACTATTGAACTATTAAACCTTTGAAACTTTGAACTATTGAACTATTTGAACCTTCGAACTGTTGTACTTTCGAACACCAGGCAGGACTTGTTGAGGAGCAGGGGAAAGTACTGCTACGACGGCTGCACTGCCGCCACTTCTAGTTCCTGGTGGAACTGATGTTAAGGAAGCAGAACTGTAGAGTGGCTTGTGCTGCTGCTGTACAAAGGAAATGGAACTGTAGAGCTTCTCGTTACCTAAACTGTAATGTGCAAAACTGGCTACCCAAACTGTAATGTGCAAAAAGCAACTCCAGAGTCTAGGGGAGTTGTTGTGACCAAGAAGAGGCGAGGTGGTGTCCCCTGCCCTAAAGGCAAGCGGTTCCTGCTCCGAGGAGCCCTGCTGGCTCCCATCCAGGATGCAGCTGTGCTCCTCATCCTGAGCCAATGGGGAGATGAGGCTTTCCCTGCAAGCAGCAGCGATGGCATCCAGCAGCCAGCCACCCAGCCAGGTGGGCCCAGCCTGCTAGGAAGCAGCCCATCTTTGCCTCCCCAGGTCTCTAGGAGGAAGCAAACTTTGGGCTGGAGTCACACAAACTCCACTGAGCCAGAGACTGAGTAGTCCCCCCCACCTCCCACGGGAAGCCGCCGCTGCTGCCTCCTCCTCCTCCGACAGAGTCCTCCGCCCACCATCACGACCCCCCCAACAAGAGGAGGAGGAGGGCCGTTGAGCCCCTCCTCCTCCTCCTCCGCTCAGCAGGGCCTGCTGCTGCTGCTCCAGCCAGCAAGGGCTCTCCCGAGGCCGGGCCATGCGTCTTTCCCAGCCCTCCTCTCTGGAAATGTGGCGGTGGCCTGGGCAGGACTGGCAGCGGCGCGGAGGCTCAGCCGGGGGATGCCCAGAGCTTTTGGCTGCGTCGTCCTCCCAAAAGCGCGCCCAGAGCTCAGCCAGGCAGCAGCCCACAAGAAGCTGCAGACTTGGCCAGCCTGGCAGAGGATTACGAAGAGTGCCGCGAAGGCAGATACCCGCCCTGGGCATCAATGGCAGCTGGGCACTGGCAGGGCAGAAAGGCGGCAGCCCTCCCTGGTAGCAACAGGCTTTTCAGAGAGACTGCCTCTGCACCTGGAAGCTCCACAAAGAAACAGCCACTCCTTCCAGTCCAGCTGCCATCACCTAGGGGGAGGGGGGAGGAAGCGGCCCACGGCTGCCCTCCCCCACCCCAAAGGTATGCATGTGCACATCTTGGCTGCCCGCCCACCAGCAGTACCTTTCTCTTCAGGTCCAGCATGTAGATGGTGCTGGAAGATATGGCTCGCCTCTGAAGCCGGTGTAGCAGTACTTTCCCCTGCCCCTCAATGAGCCCCACCCATCAGGGGCATATCTAGGGTGGGTCAGGCAGGGCACATGCCCTGGACGCCACTTGAAATGGGGCACCATTTTTTTAACATTATTTTTAAAAAAAAAAATGGCTGCCAAAAACAAAATGGCCACAGCACATGCTCAAATGGCCTCTGTGAGGCCCTAGACCATGCCAGGCCTCACAGAGGCCATTTGAGCATGCGTGGTGGCCATTTTGTTTTCAACGACAATTTTTTTAAAAAAATATTATTTTTAAAAATGGCCACCGCACATGCTCAAATGGTCCCTGTGAGGCCCTAGAGGCCAGCGGGGGGGGGAGGGGGAACCTTTGTAGACCCCCCCATGGCCTTTAGGAAGCCCCCCAAAGGGGATACAGGTAATTTTAAAAAAATAAATATATATATAATATAAGTCACTGTACGCATATTCATATATGTGACTTGTATGTGACTTGTATGTGACCTTCAGACTTGTATTTTTCAGCTGATATTATGGTAAAGTTATCTGAAAGATGAGTGTCAGATGTTTGGACAGGGGGTGCAATTTCAGTGCTTGCTCTAGACGTTATTTTCCCTAGATATGCCTCTGCTGCCCGGTAGGGTTTTATAACACGCTAGTGCGTTCTTATCCCCTGTCACTCACATTTTGCTACTACTTCCGTGTCATTGCTCATGCTCAGTCTCCATTTGTAGCCACTCAGTTGCCCATACCTTGAAGAGACTTTTGCAGCAATTTAATGTTTCAGATGTTTTAGATTTTTTTTTCCTGAACAAAACGTTAACATATTTTGGTGCTTTGGGACAATGCATTATCTTTTTTAAAACTGATGTTTAAGATTTAAAACTGATGTTAAAGATTAAAATCTTTTGGTGCTTTGGGAACATGGGTAAGACTAATCAACGGTGGAGCTTTGCTAACTGCATCTGTCACATCCTCTTATGAGCAACGTAATCTTCAAAACATTAAAAATTACATTTTTGAAAATTATTTAAGATGTTTTATCCAGGGTACAGATTCAGCTATTAGAGATTTGGTTATTAAATGAGAAATTAAACTACATTTTTAAAAAATTATGTACCAGATTTTTGCAAAAAAAATTTACAAGGTCATTCATTATCTTCAAAACATTAAAATCATCTTGTGCTTCGAGAACATGGGCAAGCCTAATCAATTGTGCAACTTTGCTAGCTGCATCTGTCACATCCCCTATGAGCAGGTGAGAAGCTCTCATTGCGTGGGGTTTCAGCAGCGTCACTGCTGTTTGCGTGCACAGGTTCTGAGTTCCAGTCCTGGACACCAGTACAGATTGCACTGCCCCCAACATATTTTTTGGGGACACAGGTTCAGCTATTAGAGGTGTGGTTCCACCTACCCCACAGATTTCAACCAGGCAGGCTTTTCTGATGGAAAACTGACAGCCTAGTGCATCAGAGATGTGGACCCATCAGAAAAGGCTGCCTGGGTGGCACAATCTGACTAGGGATGTGCACGGTCCGGAGAAGTCCGGACCGGCACCGAAGGGGGGCCTTGTTTTTAGGGCGGGGAGGGCTTGCTTAGCCCTCCCGCCTCCTTGCCCCCGCCAGCGCCCGTATTGTACTGTATAGGGGCGCTGGAAACCAGCCGCCCCCTCCCCCGCCGCCGCCGCCGCGGCGAAATAACCTCTAAAACCAGCCAGCCCTCCCTCCCTCCCAGCTAGCTGCCCGCCCACCCACCCAGTCGCTCACCCGGTCGCTGGATAAAAAGCGAGAGGAGCTCTGGCGGCGGCGGCGGCAGCGGGGGGGGCGGCGGCTGGTTTCCAGCGCCCCTATACAGTACAATACGGGCGCTGGCGGGGGCAAGGAGGCGGGAGGGCTAAGCAAGCCCTCCCCGCCCTTAAAGACATACCCCCCACCCGGACCCGAACCAGGCAGGGCCGGACCGGTCCGGCAGTTCGGCCATTCTTTGGAATGGCTGCCGGACCGGTTCGGACACACCACTAAATCTGACAGGGACGGGGCGGGGGGTAGTGGGATCTGCTGGGTCCCAGCCCAGGAGTACAATCTCGACTGGCATCCAGGACTGAAACTCAGGACCTGTGCATGCAAACAGCAGTGACTCTGCCACAACAGCACGCAACAATAGCTCCTCACCTGCTCAGAAGGGGACATGACAAATGCAGTTAGGAAAGCTGCACAGTTGATTAGGCTTGTGCATGTTCCCACAGCACGAAAGATTTTCTGCCCCTGTCCAGGTTAATAAATACCTGTACTGTGTGTAACCACACCTCTAATATCTGAACCTGTGTCCACGAAATATGTTGGGGGTAGTGCAATCGGAGAGGGACAGGGAAAACTGACAGCCTAGTGCATCAGAGATGCAGACCCTTCAGAAAAGCCCACCTGGTTGGTGCAATCTGACAGAAAGGGAAAACTGACAGCCTAGTGCATCAGAGATGCAGACCCATGAGAAAAGCCCACCTGGTTGAAATCTGTGGGGTAGGTGGAATCACACCTCTAATAGCTAAACCTGTGTCCAAAAAATATGTTGGGGACAGGGCAATCTGTTGCAATCAGTGGGGTTGGTGGAACACAGACAGTCCTCCAGAAAATAGCACCCATTGGAAATGTAAAGGGACGGGGGGAGTGGGATATGCTGGTCTCAGCCTAGGAGTGGAAGCATGATCCCTGGAAACGGCTTGGGGCATTAGCAAAGCTGCACAATTGATTAACTTTGCCCATGTTTCTGCAGCACGAAACGTTCTCAGATACTGTAATGTCCAGATTACTAAATGTTACCAGTGTTAATAACAAAACTTCCAATAGCTGAAAATGTGTCCAATAAGTTCTGCTTGGTTCACAGGCAATCACTTGCAAGTTTGTGGAATACACAAGTCTATTTACTAATGCTGATGTTAACTAATTGCAAGACTGTGAAGCACACGAGTCTCTTACGTCAAGTATATGGATGATACCCCATTCAGGATGGTGAAATCCAAAACTGTGAAGAATTCTGGAAGGATTTCTTAAGACTGATTGATACGTTTACCAAAAAAATTATTTATTTATTTAACATATTTATATACTGCCCAAAACGCAAGCCTCTGGGTGGTCCACAACAAAACAATAAAAACAGATAAAAAGATTAAAACATTACAACAATTGAAATCCAAAATGTAAAAACTTTTAAAAACACAATTAAAACAATATCTAATTAAAAGTCTGGGTGAACAAATGTGTCTTGACTGCCTTTAAAAAGTTGTAAGAGATGGGGAGGCTCTTATTTCAGCAAGAAGCATGTTCCAAAGTCTTGGGGCAGCACTGGAGAAGGCCTGTCCCTGAGTAGCCACCAGATGAGCCGGTGGCAACTGTAGACAACCCACTCCAGATGATCTCAAGGGGCAGTGTGGTTCATAGCAAAGAAGGCGTTCTCTTAAATACCCAGGGCCCAAACTGTTTAGGACTTTATAAGTTATAACCAAAACCTTGTCTTTTGCCTGGAAACTTATCGGCAACCAGTGTAGATCTTTTAAGATAGGAGAGATATGGTCTCTCTGAGATGACCCGGAGACCAACCTGGCTGCTGCATTCTGGACCAACTGCAGTTTCTGGATTATGTACAAAGGCAGCCCCACACAGAGCACATTGCAGTAATCAGTTCTGGAGGTGACCAGCAGATGTACTAATGTTCTGAGGTCATTTATCTCAAGAAATGGACGCAGCTGTCCTATCAGCCAAAGCTGAAAATGGCAAAGTAGATTAAATAAAATCTTCAGCCAAGCATGATAGTGGCAGTTTCATGTGTTTTAAACGTGCCGTGCACAGGCCATATGCATATGGGTGTCATGCGGGGGCAGCTGGGAGACACACCACTGGTGTACAAGCATAGCTGGGGGGAGTGCCACAGTTATGGAAGTGGTGATGAGCAGAAGAGCAGGTATGGGCCTGCTTTCCTCTGTGTTAAAGGGAATGTATTATCCCCCTGTTGTAAAGGTATGTGCCAGGATTTGGTTTCCAAATTGCATTTCATGCCCATACCTAATTGGAACTTCTTTCCACCCCATTCCTTTCCATGTGATTGGGGCAGTTCTGTGTTTAAATACACAGAATTGTTGACATCGTATTTAGTGTGGTCCAAATGGAAATGCAAATGGAGCAAAGTATCCTAACAGCTCATATACATTGAAAGGGTCCGAACTGGTTAACTACCCTGACAAGAGATCCTGGGGCTAGGAGGAAAACGTTGCTGAAAATGTCAAAACTATGCAATAGCAGTGGAAAGTTTTGTTTAAAAAGAAGACAAACTTGGTGTTTAGAATCATTGAGAAAGGGATTAAACATGAGACTGATAGTGTAATAACTTTATATAATCTATGGAGTGGTCATGTTTATAATAATACTGTGTTAATTTCTGGTCACATGATCTCAAAAAGAAAAATGTACAGGTAGCTGGAAAAGGTACATTGGGTGGGGAGGGGATCTGTCAAAATTATTGCTGGATTACCTTCCTATGAAGAAATGTTGCTAATGTTGTTGCTTCTTGGCTTAGAAAATATATATAACTAAGAGGGACCATAATAGAGATGTATAAAATTGTGAAACATCTGGCAAGAGAATGGACAGAATCTCTCTATCATATCATTTCACATATAATATCCTAGAATTTTGGGGTCACCCAATGAAATTGACCTGCTGTAGATTCAGAACAGACAAAAAGGACTTCACACCAAGCATGGTTAACTGAAGGAATTTACTGCCACAAGATGTGGAAGGCTTAGCTTGGAAGGCTTTAAAAAAGGGTTAAACAATTCAAAATGTGTTCAGTGGCAGTAGTCAGGTGTGTGTGTGTTTGGGGCTGTTGTCTTCCTGTCCCGTTTTTGCGTTTCCTGGAGACACCCAGCTAGTCACTGTTGGAAGTAGGACCCTCTGATTCAGCAAAGCTCATAAGAACATAGGAAGTTGCTGCATACTGAGGCAGACCATTGGTCCATCTAGGTCATTATTGTCTACACAGACTGGCAATGGCATCGACAAGGTTACAGGCAGGAGGCTCTCCCAGCCTATCTGGAGATGCCAGGGAGGGAACTTGGAACCTTCTGCATGCAAATAAGAATGCAGATTCTCTTCCCATGCCAGAGTGGCCCCATCCCCTAAGGTGAATATTTGACAGTGCTCACATGTAGTCTCCCATTCAAATGGAAGTGGATCCTGCTTTCATGCTTGCTACCACTGTTGGAAGTTAAAGAACTTTGCACTGTCTCTTTGCCTCAGACAGTGGAGGACAGATTAGTAAGTCAGAGGGCTAGAGAGTCGAGACATTGGTCATCCCTTCTCCACTGCTCTGATGCTATCCCTTTGAAATGTAGATTGCTACTCTTAGGGGATTCAAACTTCCTTCCTCTCTCTCTCTCTTCCCTACCTGGCCTCCTACCTTGCAACATGGCAAGTCTCTCTCCCTGCACCATATGTGCAGAGAGGATGCAGAATCCATCTGCATCCAGATAGATAGATAGATTAGAGATCCTAAATCCTCACTTTCCTATCTAGAATGGAGTTCCTTAATAAATGCCTTTTATATTGATTTGAAACTATGAATTGGCTCCAAGTTACTTTACTCTCAGCACACACGCATGCCTAAATAAACTACCACTGTGTTGTGCCTCTGTGCACTCTGCTATAATGAGAAAGGGATTCTCTCACCACAGAGAATTTCCAACAGGTTATGGGAGCCCAGTATTTTGAGCTGCGTGTGCTGCAACTAGAGAGTTAGGTTTGTTCCAGGAGATCCAGTGAGATCTATTGCGGACACTTTGAATTGCTAATCTACAGCAACTGACTTTTGGAGCCGGTGAGGATGGCTACTTACCTAGAAGGAAAACTCAGGCTGACTATCCTGAATGCAGACAACTATTTGGAATGGAAAACCAGATTGAGGATTGCACTGAAAGCAGAAGGACTCCAACAAGTTACTGAGGAGGACCCCCCCTCCCAGATGGATCCACAACTACTGAGAAAACTTTCAAAGAGAAATGGTTGCGCAGTAGGGGTGTGCAATTCGGGTTTTCGGGTGATTCGGCTCGGACCTGAACCGAATCACCCCTGTTCTGTTTTGTGCCCGAATCTGGGTTACCTGAATCACCCTTGATTCGGTTCGGATTCGGATTTAATCCGAAGTTTTTTCTGATGTGTGAATTCTCATTGTATCATAGCAAATGAGATTTTTTTCAATTAGACAACTCTCATGACCCCACTTTCACTTTTTCACACTCTCTATTACTATGAATAATATGAGGAAGTAATCAATTTAGCACACTTCACCTTATGAAGACAAACCTCATAAAAATAAATTCACCAAAATTCACCCCTCTGCCCAATCACTCTTAAATTGGGAATGGTGGTAGCCTCCACCCATTAGGCACTATTTACCAGCCCACCCCACTCCTTTGGGGCAGATCCACTTTCTGCCCCCAATCTGCCCCAAAGACACCCAAACTTCAAATATTCCCAAAAAATCAGCCCTCTGCCCAATCCCCCTGAAATTGGGGTGGTAGCCTCCACCCATTAGGCACTACCACCCCACCCCACTATTCTGCCCCAGACCCCACTATCTGCCCCAAAGACATGAAATTTTCAGAAATTTACCAAAAATCAGCCCTTTGCCCAATCCCCCTGAAATTGGGTTGGTAGCCTGCACCCATTAGGCACTACCACCCCACCCCACTCCTTTTGCTCATATCCCATGCTATGCCCCCGAACTGCCCCAAAGTCACTAAAACTTCAAAAATTCACCAAAAATCAACCATGAACCGAATCACCCGAATTTTTTGGGTCCGAAATTCGGGTGATTCGGCTCATGCCCGAAAAATATTGGGGGACATCGGGGGTGATTCGGTTCGGCCCCGAATCACCCGAAATTGTTCGTTTCGGGCACAGATCGTTCTGTGCCTGAAATTTTTTGCACATCCCTATTGCGCAGAGATGCTCAAGCTCAAGCGATGGTTGCAGCTTCTGTGAGTAAAAATCTTCTTTATGCTATATGTGATCTTGGAACCTCAAAGGAAATGCTAAGCAAGCTAGATTCCTTGCATATGAAGAAAGGGTGGGCATACACCTTTTATTTAAGAAAGAAAATGCAAGATCTCCGATATAAAGATGGGGACTGTTTTTCTACTTTTGTGGGATTTTTGGAAGATTTTTTTTTCCAATTTAAAGGGAGGAATTTACAGAGAATCAGAAGCTGGAAGCTCTGTTCTTAAGCATGCCCCCCAGCTATAGCAGTTTAATCGGCCAATTGGAAACCCACACCAATCTAAGCTTTGAAAAAGCTGTGGAAACATTGTCTTCAGAAGCAAGCAGGAGAAAAATTTTGAATTCACGCTGTGAGAGTGAACTGGCAAGTAACTTTGCTCTTAAAGCAACAGTTGATCATTCCAGCCGAAACCCAAGGTGGGGAGGGAATGCTGCAAGAGGAAACCGCATGGGCCCCTCACATTTACATACAAAGAGATCTGGCTTTGCCACCAAAGAAACCAGAGAGAGCGGTCACATGACCGCCAGCAGAGAGACTGCTAAAATGAAGCCAACTGGGACTAATGCCTTTAGATGTTTTCTATGTAACGAATTTGGCCACAAGGTGGCGAACTGTCCCAAGAATCAGACAAAGGAGAATGGGAATCATGATTACTTTACAGAAAGATATTCCAACAGGAACAGGAATTATAATGTTTACTTAATGCAAAGCAATGAAAAGTTCATTTATTTAGATTCTGGTTCATCTGTGCATATCTCAAATGATCTAGCTTTCTATACTGAACTGTTTGATATTCCTGAAGAGACTGTTCATTTGGGCAATAATACTACAATTAAAGCCAAGAAGAAAGGCGGAGGAATTTTGTATTGCAAATTGCTGGATGGATCTGTTAAACAATTTTTTCTTAAAGATGTTTTGTATATCCCTGACTTCTCAAGCCCCTTGATTTCTATATCCAAGCTACAGAATCAAGGCTGTGAACTGTATATTAAAAATGGACAATGTGCTGTTACCCAGAATGGAGAAATTTGCCTTGTAGGCTCTGAATTCAAAGGTCTTTATTGTGTGGAATCTACAGACAGAGAAAGACCAAAACCTGAGGCATACAAGCCTAATGAAGTGAACCTTGCTAAGTCATGCCTGCATGAAAACTGCTTGCAACTGTGGCATAGAAGGCTAGGACACAGGAGTCATGAGTCAATCCAGAACATGAAGGAAAAGGGATTAGCTAATGGCATTGATTTTGTACCATGTGACATTGTAACTAACTGTGTTTGTTGTCTTGAGTTCAAAGCAGTTAACAAGCCATTTCCAAAGCAGAGTGAAAGGAAGACTGGAAGACCCCTGGAGTTGATCCACAGCGATATATCTGGACCACTACCAGGAACCATAGGTAATCAAAAATATTTTCTAACAATAACAGATGATTTCTCACGATACACATGTGTATTTCTACTAAAGGAAAAATCGCAAATGCTGGAGAAATTAAAAGAATATGTGATGATGGCAAGCAACAAATTTGGCTGGAAGCCAAAGATCCTACGCACAGACAATGGAGGAGAATATATGTCCAATGCCACATAGCAGTTCCTGAGAGAACATGGAATTGTGCATCAAACCACGGCAGCTTCCAATGCATCACAGAATGAAGTGTCAAAGAACAGAAGTCTACTGGACATGGTAAGATGCATGCTTGCTGACGCACACCTCCCACAGAAATTCTGGGGAGAAGGAATCATGACTGCTACATACATACAAAACAGAATGCACACAAAGCCTATAGGAACAACACCATATTAACTTGGGCATGGTCATAAGCTGTCTATGACTCATCTGCGTGTCTTTGGAAGCATGGCTTACTCATACATCCCAAAGAAAAAAAGGACTAAATTAGGGGCTAGGGCCACAAAAGGGATTTTTGTAGGCTACTCAGCACAGTCCAAAGGCTACAGAATTCTGGATCCTGACACCAACAGGATAACCATAAGCAGAGCGGTGTATTTTGATGAGAATGAAAGAGCTACACCTTCAGAGGGGGCCTACACCGAAGCAAGCAACCAGACCAAGCACCCTGATGACTGGATTATGCTTCCTGATCTCAGAGGAATTGAGGAGGAGGAGACAGCAGATCCAGAACCAACCACACTCGACACAGAGACACCCAGCGATCCACCAGATGCACCTGAGGTAATGAGAGAGACCACAGAGGGTGAGGTGAGGCGATCAACGCGCTCAAACAGAGGTGTTCCAGCTCTGAGACTATCCTACCTCGCAAGAACGGCGGAACAACCAGAACCTTCATCATGGGAGGAAATATTCCAGCTACCACAACCAGAAGCCCAGAAGTGGAGACAAGCTGCAATTGAAGAGCTTGAGACTCTACACAGCGGGTAGACCGGGCCTCTGGCGATCGGCGTGCTTTGCGGCGCGCGCAAAGCCTGCCTCCTTCACTCGCCTGCAGGATTTCAAAGTGAGAGGAGCTCTGTTCGTGAGCTCCTCTCTTTGGTTAAAGCAGCCATCGGGTGAGGACTCGGGCGGGTGGGTGGGCGGGCGGGGGGGGCAGCTGGGAGGGAGGGCTGGCGGGCGGGCGACAGCGGCGGCAGTGGTAGTTCCTCTAATCCGCTCGGGGCGGCGGGGGCGGCGGGGGCGGCTGGTTTCCAGCGCCCCCGTTACTCTGTTAAATACGGCCTCTGGCGGGGGCAAAGAGGCGGGAGGGGTAAGCAAGCCCTCCCGCCCTTAAAGAAATACCCCCCACCTGGACCCGAACCAGCCCAGTCCCGAACTGGTCCGGCAGTTCGGCCATTCTTTAGAATGGCCTCCGGACCGGTTCGGACACACCCCTATGAACTACATAAAGCAAGAAGATCAAACTGAGCCACTATCTGACTTATCGTGAAGCATTGGATAAGCTTTTATACATTAGTACACTCACTAGGCCAGATATTAGCACAGCAGTTGGCTTACTTTGTAGAAAGACTGCATCACCAACAGTCAAGGACTGAAATGCAATCAAGAGACTTGTTAGGTACCTAAAGGGTACTGCACACTTTAGGCTCAAGCTGCCAGCTAATAGTCAACCAAAACTAGAAGCATATGTAGATGCAGACTGGGGTGGAGATCTAACAGAAAGGAAATCCACCAGAGGTTACATAATTTTCTATGGAGATGGAGCGATAAGCTGGTCAAGCAGAAAGCAAGACATAGTAGCATCATCAACCACTGAAGCGGAATATGTATCAGCTGCACAGGGCTGTCACGAGATACAATGGCTGTGTCAACTACTGAAGGACCTAGGTACAGAGGTACCACAGCCCATACCAGTGTATGAAGACAACCAAAGCTGCATTCAACTCTCCAAACAAGAAGATGTAAAAAGGAGTACCAGACATATTGATGTGAACAGAGGCGTAGCTGGGGGAAACGGCACCCAGGGCAAGCTCTGCCCCTGAAATTGCGCCGCCCGCCCCCCCACATACCTGCGCCCTGGTGGCCGGAGTGAGCGCGGTGGTGGTGGGCGGCAGATCGCGCGGCGGTGGCGGATCGTCATCGTGTGCCCCGAGTGAGCACGGCGGTGGCGGGCGGTGGCGGATCATGCGGCAGTGGCGGCGGATCGCCGAGTGCAGCAGAGCGACGCCGAGGCCTGCCGTCTGGCCCGGCGTCGCTTCCCAACTGAGAGTTCATTCTGCGCAGGTGCACCTGTGCAGTTGGGAAGCGATGCCGGGCCAGACGGCAGGCCTCGGCGTTGCTCTGCTGCACTCGGCGATCCGCCGCCGCCCGCCACGCGATCCGCCGCCACCCGCCACCGCCGCGCTCACTCGGGGCACACGATGATGATCCGCCACCGCCCGCCACAGCCGTGCGATCCAGGAGGGGATGGAGGGGTCGTGGCACTTTTTGGCGCCCCCCCATGTGACCCACCAAAGTGGCGCCCAGGGCATGTACCCTGCCTGCCCCCCCTATCGTTATGCCCCTGGATGTGAAGTACCATGTAGTGAGAATTCTGCAGAAAGATGGACTAATCAAGCTGATCTACTGCCCGACAAATGAAATGCTTGCAGACATACTCACTAAGCCACTACCAAGACCCTGCTTTGAAAAGCTGAGAGAGAAAATGAATCTTGTGAGCTGAGTCACGAGACATCGAGAGGGGGTGTTGGAAGTTAAAGGACTTTGCGCTGTCTCTTTGCCTCAGACAGTGGAGGATAGATTAGTAAGTCAGAGGGCTAGAGAGTCAAGACATTGGTCATCCCTTCTCCACTGCTCTGATGCTATCCCTTTGAAATGTAGATTGCTACTCTTAGGGGATTCAAACTTCCTTCGTCTCTCTCTCTTCCCTACCTGGCCTCCTACCTTGCAACATGGCAAGCCTCTCTCCCTGCACCATATGTGCAGAGAGGATGCAGAATCCATCTGCATCCAGATAGATAGATAGATTAGAGATCCTAAATCCTCACTTTCCTATCTAGAATGGAGTTCCTTAATAAATGCCTTTTATATTGATTTGAAACTATGAATTGGCTCCAGGTTACTTTACTCTCAGCACACACGCATGCCTAACTAAACTACCGCTGTGTTGTGCCTCTGTGCACTCTGCTATAATGAGAAAGGGATTCTCTCACCACAGAGAATTTCCAACAACCACAAGACTAGCTCTCCTCCTATATTCTTAGGATCACCCTCCAAGGAGAACTCTCTTGTAATCAAAGGCGCTATTTATGTAGGCCCACTTTTAAAACAGAAACTGATATGAGGAACAGCACTCGGCATGTAGTTGTTGAACAGCACTCTGCATGTTCTTAGAGGCACTTTGGCCTTGGGTCTCCTCTTCAAAATGTGTGTCCTGATGCAGAAAAACACTGCACATTGTTAAATGCACTCAACCCATGATGCCAGAATGTTTTTTTAAAAGCAAAATTTGGCAAACATTTGTAAACTTGGGCATTAAACTGATTGCATTTTATTTTGTCTGATTTTAAACAGTTTTGTCTTTCAACTTTGCTTCAGCTCTACTTTAATGTTAAATGATAGCCTAATATTTCATATATTAATGAATGATTGAGTTAGCTAATAATTCAGATGCTTATTTCATATATAGCTGGAGGCCATGTCTCATGAGCAGAATAGAGAACCTTGCCTAAAGAACGAGTTTTTTAGGTGGAAATACCTATTTCCCCTAACCAAACTCTCCATTGGCAGCTGCGAAATATGAGCTAGAGGTTTATATTTATTTGGCTAGTAAAAAAGAAGTTCATAAATATATGGTCTTAGGATCCTTATGCATCGCCCCTCCATTAATATCTCACAGCCCCATATGTTTACTCAAAAGTAAGACTCCCGTGGAGACTTGCCCCCGTAAACTATTGCCTTACAGTTATTGGCCCGTTCAGCTTAAGGCGGGGGAAGGGCCTTACTTCTCTGAGTAAGCTTGCATACAGTCGTACAGTTAAATGCAAGCTGGAAGATTTGTGTTATCTGCCCTGAATAAGCATATGATATCAACTTCCAAAGGAAGAATAAATAAGGCTGTGGCTCCTCTTGCTGTAGGGAGAAGGTAGCCAGTCACTGCAAGGCTGTGACACACTTATATACTTGGAAATCTGTAATAAATCACTAGAACGCTCTTTGAAGAAACCACGTTTCAGTTTGTCCAGGCCACAGACATTAAAAAAATAACCGTGCAAGGGCAGCTTTTTCCTTATCCGCATGGGCAGAGGCGGGGCCAGAAGGAGCCTCCCAGGGAGTCGGGGAATCATGAAAGGCGGGCCTTTCCCAATGATAATATGTAGGAGAGCTGGGCGGGACGAGGAAGGGGGCGTGGCCGCGTTCTTATTCGAGACCGGTCGAGGGGCGTGGCTTAGGACCCGCCGAGATGGGTGGGGGTGTGGCTTTGCGCGAGCCGGGGCTCCTCCGTGGTAGCTGCTGTCTGTGATGTGGAGGCTGCCCTCTGAAGCCGGTGAGTGGCGGTTGCTTCCAAGGGGCGCAAGATGGGGCTGGCCTTGGGGTCACTTCTCTCCTTTGAGGGCGGCGTGCTGGGCTGCAAGGGAAGCAGCCGAGAGAAGGTGCTGCTGTTCCGCTGAGGGGACTCACTCTATGTGCCCGGGAAGGAACAGAGCAGGGGAAGCCATCAAAACGAGGCTTTTCGGTCCTCAGCCTCGGCGTTGCGAGGTGCTGCTGTGGCTCTTCAGGGATGGAGGCGCGTTGGACGGCTCGGGAAGCGGGCGCTTCTGCGGCTTGAGCGGGCGAGGCGAGCGCGCTGTTCGCTCTCCAGGCCTCGGTCTGTCCGTCCTTGCCGCAGCAGCACGTCAGCCCCCTCCCCTAGTTCCGGCGCGTCGGCTGGGGGCGACTGAGGCCCCGAGCAGGTGCCTCGTGGCGGGTGGGTGCCGCGAGCTTCTGAGGGGCACCGCGGGATGCTCCGGAGCTGAGAGCGGGGAGGCTGGCTGGCTTCCTCAGGCAGTCGGCTGGAGATGCAGGCGGCGGAGCCATTTGGACCTAGCAGCTTGCCGCTGCCTGTAGCTCTCCGACTCCCCCTAAAGCCACTTCAGCCAGAGCAGCCGCGGGAATCAAGGCGGTGATGATGGGCGTAGACACGGGCTGCTCGGGAAGACCAGCGATGCTTTAAGTGCAGGGAAGAATACTTCTGGTAAGCCTGGTCTTCCTGGCTCGCCTCGGTGCTTTGATGTTGACCCGAGGCTGACATGCGGGCCTTGTGCGCCAGTGAGAATGGCTTGTGGTTCTCTTCGTGGAAAGTCGGGCGGCGGGGCGGGAGCGCACTCCTAACCGGTTTTTCATCCTAATATTTGCTCTCCACTTGCTTATTTCCTTTTTCCTAGGGGTGTTCAGTTCCACTTGCTTTTGTGTGGCCAGGCTGGGGAAGGAGCTGTATTATTTGACGCTAGGAGGAGCGGGGGTTATAATTGTTTCTTTTGGCTTGTATGAAAATGATGTTGAATCTCATTCTCTTATTTGTTAGCGATGGATTTTTGTAGTCTTGTAATCTGAGGTTTTGGTATAGATTTCCAGTTATTATTTAATGTCTTTAAAACAGGAACATTCTCTATTTTCAGTGAATAAGTGTGTGTGTGTGTGTGTGTGTGAGAGAGAGAGAGAGAGAGAGAGAGAGATTATTGTAGTCCTCCATGAAATCCAATGAGTGTCACAAGGCTATAGATACTACTTTCTAAAACCAATAGGATGGTTAATTTATGTATTACTTACAAAATACAAATGCTTGCTGTGGGGAAATGCAATCACCATTATGGTAATGCTGAGAAGGGTGGGATCTGTTTCCAAACGCAATGTGAAAGCTTGGAACAAAAAATAGTACTTGTCCAGAAGAACTTGAAATCAAGCCTGAAATAAGAAGGAACAGATGGATGTGACAAATGGTTGAAAGAAACGCAAGGGGACAGCATGACAGTACAGAACAGGAGAAACAGCTGTCATAGCACACCAGCTGCTGAACCACTCTTGAGTGTTCTGTAAGCATCATGGTTGCACTTATAATTTGGTGTATGTGTACATATAGAATAAGGCAAAATGGGTAAATACAAGAGGAAAGTCTCACATGAATATATTGGATCACAGTCTTGCAAAACTGTCCCTTTGCTTTAGTATCATCTAATGGAATAGTGTCCTACATAGTAGAAGTGGGAGAAAGAACATGACAGGGTTGCATCCTCTTGCTGCTTCTCCTTAATCCAAAAGCTCTGACTTCTTAAGGAAACTGAACATATGAAGTTGCCTTCTATTGAATCAGACCACTGGCTGATCCAGTTCAATATTGTTGGCACTGCTTAGAGAAGGATCTTTCCCAGCCTTACTTGAAGATGCTGCCAGGGTTAAATCTGGGACTTTCTGTATGCAGTTGGTGCTCTTTTACTGAGCTACGGTCCTTCCCTGACTTTCGTAAAGTGCCAGGTGTGTAGTTTTCACACACCAAATGCTTGTAAGTTATATGATGGCTGCTGCTGATCCCTATGTATCACTGTCTTCTAGTGTGAATGAACTGATGAAATTGGTATAGGTGACACAGTCAGAATAAATGACTGTTGTAGCAAAACCTTGTGCTACTTAGCAGCTGTCTTCTAAGTCCAACTTAGAGGTTCAGTACAAAGCAGCCATGGGGGAAGACTATTTCTGGACAATTTCTTGGCCTCCCCAACTCATGAAACACACGAACAGAGGCATTTCTTAAAAAATTCCCTTACAATATCTACAACAAAGCAAATGTGACTTAACTGACAGTACTTATTTGTAGAACCTTAAGTGGCGGAGTGGGGAAATGCTTAACTAGCAAGCAGAAGGTTGTCAGTTCGAATCCCCACTGATATGTTTCCCACACGATGGGAAACACCTATATTAGGCAGCAGTAATATAGGAAGATGCTGAAAGGTATAATCTCACACTGCGTGGGAGGAGGCAATGGTAAACCCCTCCTGTATTCTACAAAAAAATCCCCACAGGGCTCTGTGGGTGCCTGGAGTTGAAATTGACTTGACAGCACGCTCTGCTTTACTTATTTGTATTCTAAGCATGGAATTGAGTGGGGAAGACACATGACCCTTGGTGCTAGGCCCCAAAGGGCTCAGTCCAGTCCCCACCATCATCCAGAGAACTAGCAACTAAAGGGAACTTCTTCCCCAACCAGGGATTCACAAATGTAGGCTTGGCTCACTAGCTAGCCATTATTTGTGGTTGCCACCAATCTTCTCTCTTCCCTCAGATCCTTTTCTGGCACACAGGCAGAGGAATTAGGAGAGAAGTGGGTCTTTTTGTCATTTGCACTTAGCATTGAAGATGGTAAGAAACCCTCTCCTACTGCTCAGGAAGGGTTCCTGCTGTTTCTTACCTCAAATATGGGAGTGAAAATGAGATCTCTGTTGAGGAGATCTGTATGATGCTGGGTGTCCTGCTTGCCAGAGCTCTGGGGACACTTGCCACTGGTGAGTTGATAAGTGGATTTTAGATGCCTTCTCCTACCTATCTTCCAGCAAGAACACCACTCCATAAGTCAGTTGCTCTGTGCCTATAGAGGTAAAGGGAAGACCATCTGTCAGTGGCCAGAAGACCAAGGACCCACTGGATATTTGAATGCCTTCATCCTGGCAAGAGAAGATCATTCTGTCCCCAGCATGGGATAAGTGACTATTAAATGGCAGTGCAAAGGGCTGACTTGTTTATACTGATTTTTCTCCCTCTAACATTTCTTCCTGAAAAACCTCGCAGTGTGTCTCTTAGATTGTAAGCTTGAGGGCAGGGCTTGTATCTTTATTTTGATTTCTTACAATAATGTACTCTAAGAAAAAAAGTAGACAAGAAGAAAATAGGGCCTCACTCTTCAAGCAGAGCGATGTGCACCCTGGTCTCCATAAATCTAAATGTTACACTAAAGAAGTATTGTAAGAAAAACAGCCTCTTATAGTTTCCTAATGTTGTACTATCCTAAGCATGTTTACTCTTGAGCAAATGAGGAGGAGGCCCTGCCAGTCTCTGTTTCGTAGTGCTCCCCAGATATTATTACATGTTGCTCTAATTCATTTTCTAAATAATCACTAGATCTTCTTGCAAGCCACCTGATCTGTGTCATGTGAGTGTTGCACCCCCCCAATCATTAGTTTTTGTGCTTTCTTCACACTTATAAATATAAGCTAGTTGTTCTCCTTACCAGTATGACCGTTGCTCCAGGCAGCTTCCTGCTGCAGCGGTGTTCCTCCCAGCAGCCTGCATGCACCGTTGTGGCTCCGTCACTCACCTGGCCTCTGCGCATGCACAATCATTAAGTGATTGCAACAGTAGCCATACACTGAAGGTGGAGAGGCAGATATTGCAGGTAAAAGAATGTAGCATTCAGGTGGATCTGAGCTTTGGTATCTCTAGAACTTAAGCATAGGAGAGTGTTTGTTTACTTAGGGGTGTTTTATCCCATGTTTCGACTTTAAACATTCAAGCTTAGAAAACAGTTGCTTTGTGGCTTTCTTTGACCTCTAGCATCTCTGATGGAGGGCCCTAGCAGCAGATGGACACAATGGGGAGGGGCTGGATGATAGCCAGATTAATGGAGGGAGGCCTAAAATGCTTGACTAACAAGCAGAAGGTTGCCGGTTCAATTTCCCACTGGTTCTATGTCGAGCAGCAGCGATATAGGAAGATGCTGAAAGGCATCATCTCATACTGCATGGGAGGAGGCAATGGCAAACCTCTCCTGTATTCTACCAAAGAAAACCACAGGGCTCTGTGGGCTCCAGGAGTCAAAATTGACTTGTCATCATACTTTACCTTTACTGGAGGCAAGGCTGAGGTGGCATATTTATTTGAAGAGCTGGTATATCTCACATGTGCTGCCAGTAGCTTGCTGGGTTCTTAGCTTTGGGGATCTGCTTTCAAGCTGATACTTAAAGGAGACAAATGTTTTTTCATTAGCTTATGAAATAATTCAAATAGCAAGTAACTGGAGTGCTTAAGCTGAATATGTTGAAAGATGATTGCTCTTCTCTAAGAATAACTAAGAGTCTTGTGGCACCTCAGAGGCTAAGAAATATATTGTAGCATTTGTAAAATGCTATCTTTAGTTGTCGGTACACATATGGATATAAGCGGGGAGTGGGGGGACGTAAGCAGCGTAGTCAAGTGGCCATGAAATGCAAGATGTCCATTTGACCTAACCTTTCTTTCTTTCTTTATACAGTCATTGACAATTTTTATTTGAATCTAGGAGCCAGCCCAAAAATGTAGGAGTCAGTGAACACTTGACAAAATTACTGGACATATTGGACATTGTAAAGGGCAGAGGCACTCTAGCCCCTGGACTTTGGCCCAGAAGTCCAGGGCTTCCACACCTCCTGGGGACTCCTAAATCCTCTTTTCAGGTGGTGCGGTTGCTGCACCGGGTGGCTGAGTGTGACTTCTGCTTTACTACTACTACTACTGGTATTTATATTACCGCTCTTCAACAAAATTCTCAAAGCGGTTTACATACAAAAATAAAAAATGCATAAATAAGATGGTTCCCTGTCTCTAAAGGGCTCACAATCTAAAATAACAAAAACAGAAACAGCAACCATAAGGCAGACACCAGCAGCAGCCACGGGAGGGATGCTGTGCCGGGGCTGGATATGGCCAGTTGCTCTCCCCTGGCTAAATCTTAGAGAATCACCACTTTAAAGGGTTCCTCTTTGGTCAGTTAGCAGGGGTTATTGAGACAGAGTAGGGAGTGGGGAAAGAAATATATGGGATGCAGAGTTCCCTCTAAGGCGTGCACATGTGTGTGTGCTCACGTGTTTTTTGATGTCCGCTCAGTTAATTTTAGGTCTCGCTCAGGTTGAATCAGGAAGGCCCCACTCTGAATGCATGTGCATACACACTGCTTTGAAACTGCCACCCAGAACAAAACTCATTCCACACAGAGATGGAAAAAAAATTAGAAGGGCCACTGATGGGATGAGAATATGTTAAGTTGTGTGTTGAAATGTTTCTGCTAATGCATATTTGCATAAATATACCTGTTTTATATTCTTACATTCTTGAGAGTTCAGTTGCCATTTGTGCCCGCAAGAACCCATGGGTTAAAAATACTGTGTGTGTCACATGGTGTGTGTGTGTGTGTGTGTAGGGGGATTATGCTTAACTTGTAGCCGTGGTGGGGCGGCGCTCCTAAGGCATTTAGGTCCAGGTTCTAAAATTACTTAGGTGCACCTCTTGTTAAGGGGGAGGGTAAATTGACTTCTATTTATCTTCTTTACAAGTAACATACTTAGAATAGAAACAGGGCTACCTGAGACAAATAAATAAATAACTCTACCTCAGAATATACTAAACGAGGGGCCACTGTTAAATTTCTAGGTGCCATGGCTCGCTGGCCCCTGGGATTTGTGAAGCCCATTATATGTGTGTGTATAATTATATTACTTTGGGGTGTGTGTATAGACATACCCTCTGTCAACAGAGGATAATGCTTCATGTATCTGAAGTCTATTGTAGTCCATGAAACCTTCTTGTGTAATGCATTTGTTTGTATTGAGGTGCCATAACACACTCGGACTGTTGCAGCAAAAACAATAAACATGGCTACCCCTCTGGAAGTTTTCTCTAGTGAGAACTACCCATAATCTTCTATTAATCTCTGGAAAATTAAGCCAGTTTTGTTGGCCAGTTCTAAATCTGCTGTAAAGTTAGTGTGCCATCGAGTCGGTGTCGATACCTGGCAACCACAGAGCCCTGTGGTTGTCTTTGGTAGAATACAGGAGGGGTTTACCATTGCCATCTCTCATGCAGTATGAGATGGTGCCTTTTAGCATCTTCCTATACCGCTGCTGTCTGATATAGTTGATTCCCCATAGTCTGGGAAACATACCAGCGGGGATTTGAACCAGCAACCTCTGGCTTACTAATATCTTGCTTTAATTGTTATTTCATAGTAACCCTAAGATCAGTGGGTTGTTCAGTCAGTGGCTTCCCCTTTTTGCAGTCAGTGGCTAGTTCATTTCTATCTCTTGCATAGGTACAGAAATAAAAACGTATGCAGTTCAATTTGCTGCATTGCAATGCTTACTTCTTGCCTCTTCCTAATTAATCTTAAATATTCTTTGGTTTCTAGGAACTAGACATTGCTTCCATTGAGACACTGTGGTGATGTTTAACACTTAAATGGTCCCTAAAGGCTGCAGCAAATTTGGTCCAGTGCATGTGTAATGATCAGCCACCTCTCCCCTAAAGAGTTAAGCGGAAGTGAACCCTGTCCTGACTGACAGGCTGGTGAACTCCAGAGCTCAGCCAATCAACACGTCAGTGGGTGGGACCTAGAGAGCCATTAGGGGGAAGAGAAGATTTCTTTGTGAGGAGGAGGAGGCTGGGAGTGCAGAGAGGATGACATGTGACCATGAGAACTGGCTGCATGAGAAGGTCCCTTCTGCAGGTCCTGGGAAGCCAGGAGCTAGGGGCGTAACTATAATAGGGCAAGGGGATATAGGGTTATTATAATAGGGTTGTCGGGGGCCCACTGCCTTGGGGGGCCCCCCAGAGGCAAGCCACATGACTGGCTCCCCCAGCCGTGCACCCGCCTAGGCTTCCTTCAGTTGTATTCATCCTCCAAAATTGATGTGAGTGTTAAGACCTGGAGCTACCAGAACAACATGTTTTTCCAAGGTATGGGGAGGGCATCCATTACGTGTGGGTTGTCAGGCTCCGCATGCTCTGAGACAGGGCCAATCAAATTCAAGTTCGTCCTCTTAACCATGTTGCGTCGCCCCCTGGACCCCAGTTCTGGTACTGTCTAGCTCTGAAGACAGTACGTTGTTCTTTGCTGGCAGAGTATTTCTTCTGCTTTAAGAGAGATCAGCCACAAGCTTTTTGCCATTTATTTCTCCTGTGTGCCGGGGGGGAAAGAAGTTGCCGTTCTCGGTCTTCTTAATTGAATGTGAGTTGTTTGCCCCACTTTATTCCCTTAGTTTGACGGTCGCCTCTTCCTCCTCTTTAGTTGCTTTCGGATACCTTTCCTCGCTGTTTATTTGCCGAGTGGGTGTTTTCTTCTCCCCCCCCCCGCACACTTTATAACTGGCTTTGAAGTTACCCCGAGGCACTATGGAATTATCACATAGTGGGACATGCTCAGAGGATCCCTTTCGGAGGGTCCTCCTTCCGATGCTCCAAGGCATGCCCCGATAGTTCCGGAGAGAACTGGGGACGGAGCGGTTGCTGCTGCGCTGGTGGCTATGCCTCAGGAGGCTGAGAAGACAAGCGCCTCCCACGGCTCCCCCTCAGCCGATAACCGGCCATCTAAAGTTTTAAAAAAGTCGAAGCACCTGAAGTCCTCAGGCGCATTGAAACTTAAGAAGCAAAAGAAAGGAAATAAAAATACGGCTCCTGCGTTGCCGCTCAGCGAACGCCTTCAGATCAAGGCAGTGAAAGCACAGCAAACAATTTCAGCGCCGACGGAGCTTCCCGCTCAAATCGCGACTGCCATTTTGCGTTTGCCAGGGCAGTGTGCTTTGTCTCCGGACTTGCGAGGGGAGACAGTGAATATGGCGCCTCACTCTACAGGGGCCCCGGGAGTTGCCGAGACTGCACAATGCACGGTGAGCAATATTAGCTCCGCGGCTGCGGAATTTTCGGGGGTGACTGGCCCTAATGGGGAGCAATTGTCTGCCAAGGAGCTTCTCTGGCTAGGCGAATTCATTAAAAAGCAATGCCTGTCTGTGGTATCTCCTCTCTTGAACCAGGCGGTTTCCTCTCAGGTTGCCCCCCCACCGGCCTCTGCCACTGCGATTCCCCTAATTCCCGTGGCAGCCAGTTCACTCCCAGTGAGGCAGCCCCGTCGGGGACGTTGTCCTTCCTTTTCCTCCTCGCCTGACTGTAGCCCGGTTAGGCAGGCTATCCCCTTGGGAGAGCGCGTTATGCTCAATAGGCGAGCAAAGAAAAGGCGCCTGGCGAGAGAATGTCTGTCAGAGAGGTCCTCTTCAGAAGAGAGGGCTGGGGGTTTGTATCGCAGAAAGGAAGTGCTGGGAGGCCCTCCTGGTATGGATTATAACCCCAACCAGGGTGCTCTGAATGTTAATGATCAGAACTTACCAGCGGGAACGGCATTGTCACATAATAGTTCCAGATCACGCCATGTTCCCACAAGGGATCCGGAGTCTAGTGGCTCGGATTCGGAGAAGGAGGGGGGGAGCTTTCTGATGAGCAGGCCCCCACAGAAAAGCCTACTTCCGCTAGACTTTTCTCAGCAACAGAGTTTGAGATTTTGCTGGCTAAAGCAAAAAGGGCAATAAAGGATGTTTCCACAGAAGCTGGGTCCCCACTGGTTACGGGATTGGACCAAGAAGTCTTCCCAGCCACATCGGTCTCGGCAGCGACGGTTCCTTTTCCTACCATGTTTAAAGAGGTCATGTTGGCAGAATGGAGGGTCCCAGTGGCATCCAAACCTGCCTTGTATATTCAAAAGAAACTATATGTTCTCCCTCCTGACATTATGTCTATGTTAGCAGTTCCCGTTGTAGATGGCCCGGTGGCCCAGTTGGTGACTGGCGCCTTGGTGAATAAAGAAGGAGAGGAATACCTGAAATCACCAGAAGAGAAGAAGACGGACCATCTTTTACGAAAGGGGCACGAGGCATCTGCAACGGTTATTCGGGCTGCATCAACTAACTCCATTTTCGCCAGGGTGACTATCTTGTGGACAAAGGAACTGGCTAAGCTGGTCCCTCCTGAGAACAAGGCTCTACGTCAAGGTCTGAATAAGATTGCCAGAGCTTCTGCTCTCATGGCAGATTCTAGTTTAGACTGTTTGCAGCACGCTTCTAGGGCAATGGCAGCCGGGGTGGCCGTTCGCAGAGGCCTTTGGTTGAAAAACTGGCGTGTAGACTCAAAGTCTGTCAGCGTTGGCCTCCACCCCGTACAGGGGCTCTAAATTGTTCGGGGAGGCTTTAGAACTGGTACTCGTGGAAACACGGGATAAGAAAAAAGCTATGCCGGTTGGTAGAGGGGATATGCAGAGACCCTTTGCGGCTCGGGCGGTTTTCAAAACTCCTTTCGACCTTACAGATCGTACAACCGTTCCTACCCATCAGCGCCTAGAGATGGCTTCAGAGATAGAGACTTCAGAGGGGGACAACCTAGACAGCCCTGGCGCCAGTCATGGAACAACAAACCTAGAGGTACTGGTAGGGGGAGAGCGGGGTCTTTCTTCTCCTCACAGGACCGTCGTAACAACAAACAATGACTCCCCGATAGTCGGGGGCAGGTTGCGGGCCTTTGCCGAAAGGTGGAGGGCCACGACCTCAAACCAGTGGGTGCTGCAAACAGTGTCCCAGGGTTACTGTATAGAGTTTTTAAAATCCCCAGCCAACTACTTTTTCGAGACTCCTGTCTCAAACAATCAGACAAAGAGGGAATTAATGGAGCTGGCCATCCAACACCTGTTACACATACAGGCAGTAGAGGCCATTCCAGTGACGGAGACGCCGGAGGGTGTCTTCTCCCTTCTTTTCCTAGTCCCAAAAAAGGATGATTCCTGGAGGGCGGTGTTGGACTTAAAGCGTCTAAATCGGTGCGTGCGAAAGAGGCCATTCAGAATGGAGTCGTTCAGGTCCATCAAGACAGCGATCCTCCCTGGGGATTGGCTGGCCTCATTGGATTTATCAGAGGCATACTTGCACGTGCCGATACACCCGGATCACCGAAGGTTTGCCTACGACCGCAAATTCTACCAGTACCGAGCCCTTCCGTTTGGCCTGTCGTCTGCCCCAAGAGTTTTTACCAAATTGATGGTGGCGGTAATTGCTCACCTCAGACAGATGGGGGTGCATACCTACCCCTATCTAGATGACATCTTGATTCGATCAAAAACGGCGGGGCAGGCCAAACGGTACGTTGGGCTCACAGTGCGAATCCTCCAGGAGCATGGATTCATTATCAACGAAGCCAAGAGCCACCTTACCCCATCTCGGGTCTTACAGCACTTGGGGGTCCTCTTCAACATGGCCACGGCGACGGTGACCCTTCCTGCAGAACGCAGGGAGAAGATTATTCAGACCATAGGTCCTTACCTGGTCAAGAAGAAAGCTTCACTAATGCTATTAGCAAAGTTCTTGGGTCTGATGATCGCCTGCATAGATTGCGTTCCCTGGGCCAGATGGCATGCCAGACCTCTTCAATGGCTGCTCCTTCCTTACTAGGAGGAGATTATGGAAAAGAAAATGTTGTGGATCAGAATTACAACAAGGGTGTGCTGCTCGCTCCTATGTTGGGTGTCCCCAGCTTTGACACTGGGTCTACCTCTGGAGACCACGGAGAAGGTGGTTATCACGACGGATGCAAGCCTTCACGGTTGGGGGGCGCACTGCCTCGATCGTCAAGCACAAGGCAGGTGGTCGGTGGAAGATCTGGAGTTCAGCATAAATTGGCTGGAACTCAAGGCGGTTCGTCTGACGCTGTTGAGCTTCCAAGGCTTGGTGAGCGGGCGTCGTATTGATCCGGACGGACAATATTACAGCCAAAGCCCACATAAACCGTCAGGGTGGAACGAGATCGAAGTCCCTGATGAGAGAAACGGATGCTCTATTCCTCTGGGCAGAACAACACCTGAGGTCGATCACTGCAGAACATCTGTCGGGAGTCCAAAACTCACAGGCAGATTGGTTGAGCCGCCAAACCTTGGATCCTGCAGAATGGGCTCTTCATCCGGAAGTGTTCAACATGATTGTACAAAGGTGGGGGCGTCCGAGGGTAGACTTGTTTGGCTCGCCCCTGAATTGCCAACTACCGAGGTTTTTCGCCAGACATCAGTGTTCCGGGGCGGAGCAGGTGGATGCACTAGTCTCCAGGTGGCCTCGAGGACTACTGTATGCATTTCCTCCTCTACCAATCCTGGGATCAGTCATTCGAAAGCTGATACTAGAGAGGGCACAAGCCGTTGTGGTAGCCCCATATTGGCCACGAAGACCATGGTTTTCAGATCTATTGACACTCTCTGTACAACCCCCGTGGGCTCTACCGTCAAGAGCGGACCTGCTCAGCCAAGGCCCGATACTTCATCCAGATCCGGAGTGGCTGAACCTACACGCGTGGAGGTTGAACGTAGAATGTTGAGAAGAAAGGGTTATTCTAGTAAGGTGCAGGAAACGATTCTGGCAGCTAGACGCCCATCCACGAGGCGCATCTACCAGGTCACTTGGTCGGCTTTTTGCACGTGGGCAAAAAAGAATGCAGTTGATCCCTTTCAAGCAGGGGTGCCAGCGATACTTGGCTTTCTGCAAGCAGGAGTGGACAGGGGTTAGCGCTCTAACACATTACGAAGGCAAGCTTCTGCACTGGCTTCAGTTATTGACATCTCAGACAAGGGGGCTTCTGGGTTACACTCAGATGTAGACTCTTCTTGAAAGGCGTGAAAAATTTAGGTCCACCATCCATTCACAGATTCCCTTCCTGGGATTTAAATGTTGTTCTTAAGGCCCTTACTAGGGCTCCTTTTGAGCCTCTCTGCAAAGTTGCTATAAGATTTCTGTCATTCAAAGTTTCATTTCTCGTTGCAGTTACTTCAATGAGGAGGGTGTCGGACTTGGCGGCCTTGTCGGTCAGAGACGAGCTCTGTGTGTTCCAGAAGGAAGTAGTGGTGATGAAGTTAGACCCTACTTACCTTCCTAAGGTTAACTCAGATTTTCATAGAAATCAGGAAATTGTTCTGCCGTCATTCTGCCCGGCGCCTACTCATCCGAAAGAACGGGCTTGGCACACATTGGATGTACGAAGGGCTCTTCGCATTTATATCAAACACACTAAAATCCTGCGCAGGTCAGATTCCCTATTCATTTCTTATCTGCCCTCCTGAATGCGTGCCAAGGTATCCAAGGAAATGCTCGCCAGGTGGCTGCAGGCGACCATTACTCTAGCGTACCAGTCTTCCTTAATGCAAATTCCTAAGGGCATCACGGCTCACTCAACTAGGAGCGCCGCTACATCCGCTGCCTTCTCTGCTAGAGCTCCGTTGGAGGAAATCTGCAAGGCGGCTACATGGTCTTCTACGACTCCTTTTGTTAAACATTATAAAATTCCTTCCTTTTTTGACACGCAGGTGGCAGTGGCTCGTACAGTGCTGCAAAAAGTGGTTTAGGCATCCGCTCCCCCCCCCCCCCCCGTTGAAGGCTTGGGTATGTCCCACACGTAATGGATGCCCTCCCCATACCTTGGAAAAAGAAACATTGGTAGACTTACCATGAAGGGTTCTTTTTCTGGTATGGGGAGGGCATCCGGCCCTCCCGCGGATGTGGAGGATGGTTCCGATGCAGGTGGTGGGGGCAACTTCTAGGGTATGTAGTTGATTCTATCACTGCTCATTTCCTTCTATAGTGCTATCTTGTCTTTTCCCTTTTTCCTGTGGCTGACCTATCTGAGTCCTCAGGTTTATAGTACCATTATTTCGCTCTACAAGACCAGAACTGGGGTCCAGGGGGCGACGCAACATGGTTAAGAGGACGAACTTGAATTTGATTGGTCCTGTCTCAGAGCATGCGGAGCCTGACAACCCACACGTAATGGATGCCCTCCCCATACCAGAAAAAGAACCCTTCATGGTAAGTCTACCAATGTTTCTTTTTCTCTATTACCATTAAATGACTTGCATCATCCACAATTTACAAAACCTGGTTTCAGGAAGCTTACTCTAGGGAAAGTTTGTTTAGTCAGATTTTGCATTAGACTTTCTGTTTCTTTTGTGTGTGCTTTATATATACCTGATACTGGTCTGTTGTTTATCTGCAATGGTGCCCTTGCTAGAGGGCACCATCCCCAGTTCCGGTCCTGTCTGCTCGAGGCTCGCACCATGGGAATTTTTGCTCTGCTGGAACTTGGATAACCTTTGGAAATACTCTTTTCCTGCCCTGTTTTTCTTCTTTAGAGTGTGCAAGGGCAAGAAGGAGCTTGCCATCAGCCATTTGCTATTCATTTTCAACCTTCACAAACAGTTTTTTCTTTCCAAATAATTCGGCTGATTGCCTTTTATTTACTTTCATTTTTATTGTTCTTTCTGTTTCGTGTTTTTTCTGCTGCTCAGCATTCAGCCTCTGTTATGGAGCTTGCCCATGCTGAAGAGCTGCTGGGAGACTCTCTTTCAGAAGGCTCTCTTGTTCTTGATCAGGCAACAGCTGCCCTGCAGCCTGTCCTTTCTGCGCTGGTGACTCCTTCCTCCGCAGCTACCATTCCTGCTCTGGTTGAGACACCTGTTGAGGCCACCTCCTGTCACCTCGTAAGGCTTCTAAAAGTTCTAAGCACAGTAAGGAGGGGAACGGGAGCAAGATTAAAAAAGCAAAGAAGCTTTTAGATTCAGTGTGCCTCAGTGAGTGCTTGCTTACTCAGGCAGTGTGCAAGCAGTCTAAGCCGCTTTCAAAGGAACAGAGAGCCCAAAAGGGGAAGGACGACCATTACCCAGTGATCCATTGGCATCTAACAGCACCTCCACTGTGGTTGTTGTTGAGGGGGAACTGGCTTGTCCAGGCAGTGCCCCTGCACACCACCCCAACTGGCCGACAAAAAACGGAGTGCCAAAGGAGCCTTCGGGTTTGGAGGAGCGAAGGGACGCTGCTTTTGATTATGCCTTGCCATCGGATCTGCTGCTGGCTGGTGGGCCTTCAGGTAATGCCACTCCCCCTCTGATTGGGCCAGCTCTCCCTCCCTTCCCATCCAATGTGGCAAACTGGCTTAAGGATTTCTTCTCTAGGGAGTGCCTGCTGCTTATCCCGCAGCCCCCTCTACAGGCTCCGCCAGCTCCCTTGTGGCCCCACCGCCGGCGCCTGATTACCCTGATCGGCCTCCATGCCCCAACAGATGCCTGACCTCTCCTGGACCTCTCCTGGACTCCAGTCCAAGGAGGGAGGCGATTCCTCTGCTGGAACTCAGGCGGTTTGCTCCCAAGCCACTCAGGTTTAGACACAAGCGGTGCAGTCCCCTATTGTCTTCTGGCTTGGATGCTGAACAGAGGGCCCCCAAATATCCTCGGGAACCTAGAGCACCGGCCCAGCCAGCTGCCCCTGTGGGCCCAGTGGTACCTCCTATTCGGCCTGCCCCAGTCCTACCCTCTCAATCCATACCCAACCCCCCTCTCCCCACCCCTATCATACCTCCCCTCCATCCTGAATCTGCCTCTGATCCTGAATCACCTAGGGCTTTGCATCCCCACGACCCGGGTAGGGAAGAGGGAGAGCTTTCAGAGGAAGAAGCCACTCCAGTGGCACTTATTTCATCTCGTCTTTTTTCATCTGATGACTTTGATGTCCTCTTATCTAAAGCTAAGCGGGCAATTAATGATGTATCTGCAGCGGATGTGGTGCAACCCTACGAACTAGATCAGAGTGTATTCCCCTCCTTTTCGGGCCCCTTGGCCTCTGTGCACTTTCCATCCTTGTTTAAAGAGGTGATGTTGGCAGAATGGCAAAACCCAGCATTCTGTAGACCCATTGGCTCCTACCCTAGGAAAACACTATACCTTGTTGCCTGAGGTAGCCTTCTTGCTGGTGATGCCTCGGGTGGACCCCCCCCACACTCATTTTCCAAATGGTCTCAGGGACTCTCCTGAATATTGAGAGCCAGGAGCAGTTAAGGTCTACAGAAGTCAGAAAATGCTATTTATTACTTTAAAAGGCCCACAAGGCCTTCTCCACAGTTATTAAGGCAGCCACAGCTAACTTGATTTTTGCCAGGGCCTCCATTTTATGGGCCAGTTAGCCACTTTAGTGCCCCCAGAAAATTCTAAATTGGGACAGGGCATTAATAAAATGGCTAAGGCTGAGGACCTTATGGCAGATTCCAGCCTAGACTGTGACCAACAGGCATCTAGAGCCTTAGCCTCTGGGGTAGTTTTACGCAGATCTCTGTGGCTTAAGGGATGGCAGGTAGATTCTAAGTCTAAGATTGCCTTAACAGCCTGTTCCTATTCAGGCACTAACCTTTTTGGCCCTTCTCTAGATCCTGTCCTGGTGGAAACCAAGGATAAAAAGGCTATGCCTGCTACCAGAAGAGATTTCTACAGAGGTTTTCGTAACCCTTGTAATTCCTTTCGAAACCAAAGGTAGTTTCATAACTCTCCTTCCTTTCGTGCAGGAGACGTCAGAAATCCCAACTTTAGAGGCACTGGAAGGTACCAATGGAGGCAAAGATTCAGGGAATCATCCAGGCCACAGGGAAATAGAGCCCACAGCACTACTGCCCACTATAATAGACAATGACTCCCTGCCCATAGGGGGCAGACTTCAGCAGTTTGCTCTCACGTGGCTGTCCACAACTCAAGATCGATGGGTGCTAGACAGGGTCTACTCGCTGGATCGATCTCTTATACCCTGCGCTCCTGGCAAATAGGAAAACATCTTCTGATAAATGAGGCGATCCAGCATCTTCAGATTTGGGTGACTGAGCCTGTTCCTTAGATGCAAAGATGTTCAGGCATTTACTCGCTTCTCTTCCTGGTGCCCAAGAAGGACGGGTCCTGGAAGGCAGTTCTAAACCTCAAACTACTTAACAAGTTCATCAGGAAGAGGAAGTTCAGGATGGTGTCCCTGCACTCCATCAAGCAGGCGATACCCCCAAACGGCTTCCTCGCATCAGTGGACCTCTAAGAGGTGTATCTGCATATTCCTATTCTCCAGGAGCACAGGAAATTCCTACACTCTTCCCACAACAACTTCCATTTTCAGTATCGGGTGTTCCCGTTCTGCCTAGCACCGGCTCCGTGGGTGTTCACAAAGATAATGGCGGCCCTCACAGCACACCTCCGCCTACAGGGGGTATGCATTCACCCATTTCTAGATGACCTCGTCAGGGCCCTGTCCTTCCCAGTAGCTCAAGAACATGTACAACTCACTCTGAAGTCTCTCCAGGACCACAGGTTCATCATAAATCTAGACAAAAGTCATCTACACACTCATGAACCCCACCGCCTATTGAGATCATCAGGAGAGGTCTGTTTGCATTTGCCACCGGCTCGTCTGGTGGCTACTCAGGGATGGGCCTTCTCCGTTGCTGCCCTGAGGCTTTGGAATGTGCTCCCTAGTGAAATAAGAGCCTCTCCATCTCTGACAACTTTTTAAAAGTCTTTAAAGATGCATCTGTTCACCCAGGCTTTTAACTGATATTGTTTTGATTGGTTTAATGTTGTTTTTAGAATATTGTTTTAAAATTTTAAATTGTTTTAAATTTCTTGTTTTTAATTTTTTTTGTTTTTAACTAATGTTTTATTTTTGTTTTTATCTTGTTGTAAACTGCCCAGAGATGTAACTTTTGGGCAGTAGAAAAATTTGTTAAATAAATAAATAATAAATGAATAAAATACACCCCTCACAGTCTCTACAACATTTAGGAGCCGCTTCCCACACCGTTCTGGTGACCGTGACTCTCCCATCTGAAAGGAGGGACAGGATTGCATCCATCATCTCCCCCTTACTTTGTGCTATGTCAGAAGACCTGATGCTGCTAGCCCAGATTCTAGGTCTGATGATCGCTGCCATGGAATGTGCTCCCTGGGCCAGGTGGCATTCTTGGCACTGAAGATGGGTTTACCGTTCACAGAGCCACAGAGGATTGTGATTATGACAGATGCCAGCCTCATAGGGTGGGGGGGCAATCTGCGAGAACCTTCCAGCTTAGGGACTCTGGTACGCATCAGAAAAGAAATGGAACATCAACCGACTAGAGCTGAGGGCAGCCTGACTAGCTCTCTTACATTTTCTGGCCTTAGTCCAGGGCAGGCACATCCTCATTTGGATGGATAATACCACTATCAAGGCCAACATAAACCGCCAGCGGGGCACCCGCTCCAAAGGTGCAATGAGGGAATTTGACCTTTTCTTCGACTGCATCTTCTGTCCATAACTGCGGAACCCCTCAGCGGGGCAGACAACTTACAGGCAGACTGGCTAAGCCGTCAGTCAGTGGATCCATCGGAATGGAGACTGCATCCTCAGGTTTTCAATCAAATCTTGAAGCATCTGGGCACTCCTTTAGTGGACCTTTTTGCGTCTTCTCTCAGTGCCCAAGTGCCACGGTTCGTCTTCAGGTTTCTGTCTCAGCAAGTGGAAGCCATGGATGCTCTCACGTCTCCATGGCCTCCAGAGCTGCTTTATGCATTACATAAACCCTACACCTATTCTCCAGAGCTGCTTTATGCATTACATAAACCCTACACCTATTCTTCCGAAGGGCGTCAGGAATCTACATCTAGAAAGAGTGGAGATTATACTTGTTGCCCCTCACGGGCCACGATGTGCGTGGTTCGTGGACCTGATCAACCTGTCAGTTTGTCCACCATGGCGCCTCCCACTCCGCCTGGACCTCCTGTCGCAGGGGCCCATATATCATCCAAACCCCAGGTGGCTCCAACTTTGCGCCTGGAGGTTGAGCGCCACAAACTAGACAGTAGAGGATACTCACAGCAGGTTCTAGACACCATCTTGGCTTCTCACCACCGGCTACCCAATGCATCTACCAAGCCACCTGGGTGGCATTTTCCAGGTGGGACCATAGAAATCACATCAGTCCCATTTCTGCAGGAATTCCTGAGGTCCTGGCTTTCCTCCAGTCCGGCCTAGTTACGACTAAAGCTGGCCAATTTGAAAAGACAAGTCTTTGGCCCTGGCTTCGGTACTGGATACTTCAGATCCTGGTACACAGTCCCTGCATCCCCACATCTCTCGTTTCCTCAGAGGGGCTTCTAATTTGGCTCCACCTCTGGTTCTTCACTTCCCCTCATGGAACCTCAACAAGGTTCTGAACGCCCTCACATTGCTGCCCTTTGAGCCCCTGAGCTCCATTTTCCTGAGGATCCTCTCGTACAAGACTCTTTTCCTGGTGGCCATCACCTCGGCCCGAAGGGTTTTGGAGCTGGGGGCTCTCTTGGTGAGCAAGGAACTGTGCATCTTTCAACCTGACACGGCAATTCTGAGATTGGATCTGACCTTTTTGCCAAAGATCAACATGGTGTTTCATAGCTCCCAAGAAGTCATCTTACCTTTCTTCTGCCCCAATCTCTCCCATCACAAGGAAAAGCACTGGCATAATCTCCCACCTCCCCATTTTTGTCTTAACGAATGTTTTATTTTGTTTTTATTTTGTTGTAAACCGCCCAGAGACGCAAGTTTTGGGTGGTATAAAAATGTTTGAATAAATAATAAAATAAATAAAATAATAATTTGGACGTCCGCCACATGTATGGTTCTACATTTGGCGCACCAAAGATGCCAGATTGTTTTATGACCTTTCCCCCACCTTTCAGTCTCATAATCTAGGACAGAAGGCATCTAAGACTTCATTGGCGGTCTGGATTAGGGCATGTATTAAGCATGCCTAAGAATCTCAGAATTTGGTTCCCCATGCAGGGATTACAGCCCACTCCACCTGTAGCGCTGTGGCGTCTGCAGCCTTCTCTACTCAGGCCCCACTGTCTGATATTTGCAGGGCAGCTATGTGGAGTTTGGTCATGCCTTTATTGATCATTACAAAATCTCCTCCTTTGCGTCATCACAGGTGGCCTTTGGCCGTAGGGTACTACAACAGGTAGTCTGAAACATCTTCTCCCACCCATGTCTCTGGAATACTGCTTGGGCACTTTCGATACTTATGAGCTCCAGTACAGGGGGAAAAGTACAGTACATACTTATGAGCTCCAGTACAGGTCTTACCTGTGAAGGGTTCTTTTTCCCTGGAGCTGGAGCTCATCAGGCCCTCCCAGATGTTTCATCTGGGAGTTCTTCTCATTGACCTTTTGTATATAGCTGGAAGGGCTAGGTTCGCTTTTGGGTGGAGGCAGCTTCCAGGGTTATAGATTCCCTGTCTTCCATCACTATCTCTCTCGAACCTTTCCTGTTTTCCTTTTTTGGGTTGTTTGACACTATTGTCCTTGAGTTATTTGGTTTCCTATAGCAAGGTTTTTACCACTCTTCACTTCAGTCCCGGAACTGGGGATGGCGCCCTCTGGCAAGAGGAACTACCATTCAATTATTTCCGGCCTGTCTCGAGCATGCTCAGTGACTGATCCCATACTGATGAGCTCCATGCTACAGGGAAAAAGAACCCTTCACAGTTAAGACCAATGTTCCTTTCTATGGTGCAAACATGCCTCAGGAGTGCAGCAGCTATTGGTTTTCTCACCATGTGTAGGCTTGCACGTGGAAGATTTTTGTACATTTCCAATAGCAAAAGAGAGTTTCCCTTGGGAATTCCACCCCAAGCCTAGGCAGGTTCAAGCTCTCTAATAGAGAGGGGTGGTGGTAGCCATTTTATCACAGAAGAAGAAATACAGAAGAATTTTAGGAGTAGCCTTTGCCAGAAAGTTCAGCAGGGATGATTCAGCATTTCTTTCCCTCATGTGAGCTTGCTCTGAGACAAAGGCTTTAATCCACTACAGCATGCATATACAAATATTCACATCATTTCATTCATTTCATTTCATTTATTTGATTTCTATACCGCCCATCCAAAAATGGCTCAGGGCAGTTTACACAGAGAAATAATAAATAAATAAGATGGATCCCTGTCCCCAAAGGGCTCACAATCTAAAAAGAAACATAATTTAGACACTAGCAACAGTCACTGGAAGTACTGTGCTGGGGGTGGATAGGGCCAGTTACTCTCCCCCTGCTAAATAAAGAGAATCACCACGTTAAAAGGTGCCTCTTTGCCAAGTTGCAGGGGTTTAAGTCAGAGTATAAGCTAGAAACTTACACTTTTAAAAGGATTTATTTATTTTTGTTCATTACTTGATTAGTATTTGCCTCTATACCACATAAGTATTCATGTAGATCTTTTTAAAAAGTGGGTGGTGGTGCAGGGAGGAAACATCCCTGCCCTTCTAGCAATATCAGTAGTATTTTCTCTGAATATGTACTTCCCTCTTTTTGTTAGTGCTGGATGGCACATGTCTTGGCACATACTTGTTTTGAGGGCAAACAGGCGCTTTTCCCCTTCTGAAGCAAAGCTCCTTCCCTGCAGCAGAACTCCTCTCCCTCCCTCCCTACACACACACTTGTGCTTATCAAGCTGATTCTTGATAAGAATTCTTGATGTAGACACGGAAAATGTATTTGTTCTTGTTGGTTTTTCACATATTGTCATTGGACCACTGATTTTTGTTTTAAAGTGGTTTAAAATACTTTTCTGATGTTTTTAGACTTTTAGGTAGTATTGATATTTTGTTGTCTTTAATGTGTTTAATTTTTTGAGAAACCTTGAGTATAATAGGTCATAGGATTTTTTATTTTTATTTTAGCATATGAACTTCCATTGCTTAAAATAAGCAAAGTAAAAATGCAAAGGCATAGCCTTTCTGGTTTTCATATACCGAGAATGTTAAAAAATCAGTAAATTTTGGTGGGCATCCATTTTGAATTCACAGGTGAACAGAATACTTGGTTTCCCTTTTTTAAAAAAACAACAAAAAACAACATTTTATATCTCGCTCTTCCTCCAAGGAGCCCAGAGCGGTGTACTACATACTTAGGTTTCTCCTCACAGCAACCCTGTGAAGTAGGTTAGGCTGAGAGAGAAGTGACTGGCCCAGAGTCACCCAGCAAGTATCATGGCTGAATGGGGATTTGAACTGGGGTCTCCCCGGTCCTAGTCCAGCACTCTAACCACTACATCACGCTAGCTGTCTTTTGCTCTCTTTTGATTTCAATTGCCGTGTTACTGTTAACCAATGGGTTATTATCTACTTGGTAGACGTCTGCCAATTCTCTCTTTACCAAGAAGGAGAAACTTCAAAATTCAAAGAAACTTTATTGGGCTCTGCAGAGTAACAAAGCGGCCGACTTGGAGATAACTCCCAAAGGCAAGACGGACCTTGGAGGGAGTCCGCCCACAGCTTTTATACATGGTTCAGAAAAACATCAAAGCATACTTGATATAGATTGGTACATGCAAGCAAACCACCAATTCTATCACAGGAGGTGATCTATCATTGTATAGAACCTTGAATATCACAACAGAACCATTGTAAGGGCCCTAAAATGTATGTACACTGAGTATACGTGGCAATAGTTTATCAGCTCATCTCCCCATAGTGAGAGCGCTGGACCCTAGTAATGGGAGTGAACGCAGTAAATAACTAAAGAGATAGTGTCAGCCAGCCTAGTGACACTACTTAACAGAGCATCCTGTTGTTAACACAGCAAAGCTAGCTTCATTAGCCACTGACCTGCCTCCCACAGTATACTAAGAGTCAGGCTAACAGAGATCTGAGATGGAGTCCCTATGGTTCAGACATGATCACAAGTCTTTCCATAGGCCCATGGTCTAGGCTCACAGGTATCATTACTGAAATGAATTTAACAAGTAACAGTATTATATGTGGTCATGGTGGATTGATTTAAATCAAGGCCATTTAAATCATGGTTTGAATTGACAGGAGCAAACTCCAGTTAAAATTATTGATTTAAATTAAGTTTCCCACTGATATATCTTCACATATGTTTAAACAATGGTGTAAATTCTGATCACTAAAATGTAATTTACAACATCTAGGAGCATGTATCTAAGAAGAAAAAAGAATTTTTTTAGATAACTTAATTTTTAAAAACTAATTTAGGAATGTAATACCTGGGTTTTTAATGTAATGGATATCTTTGTTCATTACTTGTGCTAAGCTGCCCTATGTTTCCTTGTTGCACTGCTTATGCTTGACACATTTTCCTTTTTATCCTGGGAAGGCATTGCTTCAAAATCTTCCCAGATAGGTGTCTCTTTTGTCCAGAAGACTATGACAGTTTTTTGATGCAAAATGTGGGGCAATTGAGGAAGCTGTGTACTGAATAATGCCTTTTGTCCCCCCTGGCGCCACCCCACACCCCATTCTTCTACTTCACCTCCTTTCCTATATTGTGTCCCTGTCTCAACTCCTCTGTCTTGGCCCAGCCCCACCACAAAATAACCACCCTACTCTTTGCACATGTGACTGTAGTCTGCTTCGAAACAGAAAGCCCCCAAAAAGCAAGAGCTGGTAGTTGCTGAGCTCTGCTTGGCAGACTAGAGCAATTTTCATGAGTTTAAACTGAAATGAATGCCCATATTTGATTGGTAGGTAACTCAATGTGTGTGATAGAGAGTCCTTGATTCATTTTTAGGTAACTGTAAATGTTGGTGTAGCATGTTTGTGGTGAGATTTAATTGGTTTTTTTACATGAGAATTTGAAATTTGGTGTCATTGCCATCTTAAAAATTAAAATTGGATTTTAAAATTAAAAATAATTGATTTTTATCTACATTCCATGTGGTTCTTTATAGGATTGTAAAAAGTACAGGAGCTTTCTCTGACTTTTTGGATTATATCGTATGTTTCTAGTTCCAAAACCTCATTCTAACAAGGAACTAACTAGCTTGCATGGGATTTGGGGGCACTTCTAGTGGAGAGGGAGACTTTGATTTTCCCCCTTTAAAATTACTTTCATGCATTGCTTGGAATGTCAGAAAGCTGTCCTGTAAATCCGGTTATGAGCAGCAAAAAAGTGCTTGTTTATCCCGTATTGCTATGTAGACTAGTGGGATTTCATAGACTTTACCATAGAGGTTTGGTATTTCATACAGAGGGTAGTGTTCAGAAGCATGAACTGGATTATTCTAATCTATTCATGGGCTATCTTTGATCAGTTCCTGATCAAAAGACTTGATTCCTTAGGTTTTTACAACACAGTTGTTTCCCTCTTATTAGTGCAGAGGAATTGTATACTTTTTTAGTTGATTAAGCAGCAGATAAACCTGAAATTGAATCTTTTCTGGAGGATCAGAATTATGAAATGTGTGTAGTATTGGGAAGATCTTATTTGCCCTCAGTGGCTTTCGATCTTGGCCTCATTTAAGTGATTTAAGCAAGGGGGTTGCCATTGTTTTTTAGCTCTCCTCTTTTGGATCAGTTATTCTGATGCTGAATATTTTGTCACCATTTGATTTCCCCAGTGCATTGTGCTGTGAAGGCTTTCTTTAGTACCATGAGCTGTTTCCACCTCTCACTTCTAATACTTTCTGGTAGGGAGTGTTAATGAAGCATTGAGTCACATATGTGCTCTTTGTATTCATGCTCAAATGCTTTCTCATCTGAATCTTCCCACTGATGCTATTTCAGTTTGGAGAGCACAAGTGTGATGTACCATGATGTCAACACCACTGTGTTGTTGTTTTTGACCTTGCCTTTGTGAGCAAATGCAGTGTTCTTTGATGCTTTAATGACCATTGATGCCTTGTGATGAGTAAGATTTCTGGTATTTGGAATGTAGCAAGAATGTGGGAAATGCTTGAGTGCCTAATGTAGGAGGTGGTCAGTGACACTGATGTAAGCATGCTATGATCCACAGAGAAACTGTTTAGACGTAGGGTAGAAAATTTTCTGTAGAAAAAATTTCCATACTTAATTTTTCTACAGAAGATTTCCCCTTTCTAAAATTCCATTGGCTGACATCGAGACTAGCATTGCACATGTACAGCAGTGTGAGTTCTAGACTACTGCTTGAATGGGGGAAGGGGCAATTTTTGCCAGTCTTCTCTTCCCTCTGAGGACCAAAGTGACATAACGTGGGAAAATAATATGGTGGAGGTGTGTGTTAGCTGTATAAATAGGTCAACTAACATGCCAGAATAGATCACAATCTGTTTAGGATACAAAAAAAATTGTATAGTAATTTTTTAAGGACAAAATTGTGAATTTTTATGCAAATGAGGAAGAAATTTGCATGGGATTTTTTTCTGGAAAACCCACATCTCTGGAAACTGCATGGAATCTGAATAATAGTCTATTCACAATTGTTATGGATAGACTCAGCAATGAAGAACTCTGGTGCTTTTAGGTTGGATGATGTATTTGTAACTATCTGTGGTTCCTCCATTTTTGTAGTGATGGCCTTGTTATACGAAATACATGTTTGGGATTAAAATGCCATACATGATCAAGGAAATCAGTTTCTTGGTTATGTATATAGAATTGTGTTTCGGATACTTAATCTGTTGTAGAGCTGTTCATGCTCATTGTGTACTAGACTTAAATTGGTTATTTATATTTCCTCAGCTTTAAAATTCAGTTAGTTTTGTTAATCTCAGTTTGAGATGTGCCTGCCTATCTCTTTGGTTCCCTCTACCTCTTTATAAAGAGACAGTTAACAGACTGAGACATTCAGGGCCTAGTCAGATTCTTCTGGTGATAGTAAATTTTGCATTATTTCTAGATCAGTGGAAACTATGCCATTGAGGCGAGTTCTCCTTTGGACTGATGGAATATTATTTCTACAGTTAAATAATCTTTACATAGCTGAAAGTAGAACAGATGCAACAGGGGCGTAGCTAGGGGAGAGGGGGCCCATGTTCACCCCTCTCTCTGGTGGCCCCTCAGGGCCTGGGTTGTTTGAACCCTTTCACTCAATTATAGCTACACCCCTGAGATGCAATATTATCACATGCTTGTGCTCTACCTGTTTAAGGTTACCCACAGTGCTCTTCTGAATTATAATTTGGTATAAAGTGTGGTGAAATGTCAGTGTGAATGGGGATCAGGGAGATTTTAATTGCTTAATAACAGTTACTATCTTCAGTATCACTGAACTCTTAAATTAATGCTTGCTAAGGTGTAAGTGATCATGACCTAATTACGTTTATGGACAGCAGATAGTCTTGACTTGTAATATGCTTGCTGCTCTCTCTATAATTAGGATTTTTGTTTTTTAAAACTGTTGGTTTAAGAGACAGGCACTTATGATAATTTAAGATGCAAATCAAGGCACTTAAACTGACTTGTGTACCTATAAGTACACCGTTATAAGTTAAGGCACCTACCATAGCTTTGTATTATATAAGCAATAGACATGTTCTTCATAGTGTCAGAAGGGAGAGATTATCCATGTATTTTGTTTCTTGGTTAGGTAATTTTCACCAGAACACCAGAATCATAGTTTCAAACAAAGCTTTAGTTCATGCTAGCAAAAGCTTATGGGTGTGGCTGCTCCCCGCCCCAGGCAATTCCTCTGTTTTATATACAGTGGTCCCTCGACTTACGAACTACTCGACATAAGTATTTTTCGAGTTACAAACGGCAGTTTTAGATCCGGTTTTAGATGCGGTTTTTTCGACTTACAAATTTTTAGATGGGGTTTCCTCGACTTACGAATTTTACATGCGGTTTCCTTGACTTGCCTGCCTGTTTACTGCCTGTTTATTCTTGAAAAGAAATGTTCCTGTGCAGTTTGCAAGCCTTACTGGGGGTCTGGCTCTTTTTTCTAGGCTCCGGAACGCATTAATCCGTTCCCAATGCATTCCTATGGGAAACCGCTTTTCGACTTACGAACTTTTCGACTTACAAATGTGCATTCGGAACGGATTAATTTCGTAAGTAGAGGGACCACTGTACTGAGCAATCAACAAAGTTCACACTTGTGCATTGTATACAAGCCAAAACATTACTTTTAACCCCAAAGGTTCTGATTTGCTTCCCAGTGCGATATTTCACACTCAGACTTCTCAAGAGATCTGGCTTGTGGCCTTGGCCTGGTTCCCCCTTCCTGAGGAGACATACTTTCAAGCAGTGTCAAATATCATCAAGGCGAGGTGGGGAGGGATCTACCAGCCACCACAAGAGCCGTTGATAAGGCATCTGTGCAAACCAACTGTGCTTTTTGCCTGTTTGAGAGCTATTTGCAAATAATATTCCAACAATAGTCTTGCATATTATACTTGCTTACAACCATGCATCCACAGTTTTCACTTGGTCCTTCAATCCCAGTTCTCTTCCACTGCATGCTAAGTGCAACTCTGAAGCTGAGATGGTAGTATGTTGGAAATGTGTAGTGTACACATTAAACCTGGGTTTTTTAATGTCTGGAACTCTCCAAAAAGAGAGAATGAAGAAATTTTGGCATTAAACATCAGAAAACATACTTGATGATTTATCCACACCCCTCGTGTCTGTTGATTTTACTTGATTATTTGGATGCTATACTGTAGTTCATAGAGAATGCCATAAATTCTGCTAAAGGTGGCAGACATTTTTGTCATCAAGAAATGACACAATTCATCTGTTCTTTCGAAAGAATGACTACTGAAGATATCGAAACTAATCAAATATAATCATTTGAGAGAGGATAGACAACTGGGAGACAACTGCAAGAAATGTTTATGTATGAAACACATGAAAATAAACTCTTGTTTTAGAGGCAGGAATACAAATATTGTGAGAGAAAACATGGATGTTAATAGTTTATATGTTTTAAGACATTAAAGATGTATAGCAAGTCTATACATTTTTAGAGCTTGGCCATTGTACACCTAGTTTTTTCTGAAATTTGTCCAAACACCTAATGGTAGAATTACTCTTGTGGCTCTGTTTTAGGTGAATAGTATCCAGAGTGGCACTCATGCAGCAGTGTGAGTGCAAGCCATTTTTGCTCACCCCCTGAGCTTCCTGAAAAGTTGTCCCTGTGTGTTGAGGGACCCTCAGTAGTGACATGGGGTACAGTGCAGATGGCTGCAGTGGGAGGGAGGAATTATTGGAAACTAAATTGAGGCACTTGCTACATATAAGCTTCTCTCAGTACAATTTATATTATAAAAGTAGGGCTGTGTGGTCTTCCAGAGAAAAAACAGAGCAATTAAACTAGGGCTGTAATGTTCAGTTGGTTAGATTAATCCATTAATGTTTAATATTTTTTAAAACCTACCCAAATCTTGTTCATTAAGAGTAATAAAAACAGTAGATGACAAGCACCGCCTAAGGACCTTCTTTTCTTGCTTTCCTTTTACAAAGAGGAATGATGCTTACTACAAGATGTGTGCATAATTCAAAAACAAATCTGCTAATTCAGACTATTGGCAGGGTGGGTGCAGGAGACCCCCATAAGTAGGTTTGGGGCACCCCTCCTGCCAGGGGGAGCGCTCCCCCCAGAGGTGGTCCAGGCGCCAAAATGACCTAGATCTGCCCCTGTTAAAGATGTATTGTCAAAAGATCAAGTAGCCTTAATGATAGCTAACCTCCAATAGGAGAAGCAACTAAAGTAAAATACGTGCCTCTTTTCCCCATCACTAGCTTCACCTTCCTGGACGCATCATTACTTGGTATTTATAGGTTGACAAGGCATTGTGGATGGAACTTGCATCAAGCATTCATCTTTTGGATCCAGCACCAGGAATTTTCTTACACTTGCTCTCTTCTCTCCCAACTACAAACCCGTCCAAATTATCACCTTCATGTCAGGAGCAGACAAAACAGCCAAGTTTGTTGCTGAAGTGGGGAGAATGAGCTAGATGCTGGTGCAGCAGTGCTGATGGTGAGGCCAAAGAGCAAAACTGCTGCTACTGGATGTAAATGCCATCCACATGGCCTCACTGGCCTACAGAATCAAGCAGCAGTATGCCTCAGCAGGTGAGGCCATGGAGGGGGAAGTGGGGTGCCATCGAGACTGGTGAAGTTGGGGGAGGAACTGTAGTGATAGTAAGGCTTTGGGGAGGCCTTGCTTAGAGCAACTGCTGGGTGGGCCTTTCCTAATAAGGAAACAAGTTGTTCTAGTAAGAACTAATCAACCTACTTTCCTTTCACTGTCTCTACGTCTGGACTAAATTTGGTGCAAATCAAGGTCCACAAGTTAGATCTCTTGCCCCTCAAATGTTCATGTGTCCGCCATCTTGGATTGGGGTGGATGTCATCATTATAAACTGCACCAGTGAGGTGTCCCTGTGTGTCATTCACAACAGCTGTTCCAAATTTGATTCAAATTGGTTAGACAGTCCTCAAGTTAGTGCACTTGTGCCTCAGAAGTTTATGTATCCACCATCTTGGATTGGGGTGGGTGACATCATCACCAACTCCACCATTGGGGCATCCATGTGTCCATTCAGCTGTAGCAAATTTGGTTCAAATAGGTTAGACTGTCCACAAGTTAGTGCACTTGACCACCAAGTTTTATGTACCCACCATCTTGAATTGAGGTGGATGACATTGTCACAATTTTCACCGTTGAAATGCCCCTATGTGTCGCTACAGCTGCAGCAAATTTGGTTCAAATCGACTAAGTGGTTCACAGGTTAGCTCACTTGCACCTCAAAAGTTTACACATCCACCATCTTGGATTGGGGTGGATGACATCACAAACTACACCATTGAGGTGTCTGTGTCACTCACTGCAACTGTACCCAATCTGGTTCAAATAGGTTAGGCAGTCCACAAATTAGCCCGCTTGCGCCTCAAATGTTCATGAGGCCACCATCTTGAATTGGAGTGAATGACATCGTCACACACCATACCATTTGGGCATCCCTATGTGTCCCTACAGCTGTAGCAAATTTGGTTCAAATTGGTTAGGCAGTTCACAAGTTAGCCCACTTGCGTCTCAAAAGTTTATGCGTCCACCATCTTGGATTGGGGTGGATGACATCATCACAAACTATGCTGTTGAGGTGTCCCTCTGTGTCCCTACAACTGTACCCAATTTGGTTTATATTGGTCCTGGCATTGCAAAGTTGATAGCGGGGGACACACGGACACACACAGATTGCTGGGTGATCTCGTAAACCTACTGGAAAGTAGGCTAAAAAGCCTGGGAAAATCAAAACAAAAGGACCATTCCAGAGGACTGGGCGGACACCACACACAGCCACAAGCAGAAGAGAAAGCTTTGTTCTTCTTTATGGTGTCTGTGCATCACACACATGGGATTTGCGCCTGCTCATAGACCAGTCCAGAACCTCCTAGAGTTTGAAAAATAGATTTTGGCAGTAATCCCACCCACTTTGTAGCTACTCTGTGGCTGTCCAGCTCTGCTGCTTCAGTTTGTCGCCTAACGCTGCAGACTTCAGACCTTCTAAGAGCCTTCAGAAATAGAGAATAGAGAGAGAAAGAGAAACAATTTACTGGGAAAGGTACTCTCTTCTTTATATTATTTATTCTGCCTTTCTTGCCACTCTTCCACCTAGTTTCTCCAACTTTCTCATTTTGTGTTTTGGTCCCCTCCCAGCCCCCCCAGTCCCCTTTCCACCCATGCTTGGGGCTGCAAATGCACCTTTCAAAAACTGCTCCTCCTGCAACTCCAAAATCCTGGTTGCCGACGGACATTCTCTGTACTTGGCTTGTTTAGGAGAGGGGCAGAAGGTAGAGGTTTGTGCAGTCGGTAAAACTTTTACCCGTCAGGCTCTTCACAATCTCGTCACGAAGCTTCACTCCCTCCTCTGGGAACAAGCATTGCACGCCCATCTGGCCACGCTACTGGGGAATGCATTTACTGTCTCTCCCCTCCCCACCCCCATCTACAGGGATAGCCTTTACAGCGTACTCCGCTATGTCATCTGACCCAGCAGCCTACCTAGCAATGACTTCGTCTGTCTCTATAGAGACAGTTTATGAGTCTCCTAGAGGGGCTTCTGCCCCCTTGTTGACCAGTGTGCCGGGACAACCAACACCCACACCTTTATTGCCCCCAACAAACACTGACCAGCCCACCAAGATCAAACTTAAATGGAAAGCGCCGCAGAAGAAGCGCTTGGTACTGACCCCTCTGGGCTTTGAGCCCCAGAAAAAGAAAAAGCACACTGTTACCGTGCCTGCTCATAAACCCAGGGAGACCCCTGATGCGGCTCCTAGTTGCGCCCCACCCACCAACATCCCGAGGCTACAAGGAGAGCAGCTACAGTCTGAGAGGCACAAGCCTCCAACCTGCCTCTGGACCTGCCAGTGCTCAAAGAGGGGCTTGATCCCGATGTGCAGCACTGCTCTGATGAGTATGAGATGGAGCTGCCCTTCTCACCCATCCCTAGGGACTCTTTTCCCCAAGGACTTGGGCAGCGAACCATGGAAAAGAGACGGTTAGAGAGAGACCATGACTGTGAAAACTATGCATGTTTAACATCCCTCAGACCCATGTAGATATCAGTGCTACCATAGGGAGTTCTATTCTCAATATCTTCAGAGGCACTATGGCAGAGGCTGTGGCAGACATGAGGAGTCCTTGGATAGGAGCTATGACCATTATAGCCGTTGCTCGCCAGTGCGTCACCTTTGTAATTCCAGGCCATGCAGCAGATCAACTTATGCTCACATAGGAACTGTAGCCCACATCACACTATCCCAAAAGAGCAACCTAAGCCATTGCAACCTCCCAAGCTACAGGCTTCTTCGCATACTGATGTGCAAGCGCCCTTGGTGTCGCTTGAGCACCCTACTCCACAGGATGCATTGCATGAACCTGCCAACTCAACGGGACCTGCTGCTCCATTGGACCCTGCCCCAGACAATGTTGCCTCTACTTCTGAGTCTGATACAAATACACAGTTCATGCCTTCAGAGGTACCTCTTGATACCCCTTGCAACCAGATTCTAAATCTTATTCTGCTACTGAAGAATTATACATCTATTCAGAACAGATAAAGTGCATGGCAAAGGCACTGATGGTGGAGATTCATCAGAATACCACAGCTGCTTCTGACTCAATCTTCAGTTTTGAAGATTGAGTCAGTTGTAGCAGCAGATACAAGAACCATGGTCTCGCTTTCACTCATCCCCACCATTCTGAAAGTGGGCCTGGGACAAACCAGCTACATCTGCACCCAGGGCAAGATGCCTGGTCCTCATGTATCGCACTCAACCTGACTGTTCGTTCCTCTTTAAGCATCCTGTTCCCAACTCTGTAGTTGTGGAAATGTCTCAAACCAGATCTTGTCAAAAGCCTATGCCCACTCCCATGGACATGGATGGTCGTAAATCGGACATTATTGGGAAAAGAAACTACTCTAGTGGCCCTGCAACTTCATATTGTCAACTCCCAAGCGTATATGGTGAAATACACTCATATGCTATTTGAAAAACTTTCCCATTTTTAGGACAATTCTCACAACCTGACCAAAGCAATTCAGTCTCTAACATCCTCTGGGAGGGCCATAAGATTATGAAGCAACTGCTTCATTCAGTACGCCATACTGCTGACTGTGCCTCTCACATCATTGCTACCTCTATAGTTTTGCGCAGGCATGCATGGCTCAAGTCCACCTGCTTGACCTCTGAGACAAAGTCGAGAATCGATTTACCTTTTGATAATGAACATCTGTTTGGGGAGAGGACTGACAACACTCTGGAGCACATACAAAAGTTGAAGTCTGCTACCAGGTCCATGGTCTACTGCCAGGTCCATGAGCACCACCGCTTCTTACCAGCCATATCAGCCATACCAGGCCAGCGAAGAACAAGTAATGGAACAGGCCTGGCATGCCTTCCAGACCTTATACACCGCACTCGGATATGTAGTGTGAGTACAAGTGGCAATTCCACCTGGAGGTTGTCTCCAAGATTTTCCAACTCTGTGGCAAACCAGACATAGATGCCTTCGTGGATGCCAGCAATCGCCACTGCCGCCAGTTCTTCAGCAGAGGTGTAGTAGAACCGGGTTTAGAGGGCGATGGCCTGCTATCCAGATGGACCAGGGAATTCATTTATGCCTTCCCCCGTTTCCACTGATACCCCGAATTCTTCAAAAGATACAGAACGAACACATTCATTGCATATTAATAGCACCCCGGTGTCCTCGTCAACACTGATTCACCGATCTCATGTCCTTGGCAGCACGTAACTTCTGGAAGCTCACTTATTGCCCAGACCTCCTGATCTCGGAAACCACCACAGACCCTCATCCAAGCCTCAGAACTCTGGCTCTGACAGCCTGGTACCTAGACCTACGCTAACAGTTGGCAACATGCTCCACAGCGTGCTCAAACCCTCAAAGCACCATTCCTAGGATGCAAAATGGAAATGCTTCATCGCTTATGCTGGCCTACTATGACTAAACCCTTGCTGTTCCATCATGGTGGATGTCCTCACTTACCTGTTACAGCTGAAGGAATAAGGGCTATCGATCCCCTCTCTTAAGGTTCACCTCGTGACCATCTCATTGCACCATGTTAATGGTTCTTTTTTTAGAATTCCTGTTATGAAATTTTTCAAGGGGTTAGTTCGTTTATTCCTTCCAAATACCCATCTTGCACCTGCCTGGACTTACCTTTAATTTTGAACATGTTGACTGGAAGACCTTTGAAGCCTATGGCCACTACTGACCTTTGCCTCCTTACCTTGAAAAGGTCATCTTAGTGGCGATCACTTTGGCTCGCCATGTGGGCGAGCTCAGAGCACTGCGAGCTGATCTTCCCTTCCTTACTTTCCATAAGGATCAGGTTACTTTAACGTCTGATATCACCTTCCTCCCGAAAGTGGTTTCACAGTTCCATTTATTCCAGGAGATCGTCCTCCCAATATATTTTTCTACAACGGCAAAATGCTGAGGAGCGTAAATGGCATTCCCTAGACACCCATAGGGCACTGGCATCCTACTTCCAGAGGAAGAAGCCCCTTAGAAGAATTGCTGCCCTGTTTGTCTGCTACTTGGGACCCAATGTGGGTCTGCAAACTTTCACCCAATGCCTCTCCACCTGCATCTCCTCTACTATCAAGCTCTGTTATGAGCTGGCTAAGAAACCCTTGTCTGCTGTCCCATGTGCTCATTCCACGCACTCCATCACAACTTCAGTGGCCTTACTCTCTGGGATTCCACTGGACACCATCTGCAAGGCAGCCATGTGTTCCCAGACGTCAACCTTCATCCAGCATTACACCCTGGACTTGAGAGCCAGAAGGGATGCTTCCTGTGGGTATACGATCCTCCAGGCTGTTTCCTATTGAGGCTGCCCCTTGACCAAATTCCAGGTAAGAGTCTTGCTAGCTCCCATGTGTTTGATGCACAGAGACCACGAAGGTGGAGGACAGGTTGCTTACCTATAACGGCGTTTCTTCGAGTGGTCTTCTGTGCATTCACACAACCCGTCCTCCTGCAACACTGCAACCTACTTCCTCTTTCTAGTAGACACTGTGGCGGTCGCTCTTACCGAAGGAGCAGAGCAGGACAGCCATGGAATAGCTATAAAAGGGATGGGGATACCGCCAAAATCTATCTGTTTTTCAAACTCTAGAAGGTTCCAGACTGGTCTCTGTGCAGCCGCAAATCCTGTGTGTGAATGACCAAAGACCACTTGAAGAAATACCATTACAGGTAAGCAACCTGTTCTTCTTTGTTAGTCTGTCCCAAGAGTGCCCTGAGAAAGCAGCAAGCTAGGAAGCTGCTGGGGAATTTGGAGGCTGGAGACAGCAGGAAGGCTCTTGCCAGTGAGTAATAAGATGGGGACCAGTTCAGTTAGGTGCATGAGGGAAGTTATTTTGGTTGCCAGGAGTCAACACCGATTCGACAGCACAACTTTACCTTTTGCTTTAATATGGCAGGTGATGCATTACTCTGAAAATTATTTTTCATTTATGTGAGGTGCCACTGCTGGCTGCCATGGAAACCATGTGGCACTGTTCTGCCTTACTGACCCCACCAGAGTGGAGACAGCTGGGGACAGAATAAAGAAGATCATAAAGTGGAGGAGAGACCAGGAGGCAACAGCAATTGGAGAAGCCTCTCACTTGCTTCAGGAGTGATAATGTAGTGAGCCACCCACTCCCATACATAGGGGTCATCTCTGGAGGCAATGGTACTTGCAAAAATAGTACTCTGAGCAAAATAAAAAAATTGAAATGTCCTGCCTTATATTATTCATCTTTCTCAATATATAAGAAGTTAAAAAAAACTTGTTCTAATGTTAAAATAACTTATCTCTAATTAAAAACCCTGGCTGGGGGAAAAGTTGTGGGAGGGAAAGCTTAAGCACCTCATCTTGCATCTGTTGTTTCCCCCCTCTGCAGATCGTTTCCTCCCAACACTGTTAGGTTTTGCAGAGAAATGTTGCTTGGTGTTTCAAAATATCTGCCTATGGGTAGTGTCGTTCCAGCTTCAGTGGTTGGGATCTTGGGTCTTGTTACATTAATGTCTGTACACCAGGACATAGATTTGACCAAACAGAAAATTGTGTCCTGAGTTGAACCCCCACTCCTAATTCTTCTTTCCATGCCTTATAGTGAATTCAGGATACCTAGTAACTCACAGTTCCCTGGGCATATCATAATGCCTCTATAAACCACATTTGAGATCACTTCTCCTTTCTGCATTATCAAGCTGGTCTCCGAACCTGCTGTCTCCCTTTAAACTAAATATTTCTGGTCTCTTTTCCTGCTTTTTAATATGGGATTTCTGGCTTAACTGCTCTTGGATTGCCCTAGTCGGAGCCTCTACTCTTAGCTTTCCTTATTTTAAAGTTCCTTCAGGCATCTACTTCTGCTGTATATCTTAAGGTGCATTTTCCCTATGGTTTCAAAAGGGGTCACATGTTTTGGAGACATATCTAATCTTTTTGCGTGTATGTATTGTAGCCCTAGTTTGGGATCGGTGCTAACTATTCAATCAGCATTCAAGGCATAAGTGTGGGGGAAAGTGAAAGAATCTTGTGATGCATAATTGAACTTAACTTGCTTCACATTCACACTTTACATTTGTGACCTTGATTCTTGTTTCCAGTAGAATTGCCCTGTGGGCCACCCTAACTGTACTGCACTGCTTTAGTAGATCATGAGACTAACTGTCTTGATCAAATTTTAGGTTTTTTTCTTCAGTCTGTATTACTTGTTCTCCAACTTGAGAACCTTCCATACTGCTGGTAAGTTCAGTGGCATTCACTGCAAGCTAAGTTTCCCAAATTGGCCATCTGCATGGTCATGCATGTGTGGAGGCTAGGTGAGTGCAGAGCTGTGCTGCCACATGGGTTGCTGCCTGAGGGGAGTGCTGCTGCTCGGTACCACCACTGGTAAACACCTTAGCATTTGCTGCTCCCCCCTGGTGCTGCCCTCACCAGCAAGCCCTTTTAAAAGAATTCCCCTTTATGATCAAAGTGGAATCCTTACTGGATTCCCCTCTACATAGCATCATGAACCGTCAAACCAGTTTGAGCTGGTTTGCTTGAACCAGTCCACAGACCATCACTTTGGTTTGAATTCTGTTCTAATTTGAACTGAACCATGCAAAATGGTCCGTGCACATCTCTAGTGCAGCTTGTCCCAGCCATAGGGAGCAATTCAGAATACCCCATTGTTCCCCATGCGTAGTTTGACACCAAAGTGGATTGTGCATGACCTACCACCTAACTCACAAAAGAAATGGGCAAGTGGGCAATTGTAAATAAATTTTTCCAAGGTATGGGGAGAGCATCCGTTACAGATGGGTTTTCAGCCTCTGCATGCTCCAAGACAGGGCCAATGAAAAACGAGCACGCCTCTCTGACTCTCCGTTCTGCCCCCTATAGCCCCAGTTCTGGTCCTGTCTTCGCTCCAGGACAGTCTAGTTCTTTTGGACCTCGTTCTCTCCTTGTGTTCTCTGTGTGCAAGGAGGGAAAAGGAGTTGCTAATAGTTGTCCCTCGCTGCTTGTTGGTCGCGTGAGTTGCTGCCCCTGAACATTTTTCCATGTGGCTAACTGATTGCTTGTCTGGCTTCTCTCCTTCCCCCCCTCCCCTCCTCTCCCTTCAACGCTCGATCTTGCCATTTAAAATGGAGCTGTCTCAAACTGGTGACATGCTGAGAGGTTCCCTTTCGGAGGGCCCTCTCTCGGATACCCCAAAACATGCCCCAATAACTTCTGCGGAAGTTGGGGAGGGAGGAATTGCAGTCACCGAAGCCCTCTTGAACTCCTCCGTGGGAGAGAGCCTAACGATGCACACGCTACCAATTCCAGCCAAGGTGCTTAAAAAGTCCAAGCACCAGGAAGGAGCAGGCGGAATTAAACTTAAAAAGAAAAAGAAGGTCAAGAAAGTGGCCTCAGGGAAAGCTCCCCTCAGTGAACGGCTTCAGCTCAAGGCCGTGCGAGCACAGCAGCGGGAGAAAGTGCAAATAGCACTTCCCGCCGAAATCGCGCCCGCCATTTTGCAGGGCTCCGCTCAGACCGCGGCTGCTAGAGAAAGAGATTTAGCCCTGCCGGCAACTACAGCCCACCCGGGGGCGTCGATCCCGACCGGTCAGCAGCCAGAGGAGTCACTTCTCATGAGTAAGGTTGCAGGGGCCGTTACGGAGAGCGTGGCGGGCGGTCAGATAGGATTGCCTGGAGGGGAATTGCTATCGGTGAGAGAGGTGTCGTGGCTTAGCGAATTTATACAGAAACAGTGCCTGGCTATTGTGTCACCGCTTTTGTCACAGTCAGAGCAGGCCAAGGGCGCAGGCACTCTGCAAGCTGCGCCAGAGGCTTCCTCACAGGGGGTATCTACCGCGCAAAAGGTGGCTACTCGTAGAGGGCGTAGACCTTCATTTTCCTCATCCCCAGGATCTAGCCCAATAGGACACTCCATTCCTCTGGGGGAAAGGGTCTGGATGGCCAGTAAACGGAGGAGGAGACGTTTCCATGGGGGCCACGATATCTCTTCATCTGAGGAGGAATACGAGCCGCAAGGGACCGGCTCACAACCCAAACGGCCAAGGTTAGCAGCAGTTGGGACGCTTCAATCTCAATTGGTGACCGGCACCTTGGTCAACAAAGAAGGCGAGGAATTCCTCAGGTCCCCTGAGGAAAAGAAAACTGACCATCTACTTAAGAAATGCCATGAGACTGGCTGGCATCGCTCGACTTATCAGAGGCCTATCTGCACGTGCCGATTCACCCTTCCTCCAGACGCTTCCTCAGGTTCGCTTACGATAATCAGTTTTTTCAGTACCAGGCACTTCCATTCGGCCTGTCATCGGCCCCGCTAGTGTTTACCAAATTACTGGTGGCAATCATTGCTCACCTCCGCATACGGGGGATACATGCCTACCCGTATCTGGACGATGTTTTAATAAGATCAGATTCGGAGGTACGGGCATCGAGGGATGTAAAATACACTGTCAAGACCATGGAAACACACGGCTTCATTATCAACCGGAGCAAAAGCCACTTACAGCCATCACAACGTTTGGTACACCTGGGGGTCCTGTTCGATACCAAGGAGGCATCGGTCAGTCTACCTTTGGAGAGAAGGTTAAAGATTTATCGGGCTCTTCACCCGTTGTTAGCAATGTCCAGGGCACCTCTTATGCAGCTGGCTCAGGCCTTGGGACTAATGATCTCATGTATCGACTGTGTACCATGGGCACGTTGGCACTCCAGGGCGCTGCAGTGGCTCCTCCTGCCGTTCCAGGAGGACATCATGGAGAAGAAACGTATATGGGTTCCACTCCCGCACAAGGTCAAGCAATCCTTCCTTTGGTGGACTTCACCTGCACTGCGAGAGGGTCTTCCATTGGATGCCCAGGAAAGAATCATAGTGACCACAGATGCGAGCCTTTCGGGGTGGGGAGCACACTGCTCCGAGTCCCAAGCCCAAGGCACTTGGTCTCAGAGGGACCTAAGCCACAATATCAATTGGCTGGAGCTGAAGGCGGTTCGCTTGGCATTGGAAAGCTTCCAGGATCTCCTGGAGGGCCGGCACATCCTTGTTCGAACAGACAACGTTACCACCAAAGCCCATGTAAATCGCCAGGGCGGGACGAGATCCCGCTCACTAATGCAGGAGTCGAACCGCCTGTTCACATGGGCGGAAAGTCATCTCCAATCAATAATAGCCGAGCATCTTGCGGGACTTCTAAATTATCAGGCAGATTGGCTGAGCCGGCAAACTCTGGATTCGGCGGAATGGGAACTCCATCCGGAAGTTTTCGAACAACTGGTACATCGTTGGGGGTGTCCGGTGGACATGTTTGCTTCGCCTCAGAACACCAAACTTCTGAGATTCTGCTCCAGATTCCACTGCCACCAAGCGGAGCAGGTGGACGCTCTGGTCGTCAAGTGGCCTTGGGGCCTGCTATACACATTCCCTCCAATGGCGATCATGGGGGCGGTCGTCCGCAAGATAGTCATCGAAAAGGCGGACGTCATTCTGATAGCCCCTTACTGGCCAAGGAGGCCATGGTTTTCGGACCTGATGTATCTCTCGGTCCAGGATGCATGGCCTCTCCCATCAAGAAGGGACTTGTTAGTTCAGGGACCCGCCCTTCACCCAGACCTGGAATGGCTCCACCTCCGCACCTGGAGGTTGAGCGCTCGGCACTGAAGACCAAGGGCTACTCAGTAAAGGTCCAAGACACCATCCTGGCGGCCAGACATCCGTCCACTAATAGAATCTATCAGGTCACATGGTCTGCCTTCTGTTCATGGTCGCATTCAGTTGGGGTTGACCCATTATCTGCAGGAGTTCCGGCAATCCTTGCCTTCCTACAGGCAGGGGCTGATAAGGGTCTCTCTCCTAATACCTTAAGGCGCCAAACGTCGGCCTTGGCTTCGGTCCTCTCCATTTCGTCTTCTGATTCTTTGCGACTTCATGCCGACATTCGCCGTTTTTTAAAGGGAGCAACCAATTTGCATCCGCCACCGATTCATAGGTTCCCCACGTGGAATCTCAATAAGGTTCTGAATGCCTTGACTAGGACTCCCTTTGAACCTCTGCGGCAGGTTCCCTTACGACTCCTATCCTTCAAGGTGCTCTTCCTAGTAGCTATCACGTCGGCCCGACGTGTGTCTGAATTGGCGGCGCTTTCGGTCAGAGACGAGCTCTGTATCTTTCAAAAGGAGTCGGTGGTCTTAAAATTGGACCCGACCTTTGTGCCAAAGGTGAATACGGTCTTCCATAGGAGTCAGGAGGTGGTGTTGCTGTCCTTCTGCCCTAAGCCCCGCCATCCAAAGGAAAAGTCGTGGCATACATTGGATGTACGAAGGGCTCTTCGCATCTACATTAAGAGGACTAGTGACTTTAGAAAGTCAGACTCCTTATTTGTCTCATTCCTACTGTCGAATTTAGGTTCTAAGGTGTCCAAGGACACGCTAGCTCGGTGGTTGAGGTCCACGATTACCCTGGCTTATGAAGCCTTACAACTGGAAGTGCCATCTAAGATCTCGGCACATTCGACCAGGAGTGCAGCTACTTCGGCGGCTTTCTCGGCCAGGGTTTCGCTGGAAGACATATGCAAGGCGGCTACTTGGTCATCCTCAACTCCCTTTGTCAAGCATTACAAAATACCTTCGTTTTTCGAACCGCAGGCGGCAGCAGCACGTACAGTTTTACAAGTAGTCTGAATGTACGCATCCGCTTCCCGCCCCGGTTGTTGGCTTGGGTATGTCCCATCTGTAATGGATGCCCTCCCCATACCTTGGAAAAAGAAACATTGGTAGACTTACCGTGAAGGGTTCTTTTTCTGGTATGGGGAGGGCATCCGGCCCACCCGTGGATGCAGAGGTGGAATTCTTGGGTGGCAGAGCAACTCCTAGGGCTTATAGTGGATTCTGTCCCTTTACCTCTTCCTGCTGTTTCATTCTACTTGTCTAGTATATACTGCTAATTTCATCGAGGTCCACTAGTTAAAAATCAGGTTCAGTGTTTGGTTACCGTTACTTGTTGTTTTAACAAGTTTTTTGTTTTCAATAAGTTTGCACGCTGTTCCTCTTCATATCTCCCTACGCTCCGCAAGACCAGAACTGGGGCTATAGGAGGCAGAACGGAGAGTCAGAGAGGCGTGCTCGTTTTTCATTGGCCCTGTCTTGGAGCATGCAGAGGCTGAAAACCCATCTGTAACGGATGCCCTCCCCATACCAGAAAAAGAACCCTTCACGGTAAGTCTACCAATGTTTCTTTTTAACCTTTCCTCCAACCCTCCCCCCTTAGGATCCATAGGATTCAGTAAAGGACTATGGCCCCAGTGGCGCTCTTACCCCTGGACATTGGGGCTGAAGTCCAGGGCCTCCACACCCCATAGGGGCCCCCAAATCTGTCTTGGATGGTGTAGCTGCTGCTGGCCCGCACTGCGCCAGGCAGCTGAGTGTGATTATAACCTATGCCAAGGGCTTTAGAAACAGGAGGAAGTGGGGAAAGAAGATAAGAATATATTAAGATGTGTGTTGAAACGTTTCTGCTAATGTATACAGTATTTGTATAAATATACCTGTTTTATATTCTTACATTATTGTGAGTCCAGTTGCTGCTTGTGCCCTCAAGAACCCACATGTTGAAAATACTGTGTGTGTGTGCCCATGTGGGTGCACATATGGGGATGATGATTAACTTGCAACCGGGGTGGGGTGCAGTGGTCCCTCTAATTTTTTTCCATCTCTGTGCGGAATGAGTTTTGTTTTGGGTGGCAGTATCAAGGCAGTATATGCGCACATGCATTCAGAGTGGGGCCTTCCTAATTCAACCTGAGTGGGATTTAAAATTAACCAAGTGGATACCGAAAAACTTGTGAGTGCACATGTGTGCATGCCTTAGAGGGAACAGTGGTGGGGTGGGGTCTCCAGTGGCGGGCAGGGGGAGGACTCCAAAGGGCTTTAGGTCCAAGCTCCAAAATTACCTAGGTGCACCTCTGTATGGCCCTGCCAAAACTGCAAGATTGAAATGGAGAAGCACTTTAAAAAAAATCATAAATTTTATTTGGAATTATGTTAATTATTAATGCCACTGTTACTGTATTTTTCTGGATGGTGAATATACTTTTAGCCAGGGATAACGATGCAATTACTTTTCAAGTGGCCAGGTATTGTTCCACAGTTATCTGATTAGATGCAGTGAGACTGATTTTGATTAAAGTTTTTTGTGTGTGTGATTTTATTTACTATATATGGTACTATGAATTATGTAGACTGATATGTAAGATCTCTTGTTGTATTTGTATTGTATCTGTGTTGCATTTCTGTTATTGCTGGTCATAGACCAGCAATAAACATCTGTAGATTAAATGTTTTTTAAATACCATGTATTTTGATTTAATTGCTAGAAGACCAGGGAATCTTATATCATAGGATACATTATTTCACCATTTGTTTTCCTGGTAGTCCTTTGTGGTGAACAAACTACCTATCTGTGTGTGTGGGGGGCGGGGCGGGGGACGGGACGGAAATAGTTCCATTCAATGTTCCCTCTAGTTTTTTCCATCTACGTATGGAAAGAGTTTTGTTCTGGGTAGCAGTTTCGAGGCAATGTGTACTCATGCATTCAAAGTGGGGCCTTCCTGATTCAACCTGAGCAACATCTAGATTAACTGAGTGGACATCAAAAAATGTATGCACACACTCGTCTTAGAGGGAGCATTGATCCCATTACATCTGCCAAGCATGGGCCATTTAGCATGCATTTTCATTACTGGACTGGGGAATGTTTAAATCCGGAAGCACCTCAAACTCCAGTTAATGTCAAAATTGGCAACATAAATAATACTGAAAACTGACAAGTGTGAAATGTGTTATCCGGTTAAGATTGTCTTGAATGCTAGAGTATTCAGGCCTTGCCTGGCATCTAGAATAGCTCTGATAGAGCAAGCATGTGTGACTAGGAAGGCAAAACTGACAGTAGAAATGCAGTAAACAGCTTTTTTTTCTTGATAAGTAGCTGCTTTTCTTTTAGGATTATGAAGAACTCAGAATGCTATAGGTCTCAATTTAAGTTGCTAGTTTTATTTTAATAGTGTTTCATTTGAGAGTCTGCTTATAAATCACTGGCTATTTGTCCTCCTTTCTCTTGCCTTATCTATATTCCACTTATTTATTTATTTATTTATTTATTTATTTATTTATTTTATTGTTAAACTTATATTCCGCCTTTCATTAAAACAATCCCATATCTCAGATCCTTCTCCAGAGCCTGTTTCTATATCATTGGGCTGGTCCACATAAGGTTCCAATTGTATAAAACCTGAAATCTGTGTGTGCATGTGTAAAATTTGGGCTGCCTGACATCTGCTTTTGGACATGCACATGTTGGACATAATGTTGGAACCGGGCCTGTTCACAATGTGTGTAGGGCCCATTTCATGCAATGGTTAACTACCACCCCATTTTGGAGGGAAACGATCATGTGGGCCTATTTGTATTTTTAAGTCAAATGCATAGACATGTGCTTAAAGATTGTCAGGCACAGTTAAACACCCTCACTATGCATAGGCTCTCTGAAGCTGGAGTCTTCTTGTGGACCTCATCTTGTTTTTTGGCTTCAGATGGAAACAAAATGTGGCTAAAACTTGTCTTCATTCATTTTAAAAACCATCACTTTTGAACATCAATCAGTGAATAGCTTTATTTCGGTCTTTGACCAGCATAAGATAAAACATGACAACAGTAGTGTTAACAGTTTATGCCTGTGGGAATAGTAGCTGTAAAATTAAGGCTAAAGTCTTATTGATGTCAGATTAAAATCTATGGAGTGTTATAAAATTAATTAAAATGTTAAAATATTATAAAGTAAATGAGTAGAGGTTGGGAAGTTAGAGACTGTGAGCTTGAAGCTAAAATCAGTGGGAAACTATAATAAAGATTAGAATTAAATTTTGAGTTAAAAATGATAAAATGAAAATTGGATCTCAGTGCAGTGTATGAGCTGCGTCGGGCCTGATTAATTCTTGCTAGTGGTCAGATCCTGGCAGATTTTGTAACTTGCTGCTCAGAACTTGACACACTGTGTGTCAGAAAGCAGTAGGGCGATATAGAACTGGCTTGTGTGTCCTGGCAACCTTGTAAGTAGAGGAAGAATGAGGATGCCGCAGATGTGTCTATAAAATAGGCAATGTAGCATAGTGGAGAAATAACTTGCCTAGGGAGCAAGAGGTTGCTGGTTCAAATCCCCGCTGGTACCGTATGTTTCCCAGACTATGGGAAACACCTATATCAGGCAGCAGCGATATAGGAAGGTCCTGAAAGGCATCATCTCATACTGCGCAAGAGATGGTAATGGTAAACTCCTCCTGTATTCTACCAAAGAAAACCTCATGGCTCTGTGGTCGCCAGGAGTCAAAACTGACTTAACAGCACAACTTTACAGGAGGAGGTGCTCAGTGGTTTCAACTTGCCCTGCATCTTAGGGGTACAGACATTCCAGGAAGAGGATCTTCTTGTATCTTCCATGTAACATAGCCGATGGGAGGGCACTGCAGCGAGCTAAGGTGAAAGCTGTAATTAGGTGCCTTGAGCCGTGTTAGATATTCAGGTGCCACTACGTACCTTTAGGCTTTCAGTGATAGGGAGGTTTGGTCCCTGCCTGGGTTGGTTTGGTGCTCCTTGAGAAGTGTCCTGGCCTGCTCATAGCCCAGGGAAAGTAGTTGGGGGTGGGGAACCCAAGTGATGTTAGTTTCTCCAGCAGAGTTCACTTCCAGGTACACCTTCTGTACTTAAAGTATATGTTCAAAACTGGAAAAAATATGTTTGCGTCTAAACAACATCATTGGAGGCAATGAGTGAGAAGGTGCTGGGAATTTCCTAGTCCTACATTTGTTGTCTGTCTTGAGCTAAAAAGAGAGTGGCATTAATTGATGTCTTGGTGTAAAGGGTTCATTGGACACTTGTTGATTATCACATGGTCTTCTAAGACCTGCCTTCATTGAAAGAGAGTGTCTTGCTTCCATCTCGTTATTAAAAAGAGAACAGTTGTATACCCATTTTTAAAAGGCCTAGAATTCATAAATGTTTTACTCACACAGCTAAATTTTGGGCTGTCAAATTGTTTATAGGGTATATAAATTTTTAAAGTTGACAATAGGTTCTCCAGCAGTTTTTGTCTGAAAGAAGATTCCCAAAAAGAGTGTGTCTTTGTGTGGCAGTAAGAATATATTGTTCAGGAACAGGAATCTAAAACTTCTTCATGTACACACTTAAACATTAATGTTAAAGCAAATGTCTGTTTAGATATGGACTAGTAACAAGAGGTTCAAGCTGGCTTGCTTTGTTAAAAGCAATGTTGATTTCCCCCTTATCCTGTGCTGCAGCTCATCAGTATGGATTGTGGACTGATTGAGACAGGACCAACTCACGTGAGGCTAGTTTCCTGCTGTCAGGAGGCGCCATAGCCCCAGTTCCTGTCCTGTCTTGTTCAAGTGTGCAGGTCCTGGAAAGAGCTCTTCAACATCTGTTCTATTTACAGGTGGACCTCGATATTCATGGTGGTTCTGTTCTGTGGCTGTACCGCGGATATGGAAACCACAAAGACCAAATAATTGATCCCTATGGGGGTTAGGTTCCTGGTGGGTCATTTTTGGCCGAAAATTGTCCAATTTTCGTGTGTGGGTGGAGCTTCTTAGCTTGCTCTGCTGTTCCCCTCAAGTTGTGCTGTGCCTCCAAAGTGGCCGGAAATCGACCCATTATTATTATTATTATTATACATATTTTATACCACCCAAAATGCAAGTTCTCTGGGCAAGAGAATAAAAACAACCAATAAAAAGATTAAAACATTTCAACAATTAAAATAGTATCTAATTAAAAGCCTGGGTGAACAAATGCATCTTGACTGCCCTTTTAAAAGTTGTAAGAGATGGGGAGGCTCTTATTTCAGCAGGAAGTGTGTTCCAAAGCCTTGGGGCAGTAAATGGCCAGATATTGACCCAAAATCAGCTTTTTGCCTTCCTACAGTCTGGGCTGGACTTGCGACTGCGTTTTAGCACCCTCCAATGTGAGACCTCTGCACCGGAGTACGTTCTGGACCTTTCTATTCCCAGATCCTCTGTTCTTCATCCACACATCACATGTTTTCTAAAAGGGTCTTCCAATCTGGCTCCTGCCCTCATCCACCGATTTCCATTATGGAATCTAAACAAGGACCTAAATGCACTTACCCAATCACCATTTGAACACTTATCTGCTCCCCTTAAAGTCCTTTCCTACAAAGTGCTCTTCTTGGTTGCTATCACTTTGGCCTGCAGAGTATCCAAATTGGGTGCCCTCTCGAGTCATAAAGAGTTCTGTCTTTTACAACTGGATTTCATAGTCCTGAAGCTTGACCCCACCTTAATCCCTAAGGTTAACACTACCTTCCATCGTTCTGAAGACATCATCCTACCTTCCTTTTGCCCTCACTATCATCCATCTAATGGCACAGCAGGGAAGTAACTTGCCTAGGGAACAAGAGGTTGCTGGTTCGAATCCCAGCTGGTATGTTTCCCAGACTATGGGGAAACACCTATATAGGACAGCAGTGATATAGGAAGATGCCGAAAGGCATAATCTCATACTGCGTGGGAGGAGGCAATGGTAAACCCTTCCTGTATTCTACCAAAGAAAACCTCATGGCTCTGTGGTTGCCAGGAGTCGACACCAACTCGACAGCACAACTTTATTTTACTTTATCACACCCTAGGGAGAAGACTTGGCATATGCTCGATGTTCGTAGATCCTTACGAATCTATATCTGCCACACTAGGGAAACTTGTTGATTTGATTCCATCTTTGTCTCCTTCTAAACTGCCTCCCTATGATCCAAGGTGTCTAAGGCTACCTTAGCTAGGTGGGTAAAGGCTTGTATCATCCTCACATAAGAAACTCTGAAACTGCCTATTCGGGTAGGAATTACAGCCCACTCCACATGCAGTACTGCTACCTCTGTGGCGTTCTCTGCATATGCTCCTCTTCTTGATATCTGTAAGGCAGCTACATGGGCATTCAATCACTCCCATTATTAAACATTATTAGATCGCATCCTTTGAAGCATCCCAAGTGGCCTTCAGCCGTAGGGTACTCCAGCTAGTAGTCTCCCACCCATTTCTCTGACTGCTTGGGCAAGTCTCATAGTGATGAGTTCCAGCAAAGTGGAAAAAGGAGCATTGGACTTACTTTGCAAGCAACATTGGAGTTGCTTGCTGGTCTTGAGGAGGAAGGAAGCAACAAGCTTGTAGCAACATTTCCACAGCAAGGATATGAAAGAAAGAAATCACCAAGAAAATAAGAGGGGAAGGAGAAGCTAGGTCTGCTAGGGCTGGGAATCTCCTAGGGTTGGATTTCAGGCTAGCTGGCAGTGTTTGTGTCTTTGCCAAAGGAGAAGCCTGAGTGGGGGATTCATTCATTCCAGGTGAGGGTCCCACCTTGTGGGAGGCCCCAAATTCCTGAGCTAAGCCAGTTTGACTGCTGCTGTTAGGGCCTCTTAGTAGTGGGTGATTCGATAATTAGGGGCATAGAGAGATGGGTCTATGACCTGCGTGTAGACTGCACAGTTACTTGCCTGCCTGGTGTGAAGGTTGCAGACGTCACGCTGCGTCTAGGTAGTCTGCTGGGCAATGCTGGGGAGGAGTCAGTTGTCGTGGTGCACATTGGCACCAACAATGTTGGGAAATGCAGTCGGGCGGTCCTGGAAGCCAAATTTAGGCTGTTAGGTAGCATACTGAAGTCCAAGACCCCCAGGGTAGGGTTCTCTGAAGTGCTACCTGTTCCACGCACAGGGACAGCGAGACAGGCAGAGCTGAGGGGTCTCAATGAGTGGATGAGACGGTGATGCCGGGAGGAAGGGTTTAGATTCATTAGGCACTGGGATACATTTTGGGGGAAGCAAAGCCTGAATAAAAGTGATGGGCTCCACTTGAACCAAGATGGAACCAGACTGCTGGCACTAAAAATCAAGGAAGTCGCAGAGCAGCTTTTAAAATGATGCCTGGGGGATTGCTGGCGGGAAAAGGGTGGTATCTGCTTCAGCCGGCAAAATCCCCTGAGGGATAAACCAGAAGGGGACAGAGTTAGAGCCAGGAGTTGAGCAGAAGGAAACATAGGACAGTTTGCCAAATAGGTCAAATGATGGTAAGGGGGATAGCACATGCCAACACCAGGTGAGGGACCTGGCATATAGGTGTCTGTATACCAATGCCAGAAGCCTCTGAGCCAAGATGGATAAGCTGGAGTGCTTGGTTACTGATGAAAACATAGATATAGTGGGTTTAACAGAAACCTGGTGGAATGGTGAGAACCAGTGGGACGCAATCATTCCTGGATATAAACTCTATAGAAGGGACAGGGAGGGGAGGGTTGGGGGAAGAGTGGCCCTGTATATCAAAGAAGGGATAGATTCCAATAAGCTAGAAAACCTAGGTGGACCAGAGTCCTCCACAGAATCATTATGGGTGGCCATAGGGTGGCCATATCCACCCCCAGCACAGTACCTCCAGTGACTGTTGCTGATGTCTCTTTTATGTTTCTTCTTAGATTGTGAGCCCTTTGGGGACAGGGATCCATTTTATATTTATTTATTATTTCTCTGTGTAAACAGTCTTGAGCCATTTTTGGAAGGGTGGTATAGAAATTGAACGAACAAACAAACAAATTTGGGTAACATTACGAGGACTGAAAGGAAATGTGTTACTAGGGACGTGCTATTGCCCTGTGGATCAAAGCACTGAGAGTTACCTTGAGTTGGAGAAACACATAAGAGAGGTGTCAAAGAGAGACAGGGCAGTAATAATGGGTGATGTCAACTACCCACACATAGACTGGGCGAATTCACTTTCAGGTAATGACAGAGTCCAAATTTCTAGATGTGCTAAATGACTGTGTCTTAGAACAGTTAGTCGCAAAACCAACCAGAGAGATGGCGACTTTGGATTTAATCCTGAGTGGTGCCCAGGACCTGGTGCAAGATGTCAGAGTTGCAGAACCATTGGGTAGCTGTGACCATAGCATGATCCAATTCAGCATATATGCAAATGGAGAATTATCAAGGAAGTCCAACACAGATGCGTTGGACTTCAGAAGAGGAAACATCTCAAAAATAAGGAGACTGGTAAGAAGGAAGTTGAAAGGGAATGTCAGGAGGGTCAAATCACTCCAGAAAGCATGGAACCTATTTAAAACAACAGTACTAGAAGCACAGTTGGAATGTATACCAAGAAGGAGGAAAGGTACCACCAAGTCCAGGAGGACGCCAGCATAGCTAACAAGTAGAGTTAGGGAAACTATAAAAGGGAAGAAGACTTCCTTCAGAAAATGGATCCTGCCCAAATGAAGAGAACAGGAAGGAACATACTGAACTTAACTGAACTCATTTATTTATGGTCAACAACCAAATAAACACTACAGCAAAGAGGGGAAGGAACATAAACTCTGGCAAAACAAATGCAAGGACACAATAAGGGATGCAAAGAGAGGGTTTGAGGAACATATAGCTAGAAGTGTAAAGGGGAATAACAAAAACTTCTTTAAATATATCAGAAGTAGAAAACCTTTAAGGGAAGCAGTTGGCCCCTTAGATGAAGGTGTAAAAGGGATTATTAAGGAGGATAAGGAGATTGCAGAGAAGCTGAATGGGTTCTTTGCATCTCTCTTCACGACAGAAGATACTGACCATATACCCTCTCCAGAATTGAGTTTTTTTAGGTTTAGTGGCTGAGAAACTGGGTGGATTTGAGGTGACAAGGGAAGATTTTCTAAACTGTCTTGAAAGCTAAAAATTAACAAATTGCCAGGGCCAGATGGCATCCACCCAAGAGTTCTGAAGGAACTTGAATGTGAAATTGCCTATCTCCTAGCAAAAATATATCATTTGTCCCCACAATCAGGCTCTGTACCAGAGGACTGGAAAGTAGCCAATGTGACTCCGATTTTCAAAAAGGGATCTAGGGGGGAACCAGGAAACTACAAGCCAATCAGCTTAACTTCAGTGCTGGGAAAATTGATGGAAAGCATATTTAAGGACAAAATTGCTAAGCATATAGAAGAACAGGGCTTGTTGAAGGAGAACTAGCATGGCTTCTGCAAGGGAAAGTCTTGCCTCACTAACCTTTTGGAGTTCTTTGAGAGTGTCAACAGGCACAAGGTCAACAGATCAAGGTGTCAACAGATCAAGGTGATCCGGTTGACATAGTATACTTGGACTTCCAAAAAGCTTTTGATAAAGTTCCCCATCAAAGGCTCTTGAGTAAACTTAACAGTCATGGAATAAGGGGACAGGTTCATGTGTGGATCGATAACTTGTTGAAGGACAGGAAACAGAGAGTCGGAATAATTGGATAGTTTTCACAATGAAGGTAGGAAGGAAGTGGGGTCTCCCAGGGATCGGTACTCGGACTAGTGCTCTTTAACTTGTTCATAAATGATCTAGAAGCTGGGGTGACCAGCAAAGTGGCCAAATTTGCAGATGTCATTTATTTAGGGTAGTGAAATCCACAATGGATTGTGAGGAACTCCAAAAAGATCTCTCCAAACTGGAGGAGTAGACGACAAAATGGCAAATGCGGTTCAATGTTAGCAAGTGTAAAGTGATTGGGGCAAAAAACACCAACTTCACATGTTCACTGATGGGATCTGAGCTGTCGGTGACTAACCAGGACAGAGATCTTGGGGTCATGGTGGACAGCTTGTTGAAAGTGTCGTCTCAGTGCACAGCAGCTGTGAAATAAATTAATTCCATGCTCAGAATCATTGTGGGGTGTGTGTGTGTGTGTGTGTGTGTGTGAAAATAAAAATGCTAATATTATAATGCCCTTATACAAATCTATGGTGTGGCCACATCTGGAGTACTGCATACAGCTTTGGTCACCGTATCTTAAGGATATTGTAAAACTGGAAAAGGTACAGAAGAGGGCAACCAATATGATCAAGGGCTGGAGCACCTTCCTTATGAGGCTAGGCTACAGCATCTGGGGCTCTTTACCTTGGAAAAGAGGTGACTAAGGGGAGACATGATTGAAGTGTATAAAATTATGCATGGAGTGGAGAGGGTAGACAGAGAAATTTCTCTCTCTCTCTCACAGCACTAGAACCAAGGGTCACCCCATGAAACTGAAGGTTGGGAAATTTGGGACCGACAAGCAGAAGTACTTTTTCACACAGCGCATAATTAGTCTGTGGAATTCCTTGCCATGGGATGTGTTGGTGGCCACCAGTTTGGATGGCTTTAAAAGGGGTTTAGACAGATTCATGGAGGACAGGTCAATCAATGGCTACTAGTCTGAAGGCTATGGGCCATCTCCAGCCTCAGAGGCACGATGCCTCTCAATACCAGTTGCAGGGGAGCAACAGCAGGAGAGAGGGCATGCACATACCTCTTCTCTGTGGGCTCCCCAGAGGCATCTGGTGGGCCACTGTGTGAAACAGGATGCTGGACTAGATGGGCCTTGTGCCTGATCCAGCAGGGCTGTTTTTATGTTCTTATGTACTGTGAAGGGTTCACTTCCCCTATGACTGGAGTTCATCAGGCCCACCTGCGGATGTACATAGTTGTTCGGAATGGGAATACCGTCTGGGTGGAAGCATAGGTGAAACTAGGGTGGGGCAGCCAGGAAACATGCCCTTGGGGGCCATGCTGCCCCCCACCTGCTCCCCAATTCGTGGATTTTTTTTTAAAATGTCCTATCTATCTGTCTGTCTGTCTGTCTATCTGTGGGGGTCTGCAAAGGTTTTCCCTCCCCCCACTAACCTCTGATCACTGCCACAGCCCATCCCAGGCTGATTTTCAGGCCTGTTTGGACCTACAAAGATCAGTGCGGTGGCCATTTTGGAGGTTGCCACACATGCTCAAAAGGCCTCTGAGAGGCCTGGCAAGGCATAGGACCTCACAGGGACCATTTGAGCATGTGCAGTGGCCATTTTTAAAAAATAAAAAAAGGCTGCTGAAAACAAAAATGGCTGCCGCACATGCTCAAATGGCCTCTGCAAGACCCAAGTCTAGATTTTCCCCTGATCTAGGGAGTCAGAAGAATGCAAAGTTGTTGGCAAGGAACCCAAGCATTTAAAAAACAGATAAAAATGGCACAAAAGTAAGTGGACAAAACATCCCTCAGAAAGACAATGTTGGTTTAATACCTTGTAAGCTGACAAAACTGAAGGGTGGCGGGTGGCGAGGCAAGGAATAAAACGGAAATATTCACTCGCATGCTGTTTAATTCTCTATACAGAGCTATATCTTTATCTGCATATTTGTCAAGCAATCTGATTATAAGGTTTGTGGAATTTCAAACATGGAAGGTGCCTGCCTTTAACTTGTGTGTTGCTTTAAAAAACAACTGAATATCACACTGTTTTGCTGTTCTGTGGCTCGTTGCAACTTCCACCTTCTTCCTGATCAGGCTGCTGGATCCAAAACTATTGTAAGCTGCTGGATAATTTCAGATTGTTTTGGGCCCCTAGGATTTCCCATTGCAACCATCTCCCATTAAGGCAAAGGCTGTTCAGACAGAAAACAACCCATCCCTCAATTTCTTGGAGGCAGCAACCTGTAGTGAGGTGTGCTGAGGTGGCAGAGCATTTGCTAAAGAGAGCTTTCACTGCTTAGCTCTATGGAGGCATGCCCAGCACATGGATGTGCTGCATTTCCTTGGGAAGGCAACTGCCACATATGTGCCACATGTGTGGTTGTATGTGTGTATGCATGTGTGTGTTGCTTACAACCTGTTTCTCCTTGTATTTTTGAGCTGATATTATGGTAAAGTTACCTGAAAGATGGGTGTCCGATGTTTGGACAGGGGCGCAATTTTAGTGCTTGCCCTAGGAGCTATGTTCCCTAGATACACCTCTGGGAAATAGCTCTCGGGGTATTGCAGTGTTAGGATATACCCTTATGTTCTCATGTCTGTATTTCTGTCATTGTTTTTAATGTATTTGCCTTCCTAGGCTTTTTCTCTCTTCATAGTATGCCACATTCTGTGCTAAAGTCCTGGAATTGGGGCTATGGCACCTCCTGGTGGCAGGAAACTATCTTCATGTTATTTGGTCCCGTCTTGAGCATGCTTGGTCCACAACCCATACTTATGAGCTCCAGTCACAGAGAAAAAGAACCCTTCATCAAGTGCACACTCAGGACCAGTGTTCCCTCTAAGGCCTGTGTGTGCACGCACACTCACACGATATTTATTTATTTACATTTTATATCCCACGCATATGAACTTCCATTGCTTAAAAAAAAAAGCAAAGTAAAAATGCAAAGGCATAGCCTTTCTGGTTTTCATATACCGAGAATGTTAAAAAATCAGTAAATTTTGGTGGGCATCCATTTTGAATTCACAGGTGAACAGAATACTTAGTTTCCCCTTTTAAAAAACAAACAAAAAAAAAAACACAAAAAATTTTATATCTCGCTCTTCCTCCAAGGAGCCCAGAGTGATGTACTACATACTTAAGTTTCTCAACAGAATAACCCTGTGAGGCAGGTTAGGCTGAGAGAGAAGTGACTGGCCCAGAGTCACCCAGCAATTATTATGGCTGAATGGGGATTTGAACTGGGGTCTCCCCGGTCCTAGTCCAGCACTCTAACCACTATACCACGCTGGCTCTGATTTTTGATGTTCACTCAGTTAATTTTTTAGATCCTGTTCAGGTTGAATCAGGAAGGCTCCATTCTGAATGTATGTGCGCACACCTGCCTTGATACTGCCGCTCAAAACAGAACTCATTCAGTACACAGATGAAAAAAATTAGAGAATATTGCTCAGGACTTCTTCCCCTCAGCTAGATAGTCATAAATGCAACACTCCATGCAATACACTTGGAAGCACCTCCTCCTTTGCTGGTATTCTACCTGGTTTTATTGGTTATTTAGAATATATAGAGCTTATTTACTTGAAAGCTAGGTCTCAGCTGCAGTTGTCTGCTTATTAAAGGTTTTAAGCTCTGTTCTCCAAGAAAATCACAAAAATGGGCTAATACTGACTACCTTCTCATGCTGAATGTTTCTTTTGTCATAAAGGGGAACAGCTTGTGTGCCTCCCGACACACTTCCAGCTAAACTCCACACATAACTCTTTTTATATCTATTAGCAAGCTCCTGTTCACAAAGCTTGGGATAGCAAAGCTCCCCTGGTCTGAGCTTTTTCTCCTCAAGAGCTGCTTCCAACCTGAGCCACTTCAGGAATGTGGCCCCTACCACAAGCTTGTGTGACTCACCTGCAGGTAATCCTCCACCCACTGTCTCTCTAGGCACAGCTGAAACAAATTGTCCTGTGAAAAACAAACCTCTAGCCATCCGAAAAGACTAGCCCTAACAAACTTAGCTTGTCCTTTCCCAATTTTTTCATTGTTGGTTTATTTATTTATATATTTTCTTTCTGTCTATCTTCTTTAGGAAAGAAAATAAGTTTGTTGCATCCTCTGGTCTGACCCTTTCCTTCTCAATAGCTGCTTTTCAGACTGTATTGTCATTGGCAATACTTGTATTGCAATGACACTGACGGTATTGTTGCTGGCAATACTTTTTCTTGTTGATCTGCATAGGCAAACATTGCCTCAGCTCATAAAGAGATGCTGATAATACCTGGGCTGGATTCAGTTTGCCAATCTGAGCTATTGTCTTTTGATTGAAACAGTTGCAGCTTAGGGTGTGCTTTGCTAAGGAGATGGAGATACAGAATATTGCCTTAGGCCTTCAAGTTTTATTTCTTCTTTGAAATAAGCATCAGTTTTAAAAGTCTTAAGCCACCTAATGGCGCAGTGGGGAAATGACTTGAATAGCAAGCCAAAGGTTGCCAGTCTGAATCCCTGCTGATATGTTTCCCAGACTATGAGAAACAACTACTAAGAGAGTTCAAATCCCCCTTCAGCCATGATACTTGCTGGGTGACTCTGGGCCAGTCACTTCACTCTCAGCCTAACCTACTTCACAGAGTTGTTGTGAGGAGAAACTTAAGTATGTAGTATGTACACCGCTCTGGGCAGCTTGGAGGAAGAGCGGGATATAAAATGGGGGGGGGAGTAATCCCTCCTGTATTCTACCAAAGGAAAACCACAGGGCTCTGTGGTCACCAGGAGTCGATATTGACTTAATAGAACACTTTACCTTTTAAAAAAGTCTTGCTGCTTAGTATTCAGGCACTTCGTTATAGCTCCTATGTTTGCTCAGTTTTGTTCCTGTATATCTTTTAAAATGTTAATGTCAGATGCAGAGTGTTGCCATTTAAAATCAGTGCACATAATCTGTATCAAGTGAGAAACCATGGGGAATATCTGACACATGTAGTCTCCCATTCATATGCAACCAGGGTGGACCTTGCTTAGCTAAGGTGTCAAGTCATGCTTGCTACCACAAGACCGGCTCTCCTCACCAACATCTGCACTGTCACCAAGAAATCCCCCTGCATGAGCAGTTCTCATAGGAAGCTGCCATATACTGAGTCAGACCATAGGTCAATCTCACTCAGTATTGTCTACAAAGACTGGCTTCTCCAAGGTTGCAGGCAGGAATCTCTCTCAGCCCTATCTCGGAGATGCCAGGGAGGGAACTTGGAACCTTCTGATGCTCTTCCCAGAGTGGCTCCATCCCCTGAGGGGAATTCGTACAGTGCTCACACTTCTAGTCTCCCATTCATATGCAACCAGGACAGACCATGCTTAGCTAAGGGGACCAGTCATGCTTGCTACCACAAGACCAGCTCTTCTCACAACTTTAAAGAGGGGTTTCTGTTTCCTAAAAACGCACCAAATGAACTTACAAATGGTGTTTTAAACAAGTGATTTATAGCCCCACTCTGAAGCATAGGGAAAAGGGAAAAATGCAAGACTAAATTTTATTTTATTTTATTATTTCACACTGGAATTCAAAACAGGGATGCTTGTAGTGTGAAAGTGGAGGTGGGCGGGGGCAGCCTTGACATACAGGTGAGGGGGAAACAGACTGACTCCTGTGCTCAAGTATGTCCGTATGCACCTTGGACTTCAGTTAGTCAATTTCCATAGCACTTCAGTAGAATGTGCTTAACATTACCTGATTCATCACTCAGGTTCCCCTTTTCCACCTAGGGTTCTTCAGGCTAGTAAATATGCCTTAGTGGATTTTTCATCTGATCCATATTCTACAGACATATGTGACATAACATCTTTGAAAAACATTTAATCAGGTATTTCCCTTCTCAATCTTGTCCCTTCTCCTTTTTATAATTTGTCTTAAGACCAGTCTGCATAATGCAGCCAAGGTGACGGGGCGTAACTACTATTAGGCAAGGGGAGGTGGCTGCCTGGGGGCCCCCATGCCTCGAGGGGCCCCCCAGAGGCAAGTCACATGACTATATATTGTTTTGTGTGTGTGTGTGTGTGTGTGTGTGTGTGAGAGAGAGAGAATCAGCGAGGGGCCCATTTTAAAATTTTGTCTCTGGGCCCACTCCAGCCTTGTTACGCCCCTGCAAGATGATATAGATCTTTTTCTTAAGATGAGCTATGTATCAGTGTCTTTTGAAAGATGCAATCGTTTGAGGTGGGGCAGGGGAGATAAAAGCCAAAGTGTCTCTGAAAAATGGCAGCAACCATGTGTAGTCTGAAAGCTATGTGATAAACCGTAGGTAAACCAAAGAGATCTGCAAAAAATGTTTCCTTCTATGACTCTAGAATTAAAGAGTACTAGCCAATAGCCTTTTAAAATACCTTATAGAAACATATTGAGCTGGTTTCTAAATGCAGAGTTCTGGGAGTGAGAGAGAGTCCAAGGGGACCCTCTTTTGTTTTGCCAGTCTGTTAAGTTGTTTAAAGTTGGTGGCCACAGAGTATATAGATAACACCCCTGTGTAGCTCATGTGCTGACCGTTGGATACAAACCAAATTCAAAGCACATGGGGCGGCGGGGGGGGGGGGGCGGCTAGGTTAGAAGTTAAAAGAAGTGGAAAGTAGGATTCATTACAAGTAGAATTTATTTCCCCTGAGTTTTGTTCCAGAGATCTATCGCTTTGAGTAACGTTTGTAGGGTTAAGTGGCCGTAACGTTTTGTCTTGGTCTGCATAGCTGCTCTCTTTGGTGGGGTAAAGCTAGGTAATTTCAAACTCTGGACCTAATGGCCTTACAGAGGACTCCTCCCCTTTTACAGGGCTCCTTCTCAAAGCAGTTTACATAGAAAAATAAATAAGATAAATTAATAGATAAATAAGATGAAAATGAAGGGGATTGTCTAGCCAACTGAACTTAAGGCCTAGCTGAAGGTTCTGGCTTACATAAGAACATAAAAGTCCTGCTGGGTCAGGCCCAAGGCCTATCTAGTCCAGCATCCTGTTTCACACAGTGGCCCACCAGATGCCTCTGGGAAGCCCACAGGCAAGAGATGGGGGTATGCCCTCTCTCCTGCTGTTACTCCGCTGCAACTGGTATTTAGAGACATCTTGCCTCTTAGGCTGGAGTTGGCCTATAGCCCTCAGACTAATAGCTATTAATACACCTGTCCTCCATGAAATTATCTGAAGCTTAGTGTGGATCTAAAGCTTTTGTGTGAATCTTCCATCATGTTTGAATTTTCCACATGTCCTCCTTGGACATGTGCCCTAACCTTTACCTTGCGTGTTACAGCCATGGATGTGAGTTCTGCAGCAGCCTTTCGGGAGCTGACCCTTCAAGGTACCAAAAGGGAGTCTAAGAGTTATAGTTTAAACTGGCTGCAGGGCAAAATCCTGGCACAACCTATGACTCATCTGGCGAACCACTGACTGCTTCCTTTTTCACCCTGAACAGATTCTCTGTCAAGAAGAGGGAGTGGGGAAGAAAGAAACTGCTGGCTCTGTGACTTTGGGTCAGGACTTTCAGGAGCTCTCTGCACTCCTCCAGGAGCAAGCCAGGAGCTCCCACACACATTAGGGATGGGGTGGAGAGCTGTGGGGGACCCTAGACTTGTGCCCCAAATTCCAGCCTAATGGCACCACTGCTCCTTGGTACATAAGCAGATTGATCCTACCTGCAGTAAAGAGGTGCTTTTCAGGTGGGACTGCTGCCTCCCCCTGTCATTTCAGAGAATGCAAACTCATAGGAAGTACAAGTTGAATGGGAGGGAATACAGCAGCTCCTTTCCCCATCCTCCAAGGAAGAGGAAAGGCTACTGTAGCTACCCCACATGCCATCCACCTCCATTCACCAAGGGTGAGAAAACAGCTACCTGCTGGCCAGCCTGTCACTGTGCTCTGCTGACCCATCACCACCATCTGCCTACCGCCACGTCCCTCTCCAACCTTGCTGAAATAAGCTAGGATGAGGAGATGCTCAGGGCAGTAGAGCACAGTGGGGTGGTGGGTGCAGACTTGTCTCAGGCATTGAAATGTCTTGGGCTAGCCACTAGAGCCCACCCTTATTTCAAACTTTCTTTAGAGTATTCAGTCTCCTCCTTGATTTGCCTTAGTTGTCTGTGACCTTCTACTCAGTTCTCTTGTACATATCCTCTCTAAGTAATTGTAGTTCTTTGAGCAACCTGATATTCTATGCCATCCCACTAGCTCAGCCAGTCTGTATGCAAGCTTTCATGTGCCACAAGTGTGGTATAAAATAGATCCAAATATATCCATACATCAAATGGATTAAATTAGTCTGTTTCTAGTCCAGGTTTTAAGCATGTGTACATACATTTGTTCAACCCTTTAAAAGTTATTTAAATGAGCAGTAACACTTGCTTGTTATCAGTCCCCAAGGAAAATTTGTGTTAACAAATATGTTTTGACTGAAAATGCTAATCTGTGTTAGTAACACAATGTACTTTCCTTATATAGACAGGCCCCTGCTGCTGCTTGTTCCCAGCAGCTCTTTCCGAGTTCTCCTTTGCAGGCTGTGTGTTTGAAAATGGAACTGTGCTGTTGAGACTCTCCATAGTGTGTTTGGCATGGAGGATCATTGTGTTTCTTCGCATTTGCTCTTTGCTCACTGTAATCCGATTGGGTCCATAGATACAAACTAAGGAATGAGATCTGGCATGGAACACCATCTTATTTGTAGTAAGTCCGAAGAGCAATCATACACTAGGCCAAAAACCTTCCACCTAACTGGCATAACCCTATGATCTTAAAGCCTCTCCACAAATTTTTAAAGCAAATTTTGGACTTATAAGAGAATCTCTTCAAACATAATTAAATTACTACACTCATTAAATGCTTTTCGCTCTGCTTCTTTCAGATGCAATGGGCTATAGTAACAATGTACTCTGTTTTCATATCTTATTGTAGAGACCACTTCATTTGCATGCTGGAATAATTTCTCTCTCTCCTTCCTCTGCCTATGTGGATAGATCTTGATAAATTTGGAGACCAGCAGACGGTGCAGAATTTTTATTGTAGTAATCTGAACACAGCTCTACATGTACAGGCAACTGTTGTGCACCATGTGTTCTCTTTGTGTGGGTAACAGGTGATTCAAATCTGGTACAGTATGCCAGTACTGTCTCCTAGTCATTTTGAATCCAGATTGTGTTTGTCAGAAGAAATCCAAACAAAACATACTATTAGTACAGATAAAGCTTTTGTTGAATAATGAATCTTCAAACAATTAGATGGTTTCTTGGTCCCAGAAAATGGCCTGATAGAAACTGGTGTAGTTTTGTTACTGAACCTAAGCATGTTAGAACCTGGAGACCACCTTAGAATCCCATGTACAGGAGAACCTCATTATATGTGGACTCTATCTGCGGTTTCACATATTCATTGGTGTCTAATTGATACTCAGTTTCATTATCTGCAGATACGAAAGAGTTAAAACCCACCTATCCATGGTTCTAAGAGGGACGGAAGTGACCATGGAGGTCATTTCCGGTTGCCATTTTGTCTATGGGATCCATTTTGTGGTTCATTTCAGGGGGGGGGATTGATGATTTTGGGGACCATTGGGGTCAATGCTGGACACCAGGAGACTCACAGAGCACAGTAGGGCATTTTGGCCCATTTTTGTGGGGTTTTTTTTTGTGTGTGTGTTTAGTCTGGTAACCTAACCTCTGTGTTCCCATAGACTCAATGACTCATTATCCACAGTTTCATTAACCACTGTAATATGTGGGAACGGAACCCCCGCAAATAATGAGGTCCACCTGTACTTGGTTTTGAGCTCTTTATGAAAAGTTGGCAGCAAAACATAATACATATTTTAAATAAATTTAGCACAATGTGGCTGCCTTATGCGCAGGGTTCTGTTACAAGTGGCTAACAGATAGTAGTCTTAAATAGCACCCCACCAAATCACAGGGGGGGTGTGCTGTTTTCAGCCCCAAGACAAGCTATTTGTGTAACAGTTCCCTCATATTTAGTGCTTTCTTAGCACAGCAACATAACAAGATGTGTTATTGGTGATAGTTTTCATATGCTGAATGCATATTGCCCATTAACTGTTCCTTTATTAGCTGTTGTTGAGAGGGTGGATTGGGAATTGGTGTCATAGAATCTTGCTGATTTTTTGAAATCTAATAGTTAACCTACATCAGCAGAATCTGACTGGAGATGGAACTGCTACCTGATGTGTAATTGGAGATATATGAATATTAAATGTGTATGGTGGGGGTTGATACTTTTTAGTATTCCCAGCTGTTATAGCAGCACAATTGGCAAGCATGGGGCTAATACCTCATTTTTCTGGAACATCTTTTATCTTTAGACTTCCGAAAAATATTTGAACAAATCCTGCACAAAGCACTGACGTTAAAAGCTACTCTGTCCTGTCTTGCTCCTTCATGACAGTGAGATGCAGTCCTTTTTAAAGAGTCCCATTTTGAGTCCTGCTGTGGTAAACAGTAGTGCAGGGAATCATTGCACTGTCCCAGTGTATTTTTTGAAAGTTGATGTACTGAAAGCTATCCCTCATTAGATACTAGAGTTGATCATCTCTCTCAATGTCTTTACTTGACTCTGTGCAGGCCAAGCCTATGTAGGAGGCCCAAGGAGCCCCTGGTGGCGCAGTGGTAAAACTGCCGCCCTGTAACCAGAAGGTTACAAGTTCGATCCTGACCAGGGGCTCAAGGTTGACTCAGCCTTCCATCCTTCCGAGGTCGGTAAAATGAGTACCCAGAATGTTGGGGGCAATATGCTAAATCATTGTAAACCGCTTAGAGAGCTCCGGCTATAGAGCGGTATATAAATGTAAGTGCTATTGCTATTGCTATTGCTATGTAGCCTTCTCCAGACAATGGGAAGTTATCCTTCAGGATTGTGCAGGTCCATCCAGTCTTTAACTTTAGTTTTAACTTTAACTTTAGTTTTGCTTTGCTTGTTTGGTATCTTTGTGTAAACTTTGCTTTAAAGGAACTGAAAGAATCGAAGATGTGGAGGTGAAGAAACTTACCTAGTTAGACTGGCAGTTCAAGGATATAAATATTGCTATTATGAGTGACTTTTACACCTTTAATGAGAGTAAAGATGAGGACTGTTGATCTGTGATTCTCCTTCTTGGGGGAGATTTTTGAGAACAATCTGAAATACTGCATATCTATTTAGGAGAAATATTTGGATGATTGCATCTAAAAAGCATAGGGTCCAAAAGATTTCAAGATTAAAAAGACCCGTAAGATCAGGAGCACTAGTGACCTTATAGATATAAATAATGGAACTTTAAATGCCGTGTTCAGTAATTTATTTTTGTGCATGTTAGCAGTTGGAAGGCATTTTACACCCAAGATTCAGCCTGGATGATGAAACTCTGAATGATTCAGCTTGGATTCACCCAGATGAGAAACGGGTCCCCCCCCCCCTTCAAGATATGAAAATTTTCTGGCCAAACAAAGGGGAATTGAAGAAAGGAATATTTTGTTGCATCTTCTGAATCCACTTAGAATAAATACAGCAGTATGTTTGGTAACTATAATTGTCCTGACCAACACCAGATTATTAGACTGAATATTTTCAGAAAGGTACTTTGATTCCAATAACATTGAAAGTGAGATTATGTAGGCCTTGACAAATTCTCTTTGAATCTAGGAGCCAGACTGTAGATACTTGACAACATTATTAGACTTAGTGGTGGACATTGTGGAGGGCGGAAAAGTAAGTGTGGTCTTGGAAAAGAAACAAGGATGCCTGGTGCAAATAAAGGTTTTATTTAATAATGCTACCTCTCATTATCTTAGTCTAGGCACCACAGTTACATCTCTAGGTGTCATGACTCCCTGGTGCCTGGGATGTGTCAAGTCCTGGCTTATGGCAGCTATACACTTCTGATCTGTGAAGAATCCAAGCTCAGTTAAGCTTCCTCAGATTCTTTTAGCTTTGTTTGCAAATAAAATTCTCAGCCCTGTGATGCTTGATGAGGCACTGAGAACACAAATTATTCCTTCGCTTCCTCCACTGCCTTCAAACTCTGAATGGGAGGCTAAGAGAGATGCTTTCAGTTGATTCTTGCTTAATAGGTAAAGATCATGTGTTCGGGCATGGTGGTGTTCTGCGTTTGACAAAAGTAACATTTATTTTTGAAGATCTCTGCAGGAACAAGATTTAGAACAGGCAAGCTCAGTCTTTCAGCCCTATCACTTTAGGTTATAATTAACCTTCCTTGATTGTATGCAATCAAGGTGTTTCCGTGTACTTAACCAACAATGGTTATAAATGAAGTATATTTACTGATATTTCTCAAACTTAATTCCTTTTGTTGACTGTGCACGTGAAATCTTGGCTTAAAGAAAATAGCTCTGCTTCAGAGGTTTGACAGTTTACAGCATGAGTGCCTGGTCAGGTCAGGCACAGGCCCAAGGACTCCTCCGTATATAAAAAATACTGGGGCTTGGGTTTTATTTCTCTTGCAAATGCACTATGCCAGGGGGTGTCAAACTCAAATCTGCTGGTGGGCCAGATTGAATCCGATGCACCTCTGGGGAGCCACAAATAATCTTGCGCCACCTTCTGTCGCCTTGTGTCCACCATGCACTACCTTCTGTCTTCTTCCTTCTCTATGAGCTTTCTCTCATTCCCTTTCTCTTCTCTCCCCACCCCTTGCCCTTCCACTTAAATTAGCTGAATTTACTGCTTTTTACACCAAAATACACTCAGGGAAAGATTGGGGATTATTATTATTATTATCTCTTGTTTACACCGTCAGACAGGTGTTATTGACTGGTTTGTTTTATCCAGACATCGAGTCCTTCCCAAGGACCTGGGATGCCTGAATTTTATTATCAATATATTATTGTTGTTATTATAGATAACGTCACAAAATATAGGCTGTTCCCAGTAAAGATGCTTTTTGTAACTGGCTGATGGTGATTTCTGTGACCCCTATGGTGTTGAGGTGCTCTTCAAGTTGTTTTGGAATTGCACCTAGGGAGCCAATTACTACTGGGGATTATTTTGGTCTTCTTCTGCCACAGCCTTTCAATTTCAATTTGTAGATCTTTGTATGTTGTTGTTATTTCTTTTTCTTCCATTCTACTATCACCTGGTATTGCTATGTTGATTATTTTGACTTGTATTTCTTTCTTCTTGACTACAGTTATATTTGGTGGCAGATGTTATGTGGCAGATGTTTGTCTGTTTGTAGTCAGAAGTCCCATAATATTTTTGCATCTTCATTTTCTACAAGTCTTTCAATTTTATGGTCCCACCAATTTTTGGCTACAGGTAGCTTGTATTTTTTGCAGATCATCCCTGCTCCCTTGTCATGCCTTTGTTTGTAGTCAGTCTGTGCAATCTTTTTACAACAGCTGATTAGGTGGTCCACTGTTTCATCTGCTTCTTTACAAAGGAAAGAATTTATTATTATTATTATTATTATTATTATTATTATTATTATTATTATTAATAATTTATTTACACAGTCAGACAGGTGTTATTGACTGGTTTGTTTTATCCAGACATCAAGTCCTTCCCAAGGTCCTGGAATGGCTGAATTTTATTATCAATGTTGTTGCTGTTGTAATAGATATTGTCACACAATATAGGCTTTCTTCTATTCTGCTATCCCCTGGTATTGCTATGTCGATTATTTTAACTTGTTTTTCTTTCTTCTCGACTACAGTTATATCTGGTGTATTGTGAGGCAGATGTTTGTCTGTTTGTAGTCGGAAGTCCCATAATATTTTTGCATCTTCATTTTCTACAAGTTTTTCAATTTTATGGTCCCACCAATTTTTGGCTACAGGTAGCTTCTATTTTTTGCAGATGTTCCAGTGTATCATCCCTGCTACCTTGTCATGCCTTTGTTTGTAGTCAGTCTGTGCGATCTTTTTACAACAGCTGATTAGGTGGTCCACTGTTTCATCTGCTTCTTTACAAAGGCGGCACTTGCTGTTTGTTGTTGATTTTTCGACTTTTGCTCTTATTGCATTTGTTCTTAGTGCCTGTTTTTGTGCAGCCAGTATTAAACCCTCTGTTTCTTTCTTCAAGTTGCCATTCTTCTTAAGCCATTGCCAGGTTTTGGTGATGTCTGATTTTCAAGTTATATCGTGCAAATATTGACCATGCAGTGCCTTATTTTTCCATTTTCTGCTTGGTTCTTGTTCTTTCTTGTAGGCCTGCTTTGTTTCATTTGTGTTTAATAGTTTCTCGTTATTGACCATTTTAAGTGCATCTTTTTATTGACCATTTTATGTCCATCATCATCATCATCAGAAATTCTGGACATACTTGCCAATGTCAGATTTTACATGGACAACCCTGACACTCTCCCCTCTTCCTCTCTCCCTTATTGAGGTGTTGCTAGGTACTTAAAAGATCCAGTGCTTGGGCCCACAGCCTCCCCACATTTTGACTATTAAACCCTTTCATGCTCTCTTAAAGGTATCCAACATGCTCCTCCCTACTAGTTTGCTTCACCACTAAAAACAACTCTCCTTTTTCTCCTGCATCAGATTTTTCCTGCAATCAATACACACACAGTTGAGAACTAGTGTGTTATAGTGATTAGAGTGTTGCCTAGAATTGGGGGACTTGTGTTCCTCATTCAGTCATGAAACTCACTGTGGGACTTTAGCTGAGACTTTTTCTTCCAAACCTGCCTCACAGGATTGTTGTGAGGATAAAAGTGGGGAGGAAGAACATGTACACTACCCTGAGCTCTATGGAGGAAGAGCAGCATGTGTGTCATAATAAAATATGTCTGTGTTTACTTTATGTTGATTTTTAGCCACATTCACTCCAATCCTAAGCATATAAACTCAGAAGCAAATTCAAATAGCTTTTTTATACCTATCACAGCAGCAAGCAGTCCAGTTTGATCTCCTCTATGAACTACATTTCATTTAAGCAAAATTCATATGCAACTATAGTGTATGTCTATATACTACAGTGCATATACAGTGTATAGTGTGTGTCTATATGCTACAGAAAGAAAAACCGTCAGTTTGATTTCAAACAGGACAGCAGAATCGATGTGTTCTCTAATTTTTTTTCATCTGTGTGCAGAATGAATTTTGTTCTGGGAGCCACTATCAAGGCAGTGTGTATACACATGGATTCAGAGTGGGACCTTCCTGATTCAACCTGAGTGGGATCTAAAATTAACCGAGCAGAGATTTTAAAATGTGTGAGCACATGGATTTAGAGTGGGACCTTCCTGATTCAACCTGAGCGGGATCTAAAATTAACTAAGTGGAGATTTTAAAATGTGTGAGGACATGAACATGCGTTAGAGGGAACACCGAGAAGAATGTAATATATGGAGATAGCCCAATTTCTTAGGATTTAAAGACAACCAATAATTTCATGGACAAGGGAGTTTTTAAAATGAGTCTCTTGTGATCTGATTTGTTGAAGCAAGTGTATAAAAATAGACTTTTGGTGGGGGAGGGGAAATGCTTGTTCATTTTAGCAGTTTGTGAAGCTTCTTTCAGGAAGTTGGGGTATTTTAGTCCATTACAAGCTTATTAAAAAGACAATATGTAAGTTATTTGTGTATGAACTACTTTTACAAGCACAAAGTAAAATAAAATAGTATTGGATTTAAGGGGAAACATGTTGAGAAAGGACCATTTTCTCATATTTTGCTTTTCAAGCCATTTGAGAACTTTGTTCCTTAAAAAGCAGCATATAATATTTTTAATAAGGACATGGGGGGTGGAACCCACACACAGAGACCAGATTAGAGTTATAAGCAGTTTAGTATCTTCAGGAACAAAAGGCAGGAACAAAAACAGATCCGGTTTGTCAGAGCATTTTTTCTTTGCTCTTACTCTTTTTAAAGCTTTTAATACTTTTACACTGACTAATTTCCTCACAGGAAGGCATATTATTGGGATGGGGAGGGTTTTTCATAAAAGTTTGTACTAGAACAATTTTGGCATACTTTGAAAATTATTTTTTTTAAAAAGTTTAAAACTCACTCTTAAATACGCACATGGGGTGGGACTTGAAAACATAAGAACAGCCCTGCTGGATCAGGCCCAAGGCCCATCTAGTCCAGCACCCTGTTTCACACAGTGGCCCCCCCATCACACAGTGGCCCACCGATCTTCTCTCACACTTGCAACACACACACTGTTCATGCAGGGTGGGGTGTGGGGGAGAGAAACACAGTGGCTTAAGCAAGGGGAACAAATCACACACAAACAAACCAAACAGCTAAGGGTTGGTTTTAAAAAAATGTTTTACTTTCCTCCTTTGAGGGAGACAACAAGCCCAACAGCCAGCTTCCTTGGCTCTGTAATTACAGTACATTCAAGTGCCTAGCGGGGGAGGAGCACAAGACTCCAGGAGAACCAATAAGGCTGGGAGATGGCAGGACTAGCAGCAAAAGGAAGTTAACCTTTTTTAAAAAAACTCTCTGCTACTGCAGATCTTGATGAGACTCAACACAAATTCACAGGGAGTGCAAATGCACCCTTGCGCGCAGAGGCGTAACTAGGGAAAACGGCACCCGGGGCAAGCACTGAAATTGCGCCCCCCCCGCCGCCCCCCCCAGCATACATCTGACTGACACACATGTGTTTTTTCCTCACAACAACCCTGTGAAGTTGGCTTGAATCTCCAACAACAGAATTATGATGCAATGATGATACACACTACATTATACTTAGGTTTTTCCTCACAAGCAACAACCCTGTGGAGTTGGCTTGTATCTCAAACAACAGAATTATGATGCAATGATGATACACACTACATTATACTTAGGTTTTTCCTCACAAGCAACAACCCTGTGGAGCTGGCCTGTATCTCAAACAACAGAATTATGATGCAATGATTGATGATACACACCACATTATACTTAGGTTTTTCCTCACAAGCAAGAGACAATCTCCAAAGGTCCTGGCATATAACCCCCTCCCCCATTTTTCTTGCCAAACTTTGTGTCTTTAGCAGGATACCACAGGCACTTGTTAAAGCTAACACTGCAGGTTTGTCTGAGATGGAGCTGTTATAGGAGCACTTCAGCGTAAACTGAGATCACAAGGCAAGCTTTCACAGTGCAAAAACGAGCATGCCAGCAAGCAGAACTCATGGTAAAACTCTCTTGAAACACCTTGTAACAATGCACAGGCAGCTATGTTACACTGCTTGAGTCAACTCACACTGCTGTACTACCCAGGCTGTGGAACTTGACTCTCAGTTCCATATACTTGCATGCATTTAAGATTGAGTGCCAAAGAATCTTTATGATTGTTTTTCTTTCTTTTGGGGCGGAGAGAGGAATGTATATTGCAAACATTAACACCTGTTAGACATCTGAGAACCATAGTTGGGCAGCTGAATAAAAGCCTGATTCTTCAATATGTTTTCCCCCCACATGTGGCTTCTGTAGTTTTTGCAACTCATTCAATTTCTCACCCTGACACTTGGTCTGCTGCTTCCACCCACCCGCCACCGAATCCTTTCTTCCGTGCGGGTGTCCGTGTGTGTCCTCGTCGTCCTGCCTGCACCTGCTGCAGTGCAGCCCCAGCCCCAGCAACCACGCTTTCCTCCGCGACGGCGACCGTGCCACCACGTTCAGGCAAACAGAGGAAGACGGACGCACCGCACGCATGCGCAGCGCGACTCGGCATGCCAGACGAGACACGCATGCGTGCGTCACTGACTAGAGACCCTCTGGCTGGCAAGCCACTAGAGGGCCTCTTTCTGGTTGTTCCAGACTAAGCGAGCGACGGAGCGAGCGAGCCTCAGCCAAGGGCAGGCGCAGTGAGCAGCATGAAAGGCGCCCGCCGCCAGGCCAGGCCACTGACTGACCACCAGCAAAGCAATGGGGGGGGGCGTGGGTGGTGCGGAAGGGACCGCTCGTGGGGGAGGGGGCATCGACGCGCTCCCTTGACTGCTGCAGTGCTGCTGCACTGAGCAGGAGAAATTTGTATTAAAATAATAATTTAAAAAAAAAATTTGGTCATGGCGGCGCCCCCCATGTGACCCGAAAAGATGGCGCCCGGGGCACGTGCCCCCCTGCCCCCCCATAGTTACGCCTCTGCTTGTGCGCGCGCGTGCACACACACACACACACACACACACACACACACACCATTTGTCCCTACCAACGGACTCACCCAGCTGATCCCTGAATCTTCAATCCTTAGGGCAGACCTTGACAAATTTTGTTTGAATCTAGTAGGATCTAGCCCCAAAATCTGGGAACCAGACAGCAATTACTGGATTTATTGATGGGCACTGTGAAGGGGGAAGGTAACATACTTAGAACAGAAACAGGCTACCCGAGACAAAGATTTTATTAAGTATCTCTGCCTCTGCATGTTCAATTTTAGACTCCATGGTTAAATTTCCAAACTCCGTGTCTCCCTGGCACCTGAGATTTGTGAAGCCCTGCCTTAGGAGGAGCATTCACTGCTGCCCACCATTGCTTTAGTAAGCTTTCAAGGGCTGAGAAGCCTTACCAGGTTCCTTTGCTCTTCCTTCAGTGCTGCCACTTGCAGCTGGAGCAGCAGTGCTGAAGGAGGAGCATCGATCTGCTGCCTGGTTAGCTTTCCAGGCTGGGCACCATTGCTGGAGATGGGGCAGTGGTGGCCCAAGAGATTTGGGGGCATTTGAGGTATGAGAGTCAGGAATGTTTTTAAAGTTCTAAATTAACTTAACTCTATACATGAAGCTGCAATAAAAGTATAGATAAAGGTATGGAGTGGGAAGGTATGACTTTTGAGGACTAGACTGCCTGAGACACGTGGAGATCAGTTTTCACTGTTGGGGAGGGGGACTGAACTACTACGGATATTTATATACCGCTTTTCAACAAAAGTTCCCAAAGCGGTTTACATAGATAAAAATAAATAAAATGGCTCCCTATCCCCAAAGGGCTCACAATCTAAAAAGAAATATAAGACAGACACCAGTAACAGCCACTGGAGGGATGCTGTGCTGGGGCTGGGTAGAACTTAAAAGGGCACTTCTAATGTCATGCAAAGAGGCACTTTTAACATACATTTATTTCAATTAAAAAGATATCATGAAGCATGCATTTTAATACAAAGCTAGCTGGGTTGGGCACAGAGCATCTGTGCCTCTGGCTGGTGCACTCACCTCCACTTTTTTCTTCCCTCCCGGCATGCTTTCTGGACGGCCGCTTCTCCCCCACCCCCACGCTTTCTGTCGGGCCTGCTGGATGGCCTGCTTCTTGCCCCCACCCTGCACTTTCTGGCTGGCCAGCTGGCCGGCCCACTTCTTCTCTATCCTCCCGTGCTTTCTGGCTAGCGGGCCGGCCGGAAAGCCAGGCCACCACCTCCTCCCACCCGCCCACTCTTGGTAGCCACCACTAATTCCTGTCGGCCAGCCCTGTCCGCCGTTGCCTCCTGCTCTCGCCAGCCGGCCCTGTCCACCGTTGCCTCCTGCTCCCACCTGCCAGGTTGGCCCGGCCCACTGCCGCCACATCCTCCCACCAGCCAGTCCTCCCGCTGCCGCCGCCTCCTGTTCCTGCTGGCCGGCCCAGCCGTCATCCCTATTTTCTCCCATCTCCGTCGCTAATCCTTTCTGGCAGCTGTTCATGAACTCTCGCAAGAGCTGCCACACATGGGATTAGCAACAGGTATGCCTAGGAGAAATAAATATATAGATGATTGTTATTAAGGAAACTTAGCACTTATTTAAAAGTGTCCAGAATGCTGAAAGAATTATGACAAAATTCCATTGGGCATAAATCTGATAGCCTTATAAATTTATATTTGAAGGCTACCTTATTTTCTTATCTCCAGGGCCTGTATATTTAGGAGCAGGAGCTCCCACTCTGGGATAAACGTCTTTTCTTCCTTGTGCTTGTTTCCTCTCCTGCAGCCAAATGGCTGTTGATTTTTTCAAATGTACAGAAAATGTCATGTGAATTAAGGGACTGGAACTTGTAGAGTTCCATTGAAAGTCACACTATTCTCTGTCTTTCCAACACCAAGTCCAAGAGTTGGAGGAAGAGGTGGCAGTGCACCTGGCTTTTGGGGCTGGCAGTGAAGTACCATGTCACTTGGGCTGTCCTTGACCATCCACTGGAAGATGGACTGAATGTCTCCAGCAATGGCAGCAGACAAGGCAGGCAAGGTGGACCTGGTGGGATGCCTTCATGCAGCGCTGCTGCATGAAGTGGTGCAGCAGCCTCCTGAGAGGGAAGGGGCATGTTGCACATGCTCAGAGGCATGCTGAGTTAGCTTTCTCAGGCGCCACTGAAGGGGCACAATATGTATATGTCTTGTGTAGGGACAGGGGTCCGGTGTGCCTTTGGGGCATCTAACACAGGGCTTTACCCCGGGGTCCCTTGCAATTTGTGTCTGATCCTGGTTTACAGGTAGCCTGGTGTTTTGTGTTAAGAGTTCTAAAAATGATTTGATCTCCTAGTTTACTTGTAGCTGTTTCAGCCTGACTGTGTTACTGTTTTTCAAACACTTTTTCTTTCATTATGTCAGTGATGTGAATTGTAATGCTTCTTTCCAGAGGGTTTTAGAAGTCAAGGCCTTGTGATTCAGTTTTGTGTACGGCAAATTTGATTATTTATGTTGGACTGAAGCACATATGAAGTCATAAAACACATTCTCCTTTGGGGAAGATTCTGTAAGAGGAGAGCCATTTCCATTCAGTATCTGTCTCTGTTCATGTTATAATGGTCATAGACATCTTGTACAGCTGCAGTGTTAATGTCTAAAGGCTTTGGTTTTGCAACCCTTAAGCAAAATTCTGTGTTGATGTCATGCCTCTGCAGGGCTTCCCTTCTAGACTTTTGTAGTGCTGTTTACCTGTATTATAATAAATTCAAGTTTATGCAATACTGCATGCTTAACGTGTACAAATCTGATATACTGTAGTAGCTCCTGAAATTTACCTTGATTTTTCAAGAAGCAAGGTCACATGGACACCAGAACTGGCTGAGAAATCAGTGTCTCACTAATACTCCCAATATTGTATTCTGTCTCCTGGTGTTTGCCTCTTTACTGGGGTAATTCAGTTTTTCCCTCTCTATAAATATGAGAAGTAGGTATCTTTCAATTAAAAACTGGAAGTCTTATTGTATGATACAGAGGTGTGTTGAAATATGCACCTCTGAATTGCGCTTCTGCTCCCAACAGGGGAGATAGAGGGAATGGGAAAATTCTCTGCACCGTATGGATGGGAGATGTTTCTGAGGTGTTCTGAGTGTAGATTCTCTGGTAGCATATGTGATTTTCAATGACAAACCATGAATCCACTCTCATTTGCTACCAGAGAATCTACACTCAGAACACCTCAGAAACAACAAAACTCAGTACCCCATGGGTTAGCAACCCATGGGGGTGGTTGGCATCCTCTGTGCACTACACCGCCACTCTCTCTGGGCCACCCCAGCACCCCCCAAGTGCAGTTATGGGGCTGCTTAAACCTCCATTCTTCCCTATGTAAAAAAAACCTTAAAGACACATAAACTTCAAAAATCACGTAAAAATCAGCCCTTTGCCCAATTCCTTTCAAATAATTCTGGTAGCTTCCTTGCCCCCCTTCAGCACTACCACCCACCACACTCTGCTCTAGGCCACCCCTTTCTCTGTGATGTGAAGCTATACATTTGCTGGAATCCTCATTATTTCCTTTGAGGAATTCAAAAATACTTCAAAAATTCACCAATAATCGGAGGAGTGTCCGATTGCCTTGGGGTTTTGTGGGTGGTAGGCACCCCTGGGTGCCTACCACCCACCCCACGTTTGTGCCTCTATCCACAATAGGGAATAATGGGCTGGTTGGAGTCCCACTATACCCTATGAAAAAAATAATTAAAAATATTTCAAATATTCATTTAAAAAAATCATAGGAGTGTCTGATTGCTTTGGGGTTTGGGTGGTTGTTGGCACCCATGTGTGCTCCACAGTAGGGAATAATGGGCTGGTTTGAGTCCCATTATACCCTATGAGAAATTTTTTTTAAAACTTCAAAAATTCATAAAAAATCGTATGAGTGTCCAATTGCTTTGGGGGTTGGATGGTAGGTACCAATGGCTGCCAGCTACCACCCCACCCACATTTGGAGGTTTGGACCAGTTCAAATTCAAACCAAACCAGGGAGGGTTCGTGCAAACCCAAAACTGAACCTCCCCCTCCCGGTTTGAACCTGGTTCGAATTCGAACCGAACTGGGCAAACTGGTTTGTGCACATCACTAATTATATTGTATCAAACCAGTTTGTCAAAGCCTTAGCTATAGTTGTTGCTTCTCGTTCAACTAAGGGAAGGCAAGACTTAAGCTCCTCAAGAAATGTCTTTGTGTTATGTAGGAATCTTGTCCTCTTTGTTTGTGGTCTCTTTGTGAAGTTTCATATATAGGATATATGTCTGCACCGAGCCACCTTCAGAATAATCTAGAGCAAGATAAGGAACATAGTCCTGCCCTGCTGCTTGAGAGAAGTGTTCTATCTCTCTGTATATGCCTGAGGAGCTGGGCAAATGCATCATGTTAAGTTATAGTATCTTCTAAGTGTCATGAAAACAGCTGCTCTGAGAATCTTCTGTTCCTAAGTGAGCTCTTTGACTATGACACAGGACTCTTTTCATTTCCTCCTTTTCAGTTTTCCTGCTGTTTTAGTCTCCTGAGAAAGTGAGAAAAAGAAGCTCTTTTTCTTCTTGCAGTTCTTTTTAATTCCCGCATGCCTGTGCAATAGTCTAAACGTGTCCTTACTGTGGCAGAAAAGCCCCACTTCTCATGATTCTTACCTCTGCCTTAGGAACCAGTGCTTACTGTAAAGTTGGATTCATTGCCAAAAATTTACCATATAGGCCACTAAAAATTGCTTCTCCAAAATTAACATCTTTGAGAGAAGGCTTAACGTCTTCTCTCCCAATTCAGTCATGGCTTCTGAGGCTACCTCTATCACCACTCAGAGGGATACAAGGTCTTTGGGTTCTGTTCCTACGGATACTATTTTCCTGATGCTTAAGGTTCTGATGGCTTAATCTAAAATGAAATTTAAAAAGAGCCAAGAATCTGACACCATACTAGGATTTTTTCCCCCAATGCTGCTGAGGAAACCAAAAAGAAGCATTCATTTTTTCATTCCTTCTGCTATGTTAACCGCTTTGAACTTAATATTAAAAAATAATATATAAATATTCTTAATAATCTCACATCTCCTGTTCCAAATCATCATCACCCTCAGTCCTTGATTAGTCCATTGCAATTTCTCCACACATCTACCACTATACAGTTAGGTTTGTACACTGCCAGGAAATTGACATCTTCTAAGCAGATACACTGACAGGATCATTGTCTCCATAGAACCATCTCCAGAACCTTCTAGAGTTCTAGCTAGGGAGCTAACAATTCTGCCTCTACCCTTGGGAAGAAAAACCAGACACTTAAAAACTTCAGTATCATGTATTTTGACTCCTGGATTTTTTAAATGGAATTCATAAACACATCTCTTGACTTTACATTCTCAAAGATAACCATCTTTGTTATCTCTGAGTTTATTCTAACAAAAGTTATCCTATACTTGGTGCTGGCCATTAAGCTCTTTTGAGGAGCTGTGTGTAAGTTTGCATGCTGCTCTTTGCCCTCCTATTTTTCCTTTGCAGGTGTATTTCCCCAGTTATAATTATAGGAATATGTGGTTCGGATGGAACTGCTGTTAGGAACATATGAAGATGCCTTAGGCCAAGTCAGACCATTGGTCCATCTAGCTCAGTATTGTCTACACTGAATGGCAGCAACTCTCCAGGATTCCAGTGAAATCTTTTTTTTTTTTAGTCCTACCTGGGTTACTATGAATTTAAACCTTCTACCCTGCCATTAAGTTGTGGAACCTGTGTTCCCTGTCATTGAGTTATGGCTCCTACCCAAACACTGAAGAACCAGAAAAATATGGTCCTGGTGGGGCAATAGCAAGTTAAATCTCCACCAAATAGAAGATTTGCCTGAGAGTTGGCTTGTGAAGTGTTATAGGCCTTATTGCGATTTACGATGCAATAAAACAACTTCTGTGTAAAGTATGGTTCTTCAATATGGTCACTGTGATTCATGCTATTGGGCTCTTGATCATGCATGGAGGCCCACCACAGCTCCTTTTCCTGCTCTGTCTTTTAGGCAGGAGCCCCATCCCTACTCTAGCATAGCAGGTGCGGTTAGGCTGTCCTCTCGGTTCTTTGTTGTCTGCACACGGAGTTCCTCTTCCAGCTAAAAATGAGAGAGATTAATCCATTAGCTATTCCTTTCTTGTCTACCTCTTCCTGTTCTCAACCCTAATTTGTTCCATCTGTTCTAACTCCTCCAGTTTTCAACCTGTAAGTTTTGCATTTTTATTTGTTTGTAACGCCTCCTCTTTCCCCCTGCTGCTTTCCTTCACAGGAGAAGGTGATCACCCTTAGTGTATGGCGAGTCCTGCCACGCCCAAGACCAATGTTACTTTCAAACAGTGTACCAGGTCTGGCTCCCAAACTCCCTTCTTTGGACAGCCACCATCATTGTCTGCTGTGCCTAGAGGAGACAAATGTTATAGAAACCTGCATCCATTGCCAGAGGTACAACCAAACCAACCAGGAGCTGAATCTTGATACATCCATGTTTTAGTCACCCTTTGAATTTCATCAGAAGGTTTACCTAAAATACATTATACCTGCTCTTGTTTACTTCTTGGCATTTTGTGTCATGTTAACTGCTGACATCTGGCTAGCAAGGCTTTCCTTCTAGTCTGAGAAGCCTAGTGGTACTTTTGGACATGCATGTACATTGACAAGGTAAAGACACTCTTCTGAAGGGATGTGCATGAATTGTGATTTGAAGCACAATTCACAGCACAGCCGTGGCACCTTTAAAATGGAGGAGAGGAGGTGCATACCTGCTCCTCTTCTGCTTGCCATCACTCCGTGTATCGTCTGTGCTAGCCTCCAGCTATCATCGTCTGCTGGTGGTGCTCCCCCCAGCTGCCCTCACGCAATGCTGGCGTGCACATGACCTCCACGTATGCATGGCAGTCATTTGTGTGGTCATCGCATGTGGAGGCCATGTGTGCATGCTGGCATTGTGTGGGGACAGCTGGAGAAAGAGCTCCTAGTGCACGATGACAGCTGGGGGCTAGTGCTGCTCATACAGGAAGTGGTGGTAAGTGGCGAAGGAGCTGGTATGCACCTCCTCTTCTCCATTTTAAGGGGGCTGGGGATGTGCTGTGAATTGCGTTGCTCTTTTGCCTGGCTTTTAGGCCAGCTGAGAGATCACTTCCATTCTCTCTGTTGCTTGCTGAAGTTCTGGGGAAGGCCTACGGTGATAATTGTGTGTCTTGCCCTCTCTAGATTACTTTTACTCTAGATGAGGGCTAAATTTGAACTGTGTTTCTGGTGCAGTTTCACCTTAGTTTGGATAGCAGCTAAACAGGTCAAGTTTGGGAGTCTGTCGGAAAATTATTACATTAATTTTGTTCTATTTTTATTGTGTAATGCATTTTAACCTGTGACTTTTAAATTGTGTACACCGCCTAGAGATGTACATACCAGGTGGTATAAAAATATGATAAATAAACAAATTGGTCTGAATCTGCAGTAGTGTAAACTTGTGGCTCAGGTATATTGGCCCCAGTGAACGTAATCAGCATTACAAGTTGGTGGAATAATTACAGTATTTTCCTTTAGATTAGGGGCTTGTGGTGGAAAATAGCCCCATGCTTTTCTAATGATACTTGACCTCTATATGTGTTTGCTTGCTTTGGTTCAGCACTTTGTGGATTCCATGGACAATAAGCTCACTTTTTGAGGATGGATAGCATGGAGCTGCTGTTAACATAATGTAGACTGTTGGAGAGAGGGGCAGCTGCTGTTAAATGTTTCTGACGCTGTCTTGTTCATTCTCCAAATAGAATGGGTGGCCAGGCCCCTCCTCCTTGAGCAGCTTACTTGTCTGTGTTCGAGAGGGTGAAATCACTCTCCACTGTGACTTGGATGCTAAGGCAGGGGTGTGATGTTAAAGCTTGCAACTGATGAGGAGCAAGGTATAATTATTTGTCTCATCAAAGCTTTAGTGTGTTATAGCATAGATTTTGGAACTGTTGGTGACTGAATAAATTAGCACTTCTTGTCATGGTCTGAGTAATGCAGAAGAGGAATTGCATGTGCCTGTGTTGAGAAAACAGGGACTGCTCTAAATGTATGACTATTATATTCCCATAAATTGCACTGATGATTACGTTGGCACCTGCATAACACTAAGAGCTACGTCTGCCTTATTGTCTTAAAAGTGCATGCTAAATGTGTGTCAGCACCCGCTTCTCATTTCCCGAAGAAGGAAGGCTTGCTCCTGATTAAACCTGAACTAATGGCATCATGTTTACTTTGTAGCCTTTGATCTATAGCCTTGTGACTTCCCATCCAGAATCCATAACAGAATTGTGAGTTTTGATTAGGTTATTGATCTTTCATTTGACTGGAGTAGCCAGAAAAGCATCAACTTGGACTCTGCAGCTCCTATCATTTATCAGTGGTACTTGGTAGCTCTAACAGTATTTTATCAATTATTTGTGCCTCTGTAGAAGTCTTCAGCTTAGAATCTTGCCTGCAACTTAAAATGTAAATGATTTTTTAAATTTTCTATTAAAAATTACTAGCTTGAATGAAGCATTGTTTAAATTGGGATACCCAGCTTAAATTGCACTGTGGGACACTTTTTAATATTTTTACTAACCAAGAGGACCTCTTTGCTATGTTAACAGCAGAAAAGCATTTTTGTTGAAATTTCAACTATTTCCTTAGCCCCCTTTTTCTTTGTGTGCACTTTTTTCCTTTTTCTTTCTGCAACACTAAAATATTTCCTGAATCTTTACCTTTTTCCACTCTAGTGTAGGGGTGTACATGAACCAAAATTGGAGGTTTGGTTTAAATTCAGACTGAATTCAGACCAAACTGCTGGTATGTGAGCCAGTTTACTTCACCCAGCCAGACGGTCTCATCCATTTAACCAACCTGGTTTGGCAACTCAAGGGCTTGCTCAATGAGGATTCTGCTTTACAAGCAAAGTGGTGGGGGAATCCTTGAAAAATCTTCTAAGAGTGGCTGGGGCAAGAGGACACCGTTAAAAGTAAATCAAGGTTCTTACCTGCTTGGTAGCAGCTGCCCCTCTAAACCTCCCTGGCACAGCCCAGGTGTGCAGCGCTGCCTCCAGCAATACACCCATGTGGCAGCAGCATGTTTCCTGCCTCCGCACATCTGCAGAGGCTGAAACTATGCTGCTATACAGGTGGGTTTCTGGGAGTGCTGCACACTTGGGCTGTGCCGGGGGAGGGGGAGTTAGAGGGGCAGTGGAGGCTGCCAGTGAACCAATAAAAACCTTAATTTACTTTTAAAGGTGTCCTCTCACTGCCACCCCTGGCTGCCATTTTATTATTTATTTATTATTATTTATATATTCGATTTCTATACTGCCTTTCCAAAAATGGCTCAGGGTGGTTCACACAGAGAAATAACAAATAAATAAGATAAACAAAATGGATCCCTGTCCGCAAGGGGCTCACAATCTAAAAGAAACATAAGACAGACACCAACAGTAGTCACTGGAGGTACTGTGCTGGGGGTGGATAGGGCCAGTTACTCTCCCCCTGCTAAATAAAGAGAATCACCACGTTAAAAGGCGCCTCTTTGCCAAGTTATCAGGGGTATTTAGAATACTTTTCAAGGATTCCCCCATCCCTTTGCTTGTAAAGAGGAATCCTCATCGGATTCCCCTTTACAAGTATAGCCCCTTGATCCCAAACCAGTCCATCATACACCGAGTTCAATTTGATTGCGGACTGGGCTGGGTCTGGTCTGGTTTGCAGTCTAATTGGCCTGGATTGAACAATTCGTGCATACCCCTACTCGAGTTGGTCTTTTTCAACAGTGTAGGAGGTCATCCTTACAACATGGGTTGTGTACAGAGCCATGCTCCACAGACAGGACCACATTTGAACTGAAGGTGAGGCTAGCTTCCTGTGTAGCAAAGGGACCAAACCCCAGTTCTGATCCTGTCTTGCTCCAGATCACGGGAATATGAAGGAGCTCTGTTTTTCCCTTCACCATTTTGGGCTAGCTTGCTACTCTTCTACCTCTCCCCTTCCCACTAGATTGTTCCAAGGTGAGAAGGGAGTTAATTTTATTTGATTTCCTAACTGCTAAGAACTTTTTCATTTACCTAGTTTGGCTAATTGGACCTTTTCCCCTTGTTCAATTTATTTTTTGTTGCTGGTCTCCGTATGGAACTTGCATACAGTAGACATTTTAGTGGGGTCCCTCTCTGAGGGCCCCTACTCAGAAGCTGGGGCAGACCTCATCTAAAAGAACTCTGTTCAGGTTCCAAGTGCCCGCGATCCACATTGCCCTGCTGGGAGTGCTCCACACACCTTCCTCCAGCAGCTCACAGTGATGCTGTGGCTAGGCCGAAGAAGGCCGCATGCAAAACTAAGCACCTCGATGAGCATGCAAAGGGACGCACAGGACACCGTCGCAAGCACTCTGTGAAGTTATTAGCTATTCGGCTCAGCGGGCAGCTGCTTTTACAGGCGGTCTGCGAGGATCGTACACTCCGCCACTTGCCACCTACTACTGAAGAGCCCATCGAGCCACCGAAGGGCACCAGCCTCCTTCTCAACTTTTTGCCTCTGCCATCCTTGCAGCCCAACTTGGCCTTGGGAGAGGGGGAACTGGCCCTACCATGTTCCCCCCACCTTGAGTCCCAGCTTGCTTCTCCAGCCCACTCAGACATGGGCATACCGGATCGGGCCTCCACACCCAACCATGTGGAGACTCCGCCACTGAATCTTCCTGCGCTGCCTCATACACCTGAGGAGGTTACTTCAGTCCTGGGACGGTGGTTGTGAGTACGGTCCACTTGCCAGCTAAGGACCCTTTTCCTCCTGATGTGACATCCTGGTTAAAGGAATTTATAGTCAGAGAGTGCAGCTCCCTTATCAAGCCTATCTGTCATTGCCTTCTCCACTCTTGTATCCCCTCCTCCTTCTAATGCTAGGATCCCTACCCACCCTACCTTTTCTTCATCTGCAGATTCCAGTTCTCACAGGCACGCTGCACCAGCCACAGAAAGAGTCCGCTTTTGTCCTAGACCCCTAGCCCCTTGGCGTAAAAGGAAGGCCGTCTCTTCCTCCTCTGAGGGGGAGGCCATACCTGTGCCCAAAAGGCCTGCTCCGCTGCCTCCTCTCCCCCTTCCAATTGTTAATCTGCCTATTCTTGGCCCAGCTCCTCCATTACCTCCCACTGGGCCCTTGAGGCCCAGTTATGCCATTGTCTGGCTTGGAAGCCTCACATTCAGAATTGGCTAATAGTGATCATGCCATTGATTCAGATAAGAAAGAGGGAGAATTATCTGAAGAGGAAACTTCTCCCCAATTCCTCTTTCTACTCACCTGTTCTTGGCTACAGATTTTGAGGTTCTCCTCTCTAAGCCAAAGCAGGCCGTTAATGATGTCTCTCCTGTGGGCACCCCTCAGGCCTCATCTTTCCTTGATCAAAATGTCTTTTCATCTTCAGCTACTCCCACAGCTATGGTGTCTTTTCCTCCTCTTTTTTGTAATGTCATGATGGCAGAGTGGGCCACCCCGACTACAAATGGGTGGGTTCCCTCCCGGGTTCCCGCCCCAAGAAACTACATGTGTTTCTTCAAGACATAATAGATCTCATTGCTTTTTCTTGTGTGGATGCCCCAGTAGCCCAGCTGGTCTCTCTGGCTGTGATGTATAAGGAGGGAGATGAACAGCTTAAAAGTCCAGAGGACAGAAAGTGTGAATACCTCCTCCACAAAGCGCATTCGGCTTTGGCTACAGTAATCAAGGTGGCAGCTACTAACTCCATCTTTGCCCTCATTTCCATCATCTGGGAGAAAGTTAGTACAGCACATCCCACCTGAGAATTCCAAACTCAGACAGGGCATTAATAAACTAGCTAACTTGGCAAAGAGGCAGCTTTTAATGTGGTGATTCTCTTTTATTTAGCAGGGGGAGAGTAACTGGCCTTATCCACCCCTAGCACAGAACCTCCAGTGACTGTTACTGGTGTCTATCTTATGTTTCTTTTTAGATTGTGAGCCCTTTGGGGACAGGGATCCATTTTATTTATTTTATTATTTTTGAAAGGGTGGTATAGAAATTGAATTAATAATAATAAGGCCCTGGCCCTTATGACAGACTCCAGCCTGGACTGCATCCAACATGTGTCCAGAGCTATGGTGTCGGGGTAGTGGTTTGCTGGTGACTCTGGTTGAAACACTGTAATGTAGATGCCAGACCCAAACTTAATTTGGTCTCCGCACCCTTCATGGGTGCTTGCTTGTTTGGGAAGGCTCTAGACTCAATCCTGGTGGAGACCCAGGATAAGAAAAAGGCTTTGTTTTCCATGGCACCGTGGTGACATCTCATGGGCCTCCATGCTGCCACTGTCATTCTTCACCCCATCAGGCAAAGCTGTTCATTCCCTCCTCACTATGCAAGGTCATGCCTCTTCTTTCCCCTCTTGACTTTTGACATGAGCTAGGAATGCTCCTGGTGCCATTGCCTGGCTTGATGGCACCAGGAGAATACTCATGTGCCACCTCCACTGCCTCAGCATCAATGTTTTAGAATACTGAAGACTTATATGCAGGTGAGGAGGCATCCTATTTTTTTTTTATCTCAGGCAGAAAAATCTCTTTGATTGCCACTGCTTGATAGGGATGTGCGAACGGGTTCAAATTTGAACCCATTTGACATCAAACATGACCAGTTCAATGTCAAACCACCCCTGAACTGAACCAGCCCCTCCCTGTTAGGCCCCATCTTGGATGGACACCCCCCAGTTGGGTTGGGGAGTTCATGTAAAAAAATTTTAAAAAGCAAAACAAAACTTTTCTTTAAGTTATAGAACTCACCACCTCCCACTCTGGAGGCTTCACTGCGGGTGTGTGTGTGTGTGTGTGTCTCCAGAGGTTCCCCCTCCCCGTGCCAGCCTACATTTATTCACAAATAGCCCTGTTTGAGTGGCCAAAATGACCACCGCCACAGAGGTGAGACCTGGAACAGAGAAGCCCCCAGAATGAGAGCAATGAGTTTTGTGGGTGTCTAAAACAAGGCATGCCCAATCCAGTTCAAGTCTGGTCTGGACTCAAACCTCACTGGGCAACTCGGTTTTGTGCATACCCCTACTGCTTGATGTTTCCACAAAATGGAGGGAAAGGGCAGCAAGCAATGAGTGTACGGAATCCCAGTCACTCATAGATATGTTTTGTGTGTCTCGATTGGCGTAGAGTGTGTCTTGATTGGACTAGAGCATCTAAACCAGGCCTGTCCAACTAACCATTTTATAGGCCTGGTTTAGCTATCGCTCTCATTGGGACCATTGCATGTGACTACTTGGAAAGATTGTTACAGAATCTTTCGGAGATATGGTGGTAAGTACCTTTTTAAGTCGTATGGGAAGAACAGTCTCTAATTAGACGGAATGGTTGGTGTGTTTGTGTTAGACTGAGTCATTTTTTGATGGGGAACCATCATCTTGTAATTTTTGTTACGTAGGCCACTTTGAGAACTTTTTTGTTGTTGTTCAAAAGCAATATATAAATTGTTTTGAAAGAACTTTACTGGGTGCTGATATGTTTCTGGGTGAAATGCAAAGTGCTGGTTATTACCTATAAAGCACTGAACAGCTTGGGACCAGGCTATTTAAGAAAGCGCCTCCTTTGTCACGAACCGTCTCACCTTTTATGATCTTCTGGAGAGGTCCAGTTACAGTTGCCACCAGCTCATCTGGTGGCAACTCAGGACCAGGCTTTCTCTGTGGCTCCCCAGGGCTTTGGAATATGCTGCCTGCTGAAATAAGAGCATCTCCTTCTCTGTTTGTTTTTAGGAGGACCCTCAAGACTTTCCTGTTCTTGCAAGCTTTTAATTAGAATTGTAATAATTTGTTTTATATTGTTTTAAATGTTTTTTTAAATGTATTTTAACCTGTGATTTTTAATGTTGGGATTTGTACACTGCCTAGAGATTTACATATCAGGTAGTATAAAAATAAGATAAATAAATATTTTTAAATAATCTTACTGTATTTTTGCTTGTGTGTTAACCATGGAAGCATACAAAATGTTTTGCAGTGTTGTAATATTCTGAAAGCTAAGACTCTCCTGCTTTCATACAAGGGCAGGTTTATTAACTTGAACTTTGATACCCATGTAGCGTTAACTGGACCCTTTATGTAGGGTTCCCTCGGTAAGGCTTCCCTGCAACTTGTTTGCAAAATATTATGGTAACTCAGATCTTGGCTACTTTCTGAGGGCATTTGCTGCTTCATATCCACAACTCAACTAGTACAAGCCTTTTAAAAAACATAGTATGCATGTAAGTAACATGAAGGTTAATATTCCTTTCATGGGAAAAGTGTGTTCAAAATGTAATATGTGGACAGTTGCATGTCTCTTTTTGTTAATGTTATGTTTGGTTTTAGATTTTCAAACAAATACTGCATTAAGATACACAACTTAAAAATTAGCACTGATATGAGTGGCTCATATACTCACCGTATATGTGTTGAGGCAGTGATGTGTGTGACTGTGTTTGCACTCATGGTTACCTGAAACTAGACAGATTACATAATTTTTCTGCCAATATTAATCTTTGTGTTTTAAAAAGTAATGAATGAAGGTTTCTCAACTTTTCAGACAACATATCTTTCAAAATATTTGGAAAGTTGCAGTACCATGATGACTCTTCGCTTAACCCAGGCCAGAGTATGTATCTTGATGCCTGGTGCAACTTCCTCTTCTATTTGCTTTTTCTGTAGCATAGGAAACTGGATAGGATTCTCACCTATGTTGAAACTGATTCCCTTGCTTTTCTGTCTGTTTTTGGAAGGCTTTCATGAACAGTTTCCTAAAAAAAACTTGTTTGTCTCATTTTGTTCTAGTTAACTATATTGAGTAAATAATACCCTATAGCAGTGATTCTCAAACTTGGGTCCTCAGGTGTTATTGGACTTCAACTCCCATAATCCCCAACCAAAGGCCACTGAGGCTAGGGATTATGGGAGCTGAAGTCCAATAACACCTGAGGACCCAAGTTTGAGGATCCCTGCCCTATAGTATATGCTACTGGATTATTTTTTTTAGTCACTTGGCTCTGAAACAACTGTTACCATGATTAAGTGCTCTGATTTAGTTAGGAAATAGTATTTCTACAAGATTACTTGAAACATATGGCTTTCTGGAAAAGCAATTTAAAATGTTTGCTTTTTCTGATACATGTGTCTGAATTGTTTTTTTCATTGAGCTTATGAATATAAACTACTATAAGGGAATGTTTGTGTGGCACTTCCGAAGGGGCTTTGGTGGACATCCATCTAACTCCTGTCTGCTGGCCCCTTGCCTGACCTTAACTGGCATACTGCAGATAAGACTGACTTGCAGAATAAATCTGGGCTGTTCAGTATGTATAGTGGGCTTAAGCTTTCTACAGGGTGGGCGCCAGGGGAAGGCTCTTACATCCTCTTCTTCCTCACCAAACACTCTGCTTCCCATGCTTATAGTTTTGGACTAATGCATTGAATTATGTGAGAATCTGCTGGATAATCTCAAAGTCTGCTTTCAAGCAGTATGTCCTCAAATATCTCCAACCTGTATTTAATGATGCTGTTCTGTTTAACTGCCTGCCCATTTTAGAGACTTTGGTGAAACTGTGGCTGATGAGCAAGGTGCATAATCAGGGGTGTAAAATATATTTAAATGAGTCTGTATACATTCGGGAACTTTGAAAAGTGTGCACACTTTGGATAGGCTTAAAATGAATACGCTTTGCTTCACTCATGTCTCGTGTGTGAATTCTGGCACAATGGAGATATAAACCTAGAGTTTCTGATCAGTCCTGAGGAGGCATGCATTTCATGGTTCTAATCTGTTTCTCAGCTAGTGACAGCATTGTTGGAAATAGTCCAAAGAGCCCTGAGCTTGAAGCATTCAAGGTGGACTGGATGAGCTATTCTCTTCCTCCTCTTTTCTTGCTGTAAAACTGAGCCCATCTGCTCTTACTAGAGATGTGCATGAATTGTATTTTTCAATTCGATTTGAGCTTGAATTAAAGTGGAAAATACTCAAATCGATTTGTCAAAACAGCAGCCATTGCCAGCTGTTTCAACAAATCACCTCAAATTGATTCGAGTGATTCAGCCATCAGAGTGATTCAGCCATCTAATCACCCTATTGTTCCCCATGGGTAGGTTATAGGGACACCAAAGTGGGGTGGGTGATAGGGCATGATGGGTGCTACAACCTAACCCCCACAAAAAAATAGGGGAAGCAGGCAATTTTAATCAAAAATTTTACCTTTCCTCACCCCCACCCCCTAGGATCCTATGGGGTTTTGGGGTGAGGGAGATTAAAATATTTCTAAAAAACATTCACTTGCCCATTTCTTTTGTGGGTTGGGTGGTAGTAGCACCCATCATGCAGGACCACCCAACACACCTTGGTGTCCCTAGGACCTAACAATGGGTGTTTCAAGTTTGCCATTATTCCCTATAGCTGAAACAAGCAGAGTGCACAAATATTGCAACCCTGCTTTGAAAAACACAGCAGAATGGAAGCACACAGCCCCTCTCAACTCATAATATTAATTTTGCAAAACACACAGTCCAAAAATGGTCAAAAGGAATCACTGACCCAGAATCCACTGCCTGCATTGCAGTAACATCATTGGCTCTCTCTCACACAATTATGACTCCTTACTACTTATATTGCCACAGCAGCATCCTTAGCATCCAGCAAGCATAGCCATTATTAGCTCAACTGGAACAATGTCTTTAACCACATTTTGACCGAGTACACCTTGCAATGCAGAATGCAGAGCAATGAGTGAAGCACAAGTTAGTCTCATGGTCAGAAATGGAGCTCATCACAGCTGTCACAAATAAACACACACACACACCCCTGGGCTGCCACTGTCCATTTCTCGCCACGATACCATTTCACAAACAGACCAAACCACAACTCCAGGCAGACACCACCCAGTGTCTGCCTTTACAATCTGAAATCCAGCAAAGCCAGATAGTTAACAGCAAGCAATAGCACAGCAAACATATTATACTCAGTGCTGAGAAAACCACAAAATCAAACCAATCTTCCTTCCATTATGCCTTCCTCAGGGAGTCAGGAGGACAGAGTAGTTATGGCCTGACGGACCAATGGTATGACGACAAACAAAGCTTATACTCTTACCATGAAAAGAAGTCACCTTTATCCTCTTCTCCGGCATACATGCCTGTCTGCCTGTGTCTGGATAACAAAATGGCCTCAGATTGGTGGTTGGCCCCGGTTGACAGTCTAATACATGGACACCAGTCCATCTCATCATCGCCCATGGTGGTGGCGTGCATGTTTGTGTGTGTCAGCAGCTCTAACAGGCAGAATGTGACACATCTGGGTTTGGGTTTGGCCAGGATGTTGCAAACTGCCAGTGTTGTTTCAGTGGGTGGGGGATCATGAGTTGCTCACTCTCCATGGCTATCTCGGGACAGCCCAACAGGGGGAGGTTGGCCTTCAGGAAGGCTAGCTGCTCCATGTCAGCTTGCATGTGTGGTGATGGGGTGTTGCTATGCCCCCAGCCATGGAGAACACCCTTTCACTCTGGATGCTGGTTGGTGGACAGAAGAGGAACTGTTGGGCAACCGCCACCAAGTCCAGCCAGGCTTGGTGACACGTTGCCCAAAATTGGACCGACTAAGTGTCCCAGCCTGCCATCAGTTCCTGCAGGTATTGCAGCATACACTGCTCAGCACTGCTGCAGGGCTTGGTGGGCTTCTCCTCTCCCCCTGGCAAGGCCCCAAGAAACCCCTTCATGAACCACCGGTGATACTGCTGCTAGGGGTAGACTGCGCACTAGCAGTAGGCACTCCAGCAACCTCCTCCTGGTTGCATACCAGCTTTCTCTCCCCTGCTCTCCTAACCTCTGTAACTAGGAAGTTCCTCCACCTGGGCAGCTGGTCAGGGTTGATCGCTTTGCCCTTCATCCTTGGGTCACATAGGCCCTTCATCCTTGGGTCACATAGGCAGGACAAAACATGTACTGCCAGTGTACTCAAGGGTGTGCTGAGCTGTTCTACCACATCAGCCCTCAGCCAACCAGCCAAGGCAATTGCTTCCGCACTGGTCAGCATGTTCTGGAACTCACCCATTATCCTGAGCACTGTTCCCTCTAAGGTGTGCACATGTGCGAGTGCTCACAAGTTTTTGGATGTCCGCTCAGTTCATTTCAGATCCCGCTCAGGTTGAATCAGGAAGGCCGTACTCTGAATGCATGTGCACGCACACTGCCTTGATGATGCTGTCCTGAACAAATCTCATTCCGCACAGAGTTGAAAAACATTAGAGGGATTACTGATCTTGAGCAGTGGGCAAAGCCTGGCTCAGCATTGCTGTCTCAGCATATAAGCTGTTTATGAGTGTCAAGACAACCTCAGAAAGGAGCACCCAGTCCTGGTTGGACAGGTTGCACACTTCCAAGCCACGTCTCCTTGCTGGGGCATGGATGGCCACCTCTTGTTCCTGCAGGCATCAGAGCAAGAGAGAGGTGGATTTGACTGGGTCGGAACATCCTGAGGGATTGGGTGTTCTGGTAGGTGGAGCTCAAGCTGCCTCTCCTTGAGCATCCACCTACCTTTTCTGCTTTAATGGAAGAAAGCTACTATCTTGTTATACCTCTCCACAAGAGCAACAATGGCAGCAGCAGGATGGCACCCAGCGCCTGCAGCGGGGATCTCTTGCCTGGCTGCAGCCTCAGAAGGGCCAAATGCATCCCGCACGACCAGGTTCAGAATGTGCACCACACAATGGAGGAATACAGACTGATCCTGCTAGGCTGCCTTAGTTATCTTGGTGGTGTTGCTGCTGACTATGAACCCTTGGTGAAGATTTGGCTGCCTGGACGTCATCCTCCCACCTCGCAATCCATGGCTGTGTGGATTGCCATCTGCTGTGTAGTCAGTGTCCAGTAACCCCACATGCAGCACAGCCCACCTGTGCTTTGCTGCATGGGAGGGGCTGGCCATGCCACCAGAAGCTGATGTCTCCTTGCTCTCCTGCCCTCGCCAGTGTGTCATGACAGACAGGAAAGCAGCGTGCTTTCCACTGGGATTGGTCCACAGATCTGCAGTGAAGTGCTGGCTGGTGTCAGGCGCTGCTGCATCCCGCAGCCCCGACATGGCCTCCCTGCATGCCCGGTACATGTAGGACACCACCCATCTACTGAAGGTGGTGTGTGAGGGATGTTGTCGGGGCAAACAGTTGGAGCATCTCCACCACCTGGAATGGCTGGTTGTCTAAAGTGATAATTTCCCCAATTGCCCAGATGATGAGATGAGGCTTTGGGTGACCAGACCACTTGCTAACTTACTGCACCCACTATGAAGGCAACTTCCTCTGCTTGGGAGCAAGAGCAGGTGCCTTGCCATTGCATTAAGACACACCAGGCCTGTTGCTGCCAGCAGGAGCATGTACCCCTGGTAATGCCGTCGCAGTGTTGCAGCATCCCTACCAGTGTTCCCTCTAACAGGGATTTCCAGATGTTGTTGACCGCAACTCTCAGAATCCCCAGCAACAATGGCTTTTGCTTTGGGATTCTGGGAGTTGTAGTCAAAAACATCTGGAAATCCCTGTTAGAGGGAACACTGATCCCCACCATTATACGATGCTTAGGGTCCTTATCCCAGCTGTCCTGTGTCCCTCAGTGGATGCAGGCAGTGTGTTGTGGGTTATCATGGTAGAGCTCAAAGTGGTCCCACACAAGGTTGCTATCAGTCCAGGACTGTCTTGGTGGTGGTGGTGGTACTGGGGCTGCTGGTTTGTTCTGGGGGCTGCCAACACCACTGTCCTCTGGGGTTTAGAGGGTGCATGCAGTGGAAGTAGATTCTACTCCTTTTCAGTCTCAGCCAGCGGGATCGCACTGTCAGCGAGGACTCTTGCTGACGCCCACCATGACCAGCAGCATCACCCCTTCCTTTGCCTGCTACTCTGTTCCTGGTTCTGCTTCACATCATCCCGGACATCTTGGGTTTGTTTGTTTTTTAAAAGGCTCAACTCTGGGGTGGGGGGGCAGAAGAAGTGCCTTTTAAGGCGATGTGGGCCTGGGGGTGGTCTATTTTGCTCTGTGTGCCATACCACAGCACTACCTAAAGCACTGTGGTGCACACACAGGAGCTAGAAAAATTTCATCTCGCTAAATAAGCAGGCTTTATGCCCCCTGATAGGGCTTTGTTTTTGAGAGGACCTGGCAGCAATGGGGCAAGTTGAAGGGAAGGCAAAGGGCAGGGGATTACTGTGACTTCTCTAAGCCAAACCCACTCTTCCTGTTCTACTAGTACCTAATTTCTCCCTTCTCCAACTAGGCTCTATTTTAAGAACTCTTAAGTTGTATAACCTGACCAAGGCTGGCGGGGGTGTCTCACCTTCTGGCATCTTCTGCTGGAGTCTGCCAGGTGTTTAATCTAGGAGGCACTCTTGGGCCAAACAGACACCAACATATGATCAGCTGGGACAATTTACTAGTTTACACTTATACAGGATTTCCAAATGGTGTTGTGCCTTGTGGCCTAGTTATGATCATTCCAGACTTTGTTCTTGGTTGGCTTTGTGGGGAGGAAAGTGATGTTGGAGAACTAGGCAACCTTGTGAGACCACCTTTGTGTAATTGGAACATCCTGAAGTAAGTTTCTTTCTTCTTGGGGTGGGGGGAATGTTTTGTGTAGCTTTGACCGTTTATGACAGTGGCGGCTAGTGCAGGTGTAGCTGGTGTAGCTGCAGGAGTCACCTTTCAGTTTAAATTAGTAGGTGCTTTTCTCCTGTACCGCCGCACTTGAACACTCTTCCCAGCAGCACCCAGCACCCGCTACAGTGGAGGATTGGCTCCACCACTCAGCTGGTCGTGGCCATTTGGCCATATAAATGGCCTCCACCAGCTGAGCGGCAGAGTTGATCCTTCATTGCAGCGGGTGCTGGGAGCAGGTGCTGGGAGGCCTGCCACTGCTTGGAAGAGCTTTCAGGTGTGGCAGTATAGGAGATAAGCACCTCCTAATATACACTTTGTGACTCCTGCCACCTCCCGCCCGCCCCGCCCCCCGGAGGTGCTTGTACCAGCTGCCACTGATCTATGGTGACTGAGCACTTTTATGTCTCTATAATGTCTTATTGATTGATTAGAAATTGAAAGCTGTTTGTTTCTTCAGGTATTAGGGAAATATATGATCATTGATTGTGGCTCCAACACCAGTTTCTGTTTCTCATACAGCTAGAAGTACCTGGACTCTTCAGGTCATCTCACATTGTCACCACATCCTTTTCTTTGACTCAGTGTTCCACCTGATCATATGTTGGGATATCAGTTTCTCCAGTGTTGAGCAGCAAGAGAAGAAAGTAGTTTTGTAGACTTGTGTGCTTGTGAGACTTCCAGCATAACATTTGGAGCTCTTTATTTTATAGCTCAAGCTCTCAGATCTTGTCGGTATTAACAAACGATATCCTGTGTGCGATGACACAGCTAGCTAGGTCTAATTCTTACTCAAAGACAGGATGACAAGTCCTAAGGTTTACATTCTTGATGTCTTAGGTTAATGACTCCACATTCTGATTATGCGATACAAGAATACAAAATGAAGTCAGTTTCTCTATTTCTGCCTCTTGCTGGTTACAGGATTTATAGTACATAACTGAAGTGCCTATAATAGCGTTGGAGAAATGCTCTGAATACTGTGCATATTTGAACCACTGTATCCAAGGAGATGAGACTGAAAATACTCTTGGCATTGTGTATTACTGCATCCCTTTCCCCCCTCAGATGCCATCAGTCTTACACATGAAACATCCCATCTTGGTTGTTTCATAATATTGTGCTACAAATTACAATTATATCCCCCTGGTGGAGAGTTCATAAGCAGAGACTACAAGAGGGGCTAATGTACAGTCTTGTGGTGACATATTGTAGTAAAAGAGGTTCACTCAGTTAAGAATACAAAATGAAACATAGCCAAGATTTAAGAGGTAGGCAGTATTACTCGTGTAAATGTGCCTGTTTTTTTTTTTTTTTAAATGATTGTAACTAGTCAGGAAAGGCTGAAAAGCACAGTGTCCTTTCTCATAGTTCGGCCTAATGGGGATGCAGTTGTGTAGATCCATCCATCATGGAGAGTGGACCATTTTAATAAGTCCCCTGGAGGCTTTACAGACAGGGCTGTTACCCTGAATCTCCTTCAGAAGAGAGTGTGTGCGTTCACACACCAGCCATACTTACCCCAAAGTCCATTCAAGATCCTTGGAAGCTTATCTCGATGTTTTTCTGGGTTTTAAAAATACTGGTTTTAAGCGACTTTTTCTGAAAACACCAGAGCAAATAGTGAGAGACACTGAGGTAGACTTGTTAACATAAGAGAGAAATCCTATTTAAGAATGCAGATATAGGCTTTAGAAATCTCTCCCTGCCCCCAGTTGGCTAAAAGGGAAACATAGAGGCATGTGATGTGAACCTGCACCAAAAAACCCCACCGAGACCAGAGGGGAGGGGTTGCTTCCCTCAATGCTGTGAGTGTAATTCGAAGTGGCTTCATTCAACATTTACCCTGCAGCATGAAGCCATGTATGAATAACCCCTACATTCATGAAAAGTCCGAGCAAATGGAAACCCTATCAGGTAGTGATCTTTCCAGAATAAAGACACACTCCTCCAGCAACAAATAGCAATAATCCTTGACATGCACAAAACACTAAATGAGTACGCTTTTTAACATGGGTGGTGCCACATATATGCCAAGAAAGACTTATGGTGAACGTGAACTTTTGAGTTGCTCTTACAGAGTTTGGGAGCCAGGGAGTGGGGGGGATTGAACTCAGTATAAATAAAATATTGAAATGTCTCATATTTAGGAAAGGGTTTAGTGGGAGTGGGTCGGACTCAGCTGTTTCACAATGGGAAGGGCAGAGTACCAACAGAATCTGTTCTATCTTGGACACCCACCATCAGGTGTGCACACCCCAGATTTATTTTATTGATTGATTGATTGATTGATTGATTTGATTTGATTTGATTTGATTTGTATACCACCCTTCCAAAATGGCTAAGGGCAGTTTACAATTAAAACACGCCACTAAAACAGTAAGAGCTAAAAATCAGTAAAGAGCTAATTTAGAAATTGTTGAGCAGCGCACCTGCTCATGGAGATGGACTCATGATAGAGCATTGCAACTCTGCCCTCCAGATCCACCTTGCTACTTTACTGGCACACTTTAGTCCAGGGGTATGCAACCTTTGGCACTCCAGCTGTTGCTGAACTACAACTCCCATCATCCTCAACCACAATATTGTGGCTGAGGATGATGGGAGTTGTAGTTCAGCAACATCGGGAATGCCAAAGGTTGACTATCCTGCTTTAACGCTCCTGCTTCATTTAGCTAGGTCTCTGTTGTACAAGCTGGGCGAAGAGCCCAGTTCCAGAAATACTTGGCATTTATTTTTTCGTATTAGTAGCAGGTTTCTTCAGCTTGAGTGACTCTTGTCTTCTGTGATACACTTCTCGCTTCAGTGTAGTTCCCGTCGGAATTATGATTTGATTTTTCTTGCAGTTTTTTTTTCTTGTGGAGAGTATGTCTTTAACGGATAATTGATTCCGCAGCTGGTGACTGATTTGTTGGGTGTTAGCAGCAATTCATTGGATCTTGGAATAATGTTTTGAAGCAACTAATCAAAGAGATTATTAAATGATTAAAGTTGCTAAGGACCAAAATCGATTTAGTCCATGCACACACATGGCAGAAGCACCTATCCACTAGTTCAATACAGAGTATTCTACTGAGTGTAGAAATAGTTCTAGGTAAGTCACGTAATTGAGCCAAGCTATGTATTGCAAGGAAAGTGGGGAAATGAAACCATGTCAAAGAAAATTTTGTAACCTTTTACGATTGTGGTCAATGTAGTGCCAGTTTCTTGAAATTAGTGGCACTTAAAATAAGGTTGTATGTGTATACTTGCCTGCAAGTATGACCACATTGTTACTTTTATTTTCTCTTCATTGCTTACCCTATACATTTCAAATGTAATTTAAGACTTTATTATGTTTTAAATCTATACAAATTCATTTGCTGCATCATACCTTGCTTCGTTTATTTTATCCTCTGTCTCACCTGGTTCTTTGTACTCTTCTAGTTCTTTCTCCTTCTTAAACTTTTTTAGTTTGTCTCTGCTTTAACTTGGTTGCATGCCTGTTCTTTAGCATCTCCCTGTGCATGTAATGCATCACTGCTTGAGAGCTGAGTTTGGATCCTGATTTGTGCTCTGTGAACAGAAGTTACTTTTATTCACAGAAGGAGAGTTGTCCTCACAGAGGGTTTCTTTTTATGAGTGTGACTCTTTCCATTCATGCAGCTGCAAATTTGGATCTAGTCCATTGTCTGCTACATATGATATTTAAAAATATATCCCTCTTAAAGTGTATATGCCATCTGACCCTCCCTTCTTCACTTTTCTATTATCTTTCTTGGTTTTTATATCAGTCAAGCTTTCAGGCACAGCCTTGTGTGTGTTCTTGCTCTTATATAGTTACTATAGTACTCAATAAATTTAATAACTTGTTCAATCCCCACAAAAGTTGATTTGTCTGGAAATGCAAGAAGTTCAAAAACGAATAGGGCAAATAGGAATAACTGATACAAAAAGGGACCGCTCTGCTATGGAAATACAGTGGAATGATGCTAGTCAAGATAATGCCAACACACACACCGTTATAGAAGTGACCGAGTAAAGTGGGCTCTGGAAAATATAGCCTCAAAGAAGGTTACAATTTTTAAGTGAAGAAAGCAGCTAATGGCATCTAGAATCTCTGGATAAAAATACCATGCCTACATTAAGGTACAGCTATAGGGTTGTGTCAACTGCCTGAAGAGAGTGGAAGTAGATATTGGATGGCAAACAAGTTCAGACCTGTGATGCAGAAGAGCAATGATACTTGACTTATGGTAATCATAATGGTAATTGGCAATGTATTGATCAAAGTTCTTGAGAGAAAAGGATTTGCAATGCAAAATGTGGATGCTGTTCTAACATGTAAAATGTTCTTTCCCAGCAGATCTTGGATCAAGAATGAAACACAATGCATTTTTGGCAGCAGTGCAATCTTGCTTGGAGAGTGACCATTCTGCTACAATGCCACACTAGACTTCACATGGCAGTGGCTGATGTATCTCAGCTTGATTATTAACAATATCAGGAAAAAAGAAATGTTTCACCACCGTCATAATATATCTGGACCTCTCAAGACAACAAGAGTGTGTGTGCTAGAAGGAGACAGCATGTTTTTCTGAACAACACAGAGCTCTATCCCATGGACTGTGGGCCCCACTGGAGAGATCTAAGGAATATCTGTCAAAGGTGCTTGAAATGACCCTTGCAAGATCACATAGTCAGTTCAGTGTGGGAGCCTTGCTTGTCTTAACTGTATTATATCTTCAGTTTTAACAATGCTGTGATGACTTTTTCATACATTTATAGGTGCAATGTAAGCTTCAGCTGTTTGCAAAAGGAAATGGAGGGTTTACGGACCTTACCATGCAGCCTGCATTTGACATTTGCCACTATTTGCAGTGGCCTACAGTAGCCATGTGACCTTTATCTTGCTTTTTCTACAGCCCTAAGAGGCATCCTGAGGAGGAATTCCTTGCACCTCCCGAGTTTTCTATAACGCAAGGCATTGGCCAAGTATTGCCATGATGTGTGAGGTGATGCCTACCATCAGCGAGAGTGACCCCTTGGGGTCACAGCCAGGCTCTGATGCTGATGCCAACTTTGAGCAGCTGATGGTGAACATGCTTGATGAGAGAGACAAGCTGCTAGAGACTCTTCGGGAAACACGTGAGACTCTATCTGTGACTCAGGGCCGGCTACAGGAGACCTTGCATGAGCGAGACCAGTTGCAGAGGCAACTGAACTCTGCTCTACCTCAGGTAAGAAGATAAATATAGAGAGTTTGTGGCATCTAAATAACATGAGGCAATATGAAGCAACAGTTGTGGGTGAGGGTACTGGTATAAAGGCTTTTTGAAGCAGAGGGCACAGCATTCCTAAACAAGACACCAAGGCAATATAGTAATGGACAGGGCCTTCTCAGCAGTGGCCCTCCTTCTTTTGGAGTGCCCTTCAGGAGGTGCTTAGTCTGTCTCCCTCCTTGATTTATCTTAAAAAGTACCTGAAAACTCTCCTTTTTAAAGAAGCATTTTAAAATTGGTTTTAACTTGGTTCCCAGTTATAATTGTCTTAGTTCTGTTTGCCATTTTATCTGTTTTGTTGTTGTAAGCTGCCCCAAGCAGCTGTCTACTGAAGGGATGACATAGAAATGTTAAAAAAAAAAAAAAAAAAGCTAAGGTGAGGTATGGATGTAATGGAGAATATTAAATCCATGGTGTACTTGATTTAATCAAGTAAAAATTGTTTAAATTTTTAATCAAAAATGTAGTTTAATCACTTATTCTTACTTGCATCTAAATAACAATACGGAATGGGATGTAGTTTAATCACTTATTCTTACTTGCATCTAAATCACAATACTGAATTCCTCAATGAGGATAGGTTTTTACCCTCCCATTTTGGATGAAGATCACAGAT